>NW_021703784.1:31154453-31304638 GCF_005190385.1 Monodon monoceros
CTTTCTTTCTTTCTTTCTTTCTTTCTTTCTTTCTTTCTTTCTTTCTTCCTTTCTTTCTTTCTTTTTGGGGGGGCTCTATCTTATCTATTTCTGCTTCAATCTGCATTATTTCCTTACTTCTGCTGACTGTGTTTGTTTTTCTTTTTCTAATTCCTTTACATGGTAGGATAGATTGTTTATTTGAGATTTTCCTTGTTTCTTGATGTAGGCTTGTATTGCTATGAACTTCCCTCTTAGAATTGCTTTTGTGCATCCCAATGATTTTGGAAAGTTATGTTTTTATTTTCATTTGTTTTGAGGTATTTTCTGATTTTCTCTTTGATTTCTTTATTGACCCATTGTTTTTTTTAGTAGCGTGGTATTTAGTCTCCACACATTTTTGTTTTCCCCATTTTTCTTTCAGTAATTAATTTCTACCGTTTCATACCATTTCATACCATTGTGGTTGGAAAAGATGTTTAAATAATTTCTGTCCTCTTAAATTTGTTGAGGCTTGTTTTGCAGCCCAGCATGTGATCTATCTGGGAGAATGTTCTATGTGCACTTGAAAAGAATGTGCATTTTCCTGTTTTGGGGTGGAATGTCCTGTAGATATCTGTTAAGTCCAACTGGTCTAACATGTCATTTAAGACCATTCTTTTCTTATTAATTTTCTGTCTGAATGATCTGCCCATTGATGTAAATGGGGTGTTGAAGTCCTCTACTATTATTGTATTATTGTCAGTTTCTCACTTTATGTCTGTTAATATTTGCTTTATATATTTAGGAGCTCCTATAATAGGTGCATATATGTTAACAAATGTTATATCGTCTTTTTGTATTAATTCCTTTATCATTATATAATGTCCTTCTTTTTCTTTTGTTATAGACTTTGTTTTAAAGTTTACATTGTCAGATATGAGTATTGCTACCTATGCTTTCTTGTCATTTACATTTGAATGAAATATCATTTTCTATCCCTTCACTTTCAGTCTGTACGTCACTTAGACAGCTGTCATTTCCTTCTAGTGTATTTTTCATTTCAGTTACTGTATTCTTCATCTGTTTGGTTCTTCTAATTTCTCACTCTGTTCATCTAATCTTCTCTTTAGTTCTTTGAACATCTTTATGATCCTTACCTTGAACTCTTTATAGAGTAGAAACACTTAACTCTACTTAGCTCTTCTTTTGGGGCTGTCTTATTCCTTTGTTTGGAACATATTCATCTCTTGCCTCATTTTGCCTAAATTGTTGTTTGTAATTTCTATGTATTTGGTAAGTTTGTTATGTTTCATGATCTTGGAGAAGTGGCCTTTTGTAGGAGATATTCTATGTGTCCCACCAGTGCACTCTCCTCTGGTCACCAGGGCTATATGCTCTAGGAGTGCCCTCTACTTGTGCTGCATATTTCCTCCTGTTTTGGCAGGCTGACTGTTGGTGGTCTGGCTGGCATGGCCGGCCCCCAGTCTGGTTAGTTGCCAGGCCTTGTCTTGTGCAGAGACTGCTGGCCACTGGTGGGAAGGTCCAGGTTATGAGGTTGCTGACTGTGGGGCCCTGGGGTTTCCCAGGGCTAGTGCTGGCCTACTGGGGCAAAGCTGGGTTATGGAGTGGGTGGCTGTGGACCTGGTGGTCTAGTTTCAACCTGCTGATGGGAAAGGACAGTCCCTAACACAGTTGGCTGCAGGGTCTGCGGTGTCCCCAGACTGGTGCATACCCTCTGGTGGGTGAGGCTGATCCTGAGGCTAGTGTCAGTGCACTGCTGTGCAGAGCAGAGTCTGGGGGTCTCTGATTGCAGGGCCCTGGGGGTCTCATGCACTAGTGCCAGTGTGCTGGTGTGTGGGGCCAGGTTCTGGGCCTTCTGGTGGACAGGGCAGTGTCCCAGGGTTGCTGTGGGTCCATGGGTTCTTAAGGCAGTAGCCCTGTTGGTGGGTAGGACCGTGTCTCTGCCCAGCTCATTGCTTGGACTGTGGTGTCACAGTACTGGTGGGCATCCGAGTAATAGACAGGCTGGTGGATGGTGCTGGGTCTCAATGCTAATAAGCTATCAGGAAGATTCTAGAATGGTACTTGTCAGCACCAGGGTCCACGTGGTAGAACAAGCTCGCCCAAATGGCTGCCATCAGTGTCTATGTCCCCATGGTGAGCTCCAGTTGTCTCTTGACTCTCTGGGAGACTCTCCAAGATCAGCAGGTGGGTCTGACCCAGGCTCCTTTCAAATTATTTCTTCTTCCTAGATCATGTGAGATTTTGTGTGTACCCATTAAGAGTAGAGTCTCTGTCCCCCACAGTCCTCTGACTTTCCTGAAAGGAAGCACCAATGAGCTTCAATGTTAAATGTTTTGGAGGTTCATCTTTCTGGTGCAGGACCCCTAGGCTGGTGAGCCCAGTGTGCAGGTTGGACCCCTTGCTCCTTGGGCAGAACCTCTATAATTATAATTATCCTCCCATTTGTGGGTTGCCCACAGGGGGTATGGGTCTTGACTATATGCATCTCTGCCCCTCTTACTGTCTCATTGTGGTTCTTTATATTTTTAGTTGTAGAAGATCTTCTCTGCTATTCTTCCAGTTTTTCTCATCAATTAACCTTTCTCTAAATGTTTGATATAATTTGCCAGTGAAGCCATCTGGTCCTGGGCTTTTGTTTGTTGGAAGATTTTAAATCACAATTTTAATTTCAGTGCTTGTGATTGGTCTGTTCATATTTTCTATTTCTTCCTGGTTCAGTTTTGGGAGATTGTACCTTTCTAAGAATTTGTCCATTTCTTCTAGGTTGTCCATTTTATTGCATATAGTTGCCTGTAGTAGTCTCTTATAATCCTTTGTATTTCTGTGGTGTCCATTGTAACTTCCTTTTCATTTCTAATTTTATTGATTTGAGCCCTCTCCCTTTTTTTCTTGATGAGTGTGGCTAAAGGTTTATAAATTTCATTTATCTTTTCAAAGAAACAGCTTTTAGTTTCATTGATCATTTTTATTATTTTCTTTGTTTCTATTTCATTTATTTCTGTTCTGATCTTTATGATTTCTTTCCTTCTACTAACTTGGGTTTTGTTTGTTCTTCTTTCTCTAGTTGCTTTAGGTGTAAGGTTAGGTTTTTTGGGATTTTTTCTTGTTTTATGTGGTAAGATTGTATTGCTATGAACTTCCCTCTTAGAATTGCTTTTGCTATGCCCCATAGGTTTTGGATTGGTGTGCTTTCATTTTCATTTGTCTCTAGGTATTTTTTAATTTCCTCTTTGATTTCTTCAGTGATCCATTGGTTGTTTAGTAACATATTGTTTAGCCTCCATGTGTCCATGTTTTACAGTTATTTTCTTGTAGTTTATTTCTAAGCCACTCCCTCTTTTTAAACATTTCTTACAAGGCAATTCTACTGCTAAAAAATTCCCTCAATTTTTGTTTGAGAAACTCTTCATTCTCCTTCGCTTTTTTTTTTTTTTACATCTTTATTGGAGTATAATTGTTCTACAATGTTGTGTTAGTTTCTGCTTTATAACAAAGTGAATCAGTTATACATATGTTCCCATCTCTTCCCTCTTGCGTCTCCCTCCCTCCCACCCTCCCTATCCCACCCCTCTAGGTGGTCACAAACCACCGAGCTGATCTCCTTGTGCTATGCGGCTGCTTCCCACTAGCTATCTATTTTATGTTTGGTAGTGTACATATGTCCATGCCACTCTCTCGCTTTGTCACAGCTTACCCTTCCCCCTCCCCATATCCTCAAGTCCATTCTCTAGTAGGTCTGTATCTTTATTCCTGTCTTACCCCTAGGTTCTTCATGACATTTTTTTTCCCTTAAATTCCATATATGTTAGCATATGGTATTTGTCTTTCTCTTTCTGACTTACTTCACTCTGTATGACAGACTCTAGGTCCATCCACTTCATTACAAATAGCTCAATTTCGTTTCTTTTTATGGCTGAGTAAAATTCCATTGTATATATATAGAAACTCTTCATTCTCCTTTGCTTTTGAAGGATAATTACACAGGGTACAGAATTCTAGGTTGGTAGTTTTCTTCTCTCAATACTTTCCATATTTCACTCCACTCTTTTCTTGCTTGCATGATTTCTGAGGAGTTGGATATAGTTTTTATCTTTGTTCCTCTATAGATAAGGTAGTTTTTCCTCTGGCTCCTTTCTGTATTTTTAATTTATCTTTGATTTTCTGTAATACGAAAATCATATGCCTAGATGTTGGGGTTTTTGTTTATTTGTTTGCATTTATCCTACTTTTTGTTCTCTGCAATTCCTGGATATGTAGTTTGATGTCTGACATTAATTTGGGGAAATTTTCAGTCGTTATTCTTTTACATATTTCTTCTTTTTCTTCTGGTATTCCAATACCACATATGTTACACTTTTTGTAATTGTCCCATAGTTCTTGCATATTCTGTTCTTTTTTCAGTCTCTTTTCTGTTTGCTTTTCATTTTTTGGAGGTTCCTACTGAGATATGTTTAAGCACAGAGATTCTTTCCTCTGCTGTTTTCAGTTTACTAATAAGCCCATCAAAGGCATTCTTAATTTCTACTCTGGTGTTTTTGATCTCTAGCATTTCTTTCTGGTTCTTTCTTAGAATTTTTATCTCTCTGCTTATGTTGCCATATTGAAGCTGAATCTGGCCTCTGTACCACTGAATTAAATCTCAGAGAAAGAGTTTTGGGTGAAGTAGAAAATAATAGTTTTATTGCTTTGCCAGGCAAAGGGGGCCACAACAGACTAATGCCCTCAAAACTGTATGTCCCAATCTGGAGGGGATAGTGAAAAGTTTTATAGGAATGGTTCAAAGAGGGCACTATCAGCTTGTGGATATTCTTTTGATTGGCTGGTTGTGAGGTAAATGGGAGTCAGCATCATCATGCTTGAGGGCAGCATACTGTTAATTTCACACACCTGATGGGGGTTTCAGTATCTGCAAAACAGCTGGAAGATATTGTTATGTATATCCCTTGATGGGGAACCAGGACCTTGCCCCAAGGCTGCACTATTGTTTCCCTTGACTGTTTCCTTGTTTCCACATCCCCTTCCTTTCCTAATTAGCAATGGTTTAAACCTACTCCTTGGAACTCAGGGATGGCCATGGAGGCTGAATGAAGACTATTTTCTGTAATCAAGAAATGGGGGACACAGAAAGGCTTTTGTACCCAGGAGCCCCACATGGTCCTGCTCACTATCAGTATTGCCTTATATTTATCCATTAGAGCCTTTAGCATAGTAAGCATATTTATTTCCTGGTCTGATAATTCCAATATCCCTGTCATATCTGAGTCTGGTTCTGATGCTTGTTCTGTCCCTTTAAACTTTTTTCTTGTCTGTTAGTATGTCTTGCAATTTTTTTTCTTCATAGCTGGACATAGTGTTCTGGGTAAGTAAGCCTTCAGCAATGTAGTGGTGAGATGTGGGGGAGGAGGGGAAGTGTTCTACAGTCCTGTCATTAGGTCTGAGTCTCTTAGTGAGCCTCTACCTCTGGAATGTGAACTTCACACAGGCTTCTCTGTTCTCCTCACTTCTTAGGCTTTCCATCCCCCCACTCAGGTGAGACAGGGATACCATATTCCAGTTCACTCCAGTCATCTCCCATATAGAGGCTAGAGGAGGTTGGAGTTGAGTATTTCCTTTTTTCCACATGGAAGAGTAGATCCAACTGGAGTCAAGTATTTCCCTTCCCCCAGGTCAGTTAGGCTCTGATAAATCACCAGCAGATTAAGCTCTGGTTAACTAGTTTCTCCTGAGGTCAGACCTTATTAAGAAGAAAAGAATGCTCTGGAATATTTAAAAAATGGTTTCCTTTCCACTTCCTCTGCAGGAAGCACTGGGGGATTTTCTTCCATATTTACCGTGAGAACCTGATAGAGTTTCAGAAGGTAAAGTTCACAAAAGTGTGGGGGCCTCCCGGTGATTGGCTTTCCTGAAGCTTGAATCTTGGATTTGAGAGGGTGATCAGGGATATCCAGACAAATAAAATTTAAAAGCATTTTTCCAAAACTGAACAAAACCAGGTTCTTAGTCTAACTTACAGATGTTTAATATACTCACAGAGTTTACATCCCTGTCTATTTCTACTACATATAGCAGGAGGCAGTAATCACCCTGAAGGGGGCCCACTGGAGGGAATGTTGTGTTATAAAAATAAACCTTCCACCTTTTTATTTTCTCAGTAACTGACAGAAACTGAGTTATCTTTGGAACATAAAGCCTTTTAAAATGTATTTCAGGAATATTTTGGTATCATTCAGCTGGGAAAAAACAAATTTTCTCTCTCCATATTTCCCTCCAATTCCCGGGGGGCTTCTAGGGCAGAATCACAGGCTAAAAATAGCTTAGACTAATTTAGGCTCTGTTAGGCAAGCTATTCATCCTGTTGTGCATAGCTGCTTTTTTTTTTCCTTTTTGAACATTTAATCATTCCATTAATGTTATGAAAGCATCTATGTGGTATGAACAAGACTGCTGTACATATTGAGTCACTTCCTTGAAAGTAATGCTCAGAATTCAACCTTTGTTGAGCATCTATATTTGTCTTTCCAACTGCATTTTGTTACACACTGTTACCACATTATAACCACAAATCCTTTATCATCTGCCTAGTTACTGAACAACATATTCAATTATGCAAACAAGTACATTCTCAACATCTAAATATTTTGGTTGTAACTGAAGAAAATTAAATAGTTTTATACATTTCCCTTTCTTTAATTTCTGGGTTTCATAGGTCACTGTATATTGAGTATTTGTGTCTAGATGTTTCTGTAGTTTTTCCCTGCACATATAGAGTTTATTTGAGTGAAGATACTTTCTTCATTGCTTCCTTGCACACTGTGATCATTATTCATTAATGTTTCATCCATGCTTAGGTTTCTTACTCATTATATCTTTCAAGTTCTTCCTTGAAATTTTCTTCAATTTATCTAAAATATGTCTATCCTCTCTATTTCTTCATATGGCTTTTTATGAACATCAGTTTGTGATTCTTTCAGTGTGTAGAATAGCTGTAAAGACTAATGGCAGGTGTGTACTTTCCATGGTTAAGTACTTTCTGGTTATGCACTCTCTTAACCATGTTTTAAGTTAACTATTCCATCTTTCAGCAACTTCTAAATCTTGCCTCACTTCATCACCCTTGTCACCAACAAGTGTCAGGTTCCGGGGTTCATTATATTTTGCTAAATTAATAAAGGGTAAAGTGGCTGAATTGAAAAGACCCAAGGCATATTTTTAATGTGGCAAATAATCCTTGAGTACTAATAACATGCCAGGCATTATTATCGGGCACTAAGAATTCATCAGTAAAGTAGAAAAGTCCCTGTACTCAAGGATCTCATAATCCAGTCAGGGAGACAGCCAATGAACAAATTAGCATTAGCTATAAAGAAAATTGGGAAAACAGGATAGAGAATGATGTTCTGAATTTCTTTTTCATTGGATACACATTTTTAACTTCGATATTCAGGGAGGGCTTCTCTGATGAGGTAACAATTAAGCAGAGACATGAATGAAGGCAAGGAGTCAGCTGTGTAGGTATCTACAAGGAGGAGCATTTCAGATGGAGGGAGCAGGATGGCCAAAGGCTGGAAGGCAGAAGTGCTCTTGGCATGTTTGAAGAAGAGCCAAGAAAGGAAGTGGAAATGCAGAACCACATTGGCCAGTCTCTGAAGTGATCATATCTGCTAATACCTCCTTGCCAAAGCAAGTAATACAGCCAACCTCAGAATCAAAGAATGTGAAAATTGACTCCGCCTCTTTAGCAGGAGAAATTACAAAGGTACATGGCAAAGGGCATAGACAGAAAAATGGATGAAAAATTGACATTATCGGGCTTCCCTCGTAGCACGGTGGTTGAGAGTCCGCCTGCCGATGCAGGGGACATGGGTTCGTGCCCCAGTCTGGGAAGATCCCACATGCCATGGAGCAGCTGGACCCATGAGCCATGGCCGCTGAGCCTGCACATCCGGAGCCTGTGCTCCGCAACGGGAGAGGCCACAACAGTGAGACGCCCGCATACCGCAAAAAAAAAAAAAAAAAAAAAAATTGACATTATCTTAGGTAATCTTTACTCACACCCCTAATTATTCATTTAGAGTAAAAAAAAAACAGGAATTAAGAGATGAATGATCTTTTGAGTGTTTTCCTTTAAATTACTAATACACCAAATAGCTTGTTTGATTTTTTAATATTAAATCCTCCTTACATTCTTAGGATAAAGTCAATTGGTTCATGATGTACATGATATTTATGTTTTTGGTCTGCTTATATGTGTTTGGGCTTCTGGATGGACTTCTGGAGATACAATGCATAATAAGTGAGATTGGCCTGTAATTTTCTTTCTTACATTGCCCAGTTTATTTTGATATTAAGACTATGTTGGTCCTATGAAAGTAATTGGAAAGTACCCTGTGTATAAGTTGGTTTCAGACTGGACTCATTGTTTCTTGAAATGTTTGGTAGAATTTTCCTATGAAGTCATTTGGTACTGTTTTCTTTATGGGACAGTTTTAAATGCTGATTCAATTCTTTAATACTATAGGACTAGTAAGAGTTCCTATTTCTTCTTGTGTTAGTTTTTTTTGTTTTGTTTTTGTTTTGTTTTGTTTTCTGCGGTACGCGGGCCTCTCACTGTTGTGGCCTCTCCCGTTGCGGAGCACAGGCTCCGGACACGCAGGCTCAGTGGCCATGGCTCATGGGCTCAGCCGCTCCACGACATGTGGGATCTTCCCGGACCAGGGCACGAACCTGTGTCCCCTGCATCGGCAGGCGGACTCTCAACCACTGCGCCACCAGGGAAGCCCCTTGTGTTAGTTTTGATAAGTTGTATTTTTCAAGGATTTTGTAGCTTTCATATGGTTATAACTTTGTTAATAATATTTTTTCCATTAGTGTCTATAGGAGGTACAGTGATATTCCCTTTTACAATTCTGGAATTTCTTTTTTTGCCCTTTCTCTCCTTTTCCTGATAAGTCTTGCATTATGTTTATCAATTTTATTAACTTTAAAAAGATTGGACTTTTTATTTTATATTTACATTGAATTTTATTCCTTTATTTTCTGATCTCATTTATTTCCTTCTACTTTCTTTGGGATCATTTTGCTTCTGTTTTTATTACACCTTCGGATGGGTGATTCAATCATTAATTTTTCATCACTCTCCTTTTGTAATATATGAATTTAAAGCTGAATTATCCTCTAAATGCTGCCTTAGCTTCATCTCTTAAACTATGAAATGTATTTGTGTTAGTAAGATAGGATGGGTTATTAATCCAAAAATCAGTGTCTCAGCATAGTAAAGATTTATTTTTCACTCATGTATGAGTCTAATGTGGGTCAAGTAGATCTCATGGGCCAGTCTCCAGGTAGTCACTGAAAAACCCAGGCTCCTTCCATCTTAACATATGCCAACCAAAACTCCTGCTCTGAGAGAGTCACTATGGACAAGAATTTAAGAGTAAGAGGGATTTATGGCTAGGTATTGAAGTGTCATACATAATTCCCACCTCTGTTCCATTGGTTAGTGTTCTAGTTACTGAAGCTGCATAACAAACTACCCCAAAACTTAGTAGCATGAAATCACCATTTTATTACGTTTACAGATTCTGTGGTATTCCCACAGGGTACATCAGGAATAGATTGTCTCTGTTCCACAAAGTCTGGGGCCTCAGTTGGTAAAACTTGATGGCTGGGAGTCACTTCAAGGCTCAGGACTGAAATCATGGCTGTCTCCATGCATATGTCTGGGTGTTGATGCTGGTTGTCATCTGGGACTTTCAGCCAGAATACCTGCCTCTAGCCTTTCCACGTGGTCTGTGTTCTTCACAGCATGAAGGTCTCAAGGTATCTGGACTTCCAGTAGGGTCACTCCAAAGGCAAGTGACCCAAGAGGGTTAAGTAGAAACAGAAAGGCCTTTTCTTACCTTGCCTTGGAAGTTACTCATCATTGTTTTTGCTGCTGTCTAATGGTTATAAGTGAGTCATTAAAGTTTTTCCCAATTCAAGGGGAGGGGGCATAGGCCCCATATATCAATTGGAATAGTGTCAATTAATGTACAGAAATGTTTAGAACCCCCTCATAGTCAGTTACATGGCCCTTAAGTACAGAAGAATCTGACAAGTGTTACTTTCTTACATGCTCAGAAAGAGGAAAATGAAACAGAGTTTGGTGAATATATCACAAGTAGATGCAGCAGGATATTTTATCATTTATTAAAAAAACCATTATGAGCTCCTCTTTGACTGATATTTTAATATTTCAGGTATGTTTATAAAGGGTATGTTCTACAGTCTGTGCAGGGGTTAGCAATTTTTTTCTCTGAAGAGCCAAATAGTAAATATTTTAGGCTCTGTGGGCCACATATGGTCTTTGTAACAAATTTTTCTTTATTTTTTCACAATTCTTTTAAAGTGCAAAAACCATTTTTAGCTCACATTTCATTCAAAAACAGGTCACAGGCAGAATTTGGCCCAGTTTGCTGGCCGCTGCTCCAGTTCATTGCTCTATATATGACTATTAGGTCAAGTTTGCCAATTGTGTTCAACTCATATCTTTCAATAAAGAAAGATTTCCCACATCAAACATCAGAAGAGGCATGTTAAAATCTCTGAGATTGTGGATTTATTTCTATTTGTAGGTCTATTAGTTTTTGCTTTATACATTTTGAGGCTTTATAGTTGAGAATTGTTATATAAGCAATTTCTGCTTAACATCAGTAATATGCCCATGGAAAAATGACATTATATGCAAAAACACGAATGGGAGCCAATTTATCATTATTTTAATGGAAAAAAACTATAACGCATCTATGTCAATGGCAAACTCTCAACCAATTTCCTAAAATGTTACTAAAACACAGTAAAAAACTAATTTGTGACTATCTATATGGCTATAAACTAACATGTTAGGCTACAAAATGTTCAAGACACTACGTCCTAATCACCAAACAACTAATTTATTTGTTAACCAATATCTGCTTTGTATGAAGTAACAGTCTCTTTTAGCAATAATACCTCAGATAAACATTGTCTTTGTTGACACTCTGAATGCTTTTCAAAACATCTACTTTTATAGCACAAAAATAATGTTACAGATCAATATCTCTTGTGAATATTGGTGTAAAAATCCTAAATAAAATATTAGCAAGCAAAATTCTGCACCATATTTAGAACATAATATATAATGATCAAGTGGAATTTATTCTGGTACTGCAAGAATTGTTCAGTATTAAGATATCCATTAATATAATGGACCACATTAATACATCTCAGGATAAAAGTCATATGATTATCTCCATAGTTATTTGGAAAGCCTCTTCTTAAAAAAATGCAAAAACTCAAGAAAATAGAAATTAGCGGACATTTCTTTAGCATGTGCACATGCGCGCACACAAGCACACATTTGTATGTATTTGTATTTAATCTACATTACTACTGACAATGTACTTGTGGTGTTAACCAATGTAATTAGATAACAGGAAACAACTAGAGTAATAGAAATTTGAAAAAAATAGAAAATCTATCTCTAGTTCAAATGATATGATGATATTCCTAGAAAACTCGAAAGAATTAGTGATAAACTGAAACAATAAAAGAATTCAGTAAAGTATCAGGATATAAAATTAACCTAGAAATCAGTGGACTTCATGTAAGCAAAGATAACTGTTTAAATACTGTAATGGAAGATAAAACATATTCAAAATAGGTTGATAAAATTTTAAAATGGGATTGTGTTTAGAAAGAAATGTGTAAAAATTATATGAAGAAAACTTTAAAACGATTCTACAAGACACAAAAATAGATACGAGCAAATAAAAAGGCTTTCCTTATATTTGAATATAACTTAGAGTCATAAAGATGTCAGTTTTGCTTAAATTAATTTATAATTGTAATGTGATCCCAATAAAAATATTAACAAATATTTTTTTCTGGAGTCAGAAAAGTTGATACCAAAGTTCATATGGAAAAATAAGCATACAAGAATAGCTAGGAAAACAAAGAAAAGGAAAGCTAAGAGAACGGACTAGTCTTATATTAAAATATAAATATAGCATATTTATATATATTTATAGTATATTAAAATATACTATAAATCCTCTGTAGTTAAAATAGTTTGGAACTTGCATATGAATAAACAAACATTAATGGAATAGAATAGCAAGTCTGGAAATAGACCCAAGTACACATGAAAATTTGATGTATGATAAAGATGGTAACTAAAATCACTGGGACACTAGTGAAGTTTTTACTAAATGGTGCTGCGATAAGTGGATAGCCATGTGGAAGAATATAAAAGTAAATCCATATCTCATACCATACACGACAATAAACTCCAAAATGGACCAGATATTTCAGTATAAAAATAAAGTCATTCAGGTACTAGAAAGGGTAACTTCCTCTACACCCATACAATCTAACTGTGACTCAAACCCCAAATTTGATAAGATTTAAAGAAGTTGTACCACTGCCTTCTGGCCCTCTAGGGAGAAATCACTGTTTAACTGAACTGTTGTTTCCCTGTGTATAACATATCATTTTCCACTGGCTTCTTTCAAGATTGTCTCTTCGTCTTTGGTTTTTAGCAGTTAAGCTATAATGTGCCTACTTCTATACTGCAAATTAAATTCCTATCAGACTCAGACCTCCCGTATGTAACAACTATTAACTCTGGACAAAATACAAAAATATACAAAGGCACTTCAGAGTGAATGAATAACTCACTCAGGATTTTTTTTGAGGAGAGTGAAAACTTGAAAGAAGAGGATCACACACAGCAAATTTTCCCCTTGTACAGCTTTTATCTGAGAAAAGGCCAAAACAGCCACCAAGTAGGGTGGGTAAACCTCCAAGACTGTAGAACACAGAACAGAATTCAGGGCAATCTCAGCCGCTGGGAAGTCAGGGGAGAGCCCTGAAGTAGAGAGCCAGTGTGGGGTAATTTTCAAATTATGTGAGGGAACTCTAGCCAAGTCTTTGTCTGGCCCTTGAGCTATGCATACACGGAGCAGATTCAAAGTAACAACCACATATAAAAGAATTGAATTGAGATTTGAGTTGCCACCCAGGAGAAATTGTTTGCAATTTAATTTTGAACAAATAAATTGCTTTCAAAACAAAAATATCAGACTTTTTCCAGAGTCTCCAAAACATAATATTCACACTTTCCAGGATACAATCAAAATTGATTAACAAATAATGAACCAGGAAAATGTGACCCATTTTTAAGAGAAAAGATAATGAATAGAGATGATCCAGATGCTGGAATTAGTAGGCAAGGATTTAAAAGGAGATGCTGTAACTGTGTGCAGTGAAGTAAAAAGAAATATTGATGGAAATACAATAGAATAACAAAATATCTGAAGTTTTAAAATCATTGAATGGTTTTAATAGCAGAATTGAGATGACAGAGGAAAAGAGCAGAGAACTTAAAGATAGACCAATAGAATATATCTTATCTGAAGAAGAATAAGAAAAAGATTGAAAGAAAATAAACTTCAGGGATCTGTGGGACAATATTGAGTGGGACATACGTGTATTTGGAGTCACAGGAGAGGAGAGGAAAGGATGGGACAGAAAAAAGTATTTAAACATATAATTGCCTATATTTTATCGAAGTTTAGTGAGGCATAGTTTTTTAGATTCAAGAAACTGCATTTGCTTTTGATCCTGCTTCTAGGAATTTACCCTAAAAATGTACCTCGAACAATATGAAAATACTTATGTATAGTTATTCATTATAGCATCATTAATAATTACAAATATCAGATACAGTCTTAATATCAATACACTGGATATTATTTGGACAAATTATGAATAACTTTCACCAAGTGAGAGCCAATTTTTCTTAAAGGGCCAGATAGTAATTTTTGGCTCATACTGTCTCTGTTTCACCTACTTACCTCTGTGGTTGTAGAAGTCATAAACAGTGTGTAAGCAAATGTGCATGGCTGTGTGTCAATAAAACTTCATTTACAAAAACAGATAGACGGTAGGATCAGATTTTGCCAGGGGGTTCACAGTTTGTCAACCCCTGATTTACATAATGGAGTACTGTGTGCTTATTTAAAAAAAAAACAAAACAAAACTGACTCTCTATAAACACATGGAGTAATTTTAAAGAGGCCAAATAAAAAGGGCCTAATCAAGGGCCATTCGAGTATTAAAATAAATAATGACAATAATGGATTATAACACTTTTAATAAAATACATACCCATGAGTTTACGGAAATGAATGAATGGTAAGGAAAGAAAACATCCTTCTTACAGTAGAATGCCAACAAATGAATATGGAAGGAATGATGGTATTAGAGATATCACTATTTTGTAACCATCATAGTAATAACTAATTCAGACAAGAATCATCAATGGATGCTAAAACTAGTGGGTATAAAGTTTGGTAAGGAACAAGGTATTTATTTTCATAGACCCAATGTTATCACCCTATAAATTACTTATTAATCACAAAGAGAAAATAATAACTTCACAGTAGAATCCAGGAGAATACCATCTTAACCAAGTGATCAAGGTTAACATCACCAATAATGGACAAAATGATATCATATGCTTCCTGATGTGCTGCACCAAGGAGAGCATAATATCACTTTTGTGGTATTCCTACCCATCAATCTAATGACGAAGAAGTGTCAGATGAACCGAAATTGGGGGGCATTTCGCAAAATAACTGACCTGTACTTTCAAAATACCAACTTCAGGGTGAAGACAAGCTGAGAAACTGTTCCAGATGAAAGGAGACCAAAGAGACATGGCATGTGAATCCAATGTATGAACCTGGACTGGGCCCTAGACTGAAAAATGAAAACTGCCAAAAAGGACAATCTTGGAACAATTTGCAAAATCAGACTAAGTTCTGGAGATTATATAAGAGAATTGTATAATGTTAAATTGATAGCTGTACCTGAATATCCTTGTTCTTAGAAAATTCACATTGAGGTATTTCGGGGTAGAAGGGAATGAGGTCTTCAGCTTACTATCCAATAGGTTAGAAAAAATGTTATCTGTATATAGAGATGATGATATACCAAGTATGGAATATAAATAAAAATATAACAATTAGTGAATTTGGATGAAGGGTATATGTCAGTTCCTTCTACTTTTTATAAACTTTTCTGTAAGTTTTTATTTGAAATTATTTCAAAATGAAAATTTTAAAAGAAAGAAGTAATACATCAAGCTACCATCTTCCCACAGCAGGAGGTTCTCAATAAAACTTCCTACTTCTACGTATTTGTGATTTTCGACGTTCCACCAATTGTATTTGAAATGTAACTCAATGAAATGCACATAATTTTGTTAAAACTGTTGTTTTTAGTTTGAGTATGTAAATATTAATTTATCACTTGGAGATAGCGTCCAAAAATGTATTGAGAACTAGGTGCTTTCTATAAAGTTTGGGTATTGAAGGAAATTGGAAAATTATTAATAGGGGGGTGCTTTGTGTGGTATGACCGTATTTTCTAACAAATTAAATATTTTGTCACTATGAAGTTCGAAAACTCAGGAGTTTCTCCAGTGAAATCTGAAACTGGCACCCCATACACAGAAGGCAAGGAGAGACTGAAGAAAGAGCAGACCACTCCAGATTGGTAGGTGGCAGGATTAATAACCAAGGCTTGTCTTGGGCAGCTGCAAGAGATGAGTAGATCTCTGCATCCACCTGCCGCAATCTTAAAAGTTTATATACAGATCTTAACTGGGCCCAGTCATGTATACAGTCCAGATGATCTCAACAACACATGGTCTCTAAAGGCTGTAGGTCCTTGAAACAGGTCCCACTGTGAGTATTTCCATACATTGCAAGGACAGGGGAGGGTGTAGGAGTCTCCGATTGCTCAGGTGCAGCTTGAGGGTCGACTGGGAGTCATGTCCTCTTGATGACCTCCTCTAACAGAAGTAACCCTTTTTATTTCTGTCACCAAAATTATAATTAGAAGTGGGGTGATTCTGTAAACAAAACAAGACAAACAAACAAACTAAACTAAAATATGTGGCATTTTCTCAGATGCCAGGTGATGACAGACAAGGAATCTGTTATCAAAGGCAGGAAAGAGGGCAGTTCAAGAGTTACTGGTGTTATGTGGTAGGAAAAAATGGCAAAACCTGTCACCTTCAATTACTTGGAAGACAGACAATGTACCTAATGAGGTTTTAAGAATTGAAAAAAACTAATGTTCATAGCAAATGTTGGTTGCTGTTGGCTGCATTTGGCAATTTAATATAAGAAAGAGATGATCTCTAAATAGTATTGGAAAGTTTGCAAGCAAAATTGAAAGAGAATACAGAGTCCTGAAATGCAGAGACCTGTAAGGTTGAAGAGGCTGTTGGTTTTCATCCCCAAAGAGTAAACTATAAAACTGTGAAATTATTTGAGCCCCAAAGGCCTATAAATCTCAGTCTTAACATCAAGGATCAAATCCTTGATGCTTGATCCTTGGCTATTGCTAGTAGATAGGAAAAACTACTGAAATTTCTATGCTTGCCTTTGTAATACAACAATGTTCCAAACACATTTCTTACTCTGCAGTTCTAATAATTTTCAGCTAAAAATCTTGAAATTTTTACAGTAGGCAATTATATCACCTGTAAACTAATAGCTTTATGTTCTTTTTCAAACTTTTCCCTCTTATTTATCATGTTTTATTTAGCTTATTATAGAAGTCCTTAGCTAATAATTATTAGTAATGATTGTAACATCTTTATCTTATTCCTTACATTGATGAAAGCATCTCTGGTATTTCTCCATGTTGGTTTTATCTGAAATAGATCTTCATCACCATGTTAAAGACATGCCTTTTTACTAAGCTTTTTTGAAAAAAATAATAAATCAGGAAAAGATATTGAGTTTTATCAATTGTGCATTTTGGATCCACTGAGATGATAATAAGTTTTTGAATTTCAGCCTTTTTCTTAAAGGATCTTAGAGGTCATTTAATTTGCCACAAATACATTCATTTATTTTTATAGCATATGTAAAAAACTGAGGTCTAGGCTGCATTTGAATGTGTTGAGTGATAGGAAACTAACTACTTATAAAGTAATTACATCCATTTTTGATATGTCTCCATCTACTAGGCCTGGGTGACACTAATCCATAGATCAGCAGTCTTCTTAACAGTCTTCTGACTACTTACAAATCATTACTCAGCCCATATTTTTCAATCTTGCTGACAAATATATTATACGATTCCCTTGGCCAATAGTTTACTGAAAGTATTCTAATAATTCTATTAAAAGAGAGATTAATTCAGTTGAACATGATTTGTTCTGAGACCATGGTAATCACAAGTGCTTAAAAAATACCCATACGATAATGTTAGAATTTTGGATAGTTATGTTAAGCTCAGATCAAACAAAATATTAAAATAGGTTGCTAATTTAATTTTACTGTTTCTAATATTTAACATAGTAAAATTTTAATATCTGCAGTAGAGGTTTAAATGTAATTATTAAAACCCCTTTACTTTAAAAATTAAGCAATTGAGGTTCAAAGATCTGATATCACCTGCAACTATTTCACTCAGGCCAGAATTTACCGAGGTCATTTATTTCTAGAAGATCAAGCCTTCTGAAGCTTCTAGGGTGTTTTTGTTTTTTTCCCTGTGGATTCTACATGCATTAGAATTTCAGGGCTCTGGGTCTCCATGCTTTGAATTATCCACACGATTTTCTGACTAAACTGCTGTTTGTAGCTGTTGGCCAACTAACCCCAAACTGCATTTCCAAGAAAAGCTGTTGTGTCAGTGGCTTCCCATCAACAATAGCACCTCATAAACTGCAGCTGCCCAAAGTCTTCAACGTAACACCTTCTTCTTGAGTCATTAGGCAACTAGTAATGTTTTCTCAACCTTTTGTCCCTGCTGCCAGTAGCAATATCATTTTCTTTCCCTTTGGGCTCTTAGCCTGAGACCTTCTAGAGGGCAATTCTTTTTCTTGACTTTCAAAATACTGTGTTATATCAAAATCCATCAATCAAACAAACTGCAGGTATGTATAATGAGGTAAAAGTCATCTCTTAATGGCATCCCTCCCTTTCCGCATAGAGACACACAGCCTACCTTCATCTCCATATCTTGGACCTACAACTTGGTGTTTCTTTTTTTTTAATACCATAAACATACTACATAAACATAACATAAAATTGCATGGCAATTTTTTTAGCTTGTGAAAACTATACTTTCTTTACTCATCCAACTATTTTTTAACTTCATTCACCAATTTTCTTCATTACTCCAGATCTACTCAGCAATGCCTCACTTGATTAAAAAATATATTAACTGTCTGGGTTGTCTTTGTTTCACTTTTTTTTTAACATAATTGAAGAGATAAAACTTCATAGATAAGCATAACATACAGAAAATTAGAGATTGAGGAGTACTTAGTAATTATATATCTGCTTACTGATTAGTAAAGGAGGCATAGAGAGATTAGATGTCCTCTCTCAAATCATACAGCTTCAGTTAGGGGAACGGTTAGAACAAGGCTTTCAGCCTTCCAATCTAATGCTGTTTCCACTTCCTCATATCATTAAACTCTTTCAGAATCCTCTAATCCTTTGTACACCACTTTCTCCCTCCTGGGAAAATGTCCCTAGGATTTATTGGTCCTGTACTAACTATATTTAAGAAACAGAGAAAAGCATGTCTTATCTTGCAAAGTGATAAATTGATATCACATTATAAATTTACTGTAATAATTTTTTCAGTGTGAAGGTTGCTACCTGAGAATGAAAAACTTCAGTTTTTGAAATGAAACACTTCATGAAACACTTCAACTAACACCACTGGTCTTTTCTAACTTTTCTTTAACTCATAGAATTTGAAATGTCAAAAAACATTTGAATATTACCTTCCCCACTAAATTGTTTACTATACTTGATGTTCCCAAACAGATTACTTTGGCACTATTTAAATTAAACATTTATTAACTAACTCATTCAAGCATCAAAGCTACTGAGTTCTTACAGATGGCAACTGCCACAGACAAATTTCACTATGTATAATTATTAGGCAAAAGTAAGAATTTTAAACCATGACTCCACATGATGGGAAATAAAAGGAGACTTTTTTTAAAAAATAAATTTATTTATTTATTTTTGGCTGTGTTGGGTCTTCGTTTCTGTGAGAGGGCTTTCTCCAGTTGCAGAGGGCTTGGGGCCACTCTTCATCGGGGTGTGCGGGCCTCTCACTGTCATGGCCTCTCCCATTGCGGGGCACAGGCTCCAGAGCGCAGGCTCAGTAGTTGTGGCTCACGGGCTTAGTTGCTCCGCGGCATGTGGGATCTTCCCAGACCAGGGCTCGAACCCGTGTCCCCTATATTGGCAGGTAGATTCTCAACCACTGCGTCACCAGGGAAGCCCCGAGAAGGAGATTCTTAAATCAGGAATAATGTACTTCACAATGATGGTGATTAGTTTTTCAGGGTAAATGTTCTTTTAGTGGCCAAGACTGTTTTCTTATTTTCTCTGTACTGCGTCCATCCATCTGTTCACTCATTCCACATAACAGTGACAAATACAGACCCAGGCCCTCAGAATACAACAGTTCCTGTCCTCTCTGAGCTTTAGTTCTTAGTGTACTGGCAAAGTCAAAAACACTAAATTTGTGACCTCTTTTCTCCTCCATCAAGTTCACTGCTTTCACACTTCCAACATCCATTTTATTGTCCACCTATTTATGGGAAGCAAAAGTACCATTGTCAACAGAATTTCAGACTGTCTGGCTTTCTTCAATCCTACTGCAACCAGTTTCTGATCTTTTCATGTCTGGCTCCTTGCCCTGTCCATCTCCACTTAACTAGCACCTGCCTGGAAAGGTCTCTTTTAACCTCCTAATAATCTTAAGTAGTCAGTCTCCAGTTACTATCACATCAACCTGTCTTATTTTTATTGTAGCCTTTTTCTCTGATACTTTCTCGATTGCTCGTTTAATCTCTGTCTCCTTCTCTTCCAGGAAGGCAGACAGGCACCTTATCTGGCTAGTTTGCCTCTGAATCCTAAAATGGTGCTTGGCACACAATTGGGATCAATTAAATATTTGTTGAACGAATGGATTCCTAAATGACAACTACTTGAACTACTACAGATAGTGATTCATCCTTGTTGAGTTTCTTTTACTTTCCACATGTATGAAGATTAAATCTGAATTTAAAAATGTCTTAAAATTAAAAACAGTTCGGAAATGTGGGAAACATCTGGCAGAGAGATAATTCTGGCATTTGCAATGATGGAAGGAAAGTTTTTCTCTGAAGTAAGCAGGTTGGTGGCCTCTATTGGTATCATCGGAAAATGCCTATTTTTGTTGATTTGCTCAGGAACTGGGAACATTTGGCATTGGGAACACAGAATGTTGTTCATTTTAAAGTGAAGAGTTATAACTTCGGGGGTTGGGAGTGGGAGAGAAAATGTCCTAAGAAATGAAGG
The DNA here is from genome assembly GCF_005190385.1 of Monodon monoceros. Lineage (NCBI taxonomy): Eukaryota > Metazoa > Chordata > Mammalia > Artiodactyla > Monodontidae > Monodon > Monodon monoceros. The sequence continues at coordinate 31,174,850 of NW_021703784.1, forward strand.
CAGACAGGAGAAAGGAGAGGCTCCTGTCTCTTTTAAAAAAGAGTTCTTTGAGTCTTACTTAAGAGAAGCTTCCTAGAAAGTTCTTAATTTGTATGGTTTCTAAATAAGCAAACTCTTAGCCACCCCCCACCCCCACAAAAAAAGTGCATGTGTGGCTCCACCTACTTTAGGTTCATCTTGGTCCTGAAAGTTGTGGCTACACGACAGGCTTTGGCTGCTTTCTGGAACGTCGTTCCGATCCCTTTAAAGGTGGAATCATGACGGAGGATGCGGGGGAAGAAGGCGGGAGCCGACGGCTGAAGAGTCACGGTTGACATAGTAACTCTTCAGCTCTGTCTCCCTTGCTCTCAGCTCTCAGGTTCCGCTGCCACCCGCCGCCCCGCCTGCGCTCGCTCGGTCCGGGAGCCCCGGCCGCCTCCCCGGACGCACCCCAGAAAAGGTCCCCTTTGCGACCCGCTGCGTGGTGACTTCTCCCCGGGCCAGCGGGTGAGCCGCTCGCGGAGCTCATCTCTCAGGGCGTCTGCGCTCCTCGCCTCACCCTCACCCTCTAAGCACCAGTCTGCCGCGGGCCAGTTCGGCAGGTGACGCGGACCCCTCCGCACCGGGTCCCCGCTGGAACTGCCGAGGCGCCTCCCCCAGGAGCTGGATCCCGGCCAGTCGGGCGTTCCCGCCATGAACCAGAGCCCAGCGTTCGGGCCCGGGAGGGGAGGCTCTCCCGGGGTGGCTACCCGGGCCCGCGCGCGGCGCAACGAGAGCCAAGACTATCTGCTCATGGACTCGGAGGTGGGAGACGACGGCTGGCCGCAGCCCCCCCTGCCTCCCTACGGCTACTACCCTTGCTTGTGAGTGCGGGCACTGCGGGCAGGCCGGGGGCGCTGCAGGCGGGAAGTGTGCGCTCGCCGGAGAAGACCCGGGGCTCCGCGCGCGTCTCCGCACGCGTCTGCCTTCCCAGGGCCACACGAGCCGGGCTGAGACCCGAGTGAGAGGAGGGCGCGCGCGGATCTAAGGTTTGCTCCGGGCGAGCACGCATGGGTAGGTTTGCCCGAGAGAGTGAGACCGTGGGGTACCGACGCCACTACAGGTGATAGGTGTATGTCGGTTTCTTTAGTCCCAAGTAATCGGGCGCCCTCAAAGAGACCCTGTGTCGCTGCGCCAAAGGCATGGTCTGGGCGGGGGACTGATTCAAATTTGCGTCCGCAGTGACTCTTAGCATCTGTGGGAGGGATGACCAGAACTCTCGGTCCTGGGCGCAGCTCGGCGCTTCTGCCGGGGGAACTCGAGAACCCGCGCGCCCGCCCTCTAAACACTCCCCGCCGTAGCCCTTAAGGGGGCGCGCACAGGTCCTCAGCTACCAGACGGCAGCAAAGTTCGAAGGGGTGCGTGGGAGGGGGTGCACTTACCCCAGGCATCCTCTCCCCAGCCTCCGGTTCTCCGGGTTAAATAGGAGAAATAGAACCTCTAGGCTTTCACACCCATAGCGCGAAGCTTTTACCAAGGGCGTACGGGGGAGGCGAGCCTGTTACAGGTGCGGGCCGGAAATTGATAATTGTAGAAGCTGAAGAAGGTCGTCTGCTGTGGACCCTGAGTGACTACGAGATATTATTTAAGAATCTGGAGTTTCTTTTTTGGCGGGGGATGGGTGGCAGGGGCAAGCAGAGGACGGAATGAGGAAGTCTCCCCTCCCCCACACGCCTGGGACCACAAGTGCAGCTGGCAGATAGCGTGTCTGCCTCTTTGCTCCTTTAGTTGATTGGGCAGTACGGTTTCTTGACATGTCACATCCATCCGCATGCGGTTTCCCGAGGAAAGCAGTTCTCAGTAGCAGTTCTGTTAGCAGCTGTAGAGGTGTGTATGTGTGTGTGTGTGTGTGTGTGTGTGTGTGTGTGTGTCACTCTCGGGGGATGGGGGGCAGGATGGATGGGTGCACCTTCAGATCATTGGTCAGGGCTGCCCAGAGTCAAGGCTTGCTGTAGATCCCTTTCCCAATAAGAACTGAGCCCCGGGAAATGGTGCATCTAATTTTTCCCCTAGATAAAAGAAAAAAAAATTGGAACTGGTTCCATTCATCTACGTGCTGTATGGTTTGAAAGCATTTACTGTTACTTACTTTTTTCTTTTTTAAAAAATTAAGATATATTTCACATTTCATAAAATATATCTATTTAAGTTGTACAGTTCAGTGGTGTTTAGTATATGCACAGAGTTGGGGAAACCATCACCACTATGTTATTCCAGAACATCACCCTCAAAAGAAATCTTGTACTTGACGTTAAATTAGAAAATATTTCTGTGTCTTTTATTACAGAACTTCTCAAATTTTAATGGCATATGAATTACTTATGGAACTTGTTAAAGTGCAGATTCTGATTCAGTAGGGTCTAGGTGCAGCCCAAATTTCTGCCTTTCTAACAATCTCTGAGAAGATGTAGTGGCTGCTGGTCTGTGGAGCATACTTTGAGTAGTGAGGAGATATATGCCAAGAAAAAATAAAAATAAATAAATAAATTCTGGATATTCTGAACGCAGCTACTTTCAAATTTGCTTGAAGGGTATGTTTGAAACATAGATGGACTTTTTCATTGACTTAGACTTAAGATCTACCCTTAAGCCTGAGGGTTATGTTTGGTAATGTTTCCTGTGGGTAAGTTAAGCAACTTATAAAAGCTATATTGCTTTTTAAAAATTAGACTGTTCCATAGACAAAATCTTTTTTTTTTTCTCTTTATCACCTAATCATTCTATAGTCACTTGTTACTGTGTGGGGAAAATAATTTGATTTTAAACACTTGTGGCTATATGTTAGTAGTGAGACAGACTAAATAAAACAATAATTGCAAGTTGTCCTGAAAAGTTTCCCCAATGCTTTCTTCAAATGTGGTTTACTGCCTTATTGATTTATCTAGTTTTTACATCATCTACTATTTAGAGAATAAGTATTTTTCTCCCTTCGTTCAGGAATCCTAGATCACTCTTAATGGATAGGCCTTGGCAGTAGAGAGATGAACAGAAATATTTTAATGTGCTTCAATTCTTATTGAGCACCCCCTGTCATGTCAGAGGTATGATAGTAAATTTAAGAGTGAGCCATGTTTCCAAGTAAGACTTTGGTCTTGTCCAAGTCTATTATTTCCAAAAGGTTCTTAGTTACTTTTCATCACTATTTACTCTGGCAAGGTTTTTATTTTTTCCAGTTAAATAATCAAGTAACTGAAAAATTTTAACCAGTAAACAATAGTACTTCACACCTGTGATGTATGAGAAAGAATGAAAGAAAATTATTTCCCTCCCGGGCTTCCCTGGCGGTGCAGTGGTTGAAAGTCTGCCTACCAATGCAGGGGACACGGGTTCATGCCCCGGTCCGGGTAGGCCCATGAGCCATGGCCACTAGGTCTGCGCGTCCGGAGCCTGTGCTCCGCAACGGGAAAGGCCACATCAGTGAGAGGCCCGCGTACCGCAAAAAAAAAAAAAAAAAAAAAAAAATTATTTCCCTCTGTTAGAGAGTACAAATAAGAGCTTCTATATGCTTTTGACTTGTAATTTAAACAATTGTTTGTATATTTTCCTAGAGTGAGAGGCATAATATTTGTGAAAGTGGCAATCACTAGTATACTTTAGATATGGGTACTGCCATTATCTCAAATCACTGAGATTTTTTCCCTTGTAAGATAACAGATTTTTGCAAATTGTCAATTCTGTGGGATAAGTTCTATGACTCTTGCTAAAATATTGTCATAGTTCACTTATGTAGAATGATTTATATATATATTTATGAGGCTTTTACTACTGAAAATTGTGGCAAATTATCTTGTTTGAGAGCAATTAAATATTCTCAGAACTTAAGTGTAAGAAGTAACGTTTTGAAGTGGTGCTTAGAAGAAAAAGATTCAGATTCTCCCTTTTTTCAACTTCTAATTGGAAATCAATTAATACAATATATTTTGATCAGTTTGTAATGATGGTTAGCAAGAAATGTCCATGTCCTAGGAGGATCCCAGGAGTTAGAGAGTTCCTTCATTTAGAACTTAAAAATGTCTCTAGTCCATCCCTTCTGAACATGGAGAAGAATTCTGGACATAAAAAATGTTAAGTGTTTCTAAGTTCTCAAGATCTGAAATAGTCCAGCTGAAATTTCTGCTTGGAAAAGACTAATTATGAATAATGAAACAAACTGTAAACTAAAGCTCTGGCAAAACAATAGACTGAGATATTCTAAAAAAAATTACGGTTACAAACACCTAGCAGTACTGGATAAAATAATCTAAATGATTTTAACGTGGTACCCAATTTTGCAAAAAATAAAAGGGATTACCATTTGCCAAAAGCAAAGAAGTTAAAAGCCAGAGTATATCCTGAGAACCGATGTTGTGGTTACCCCAGTGATTATGGATCTGGGTGACCAGGAGGTTGGAGTCTAATGTCCATGTGAGATGGAGAAAAGCTAAGGCCTTGGTTCCAGATGAGGCAGAGAGTTGGAACTGAGACATCCCTGTCCGCTGCATAAAACCAGGACCCTTATTTTAGTGAAAAGTTAGGCTAGCATAATATGCCATCAGCACGGAGTGAGAACAAAAAACTTTGTTAGTAAGAGGAAAAGGAACCTTCCCCTAAGAATTTCATTCTTTGGGCCTGAACATCATGTGACTCTATTTTTGCTTTTGTTTTTTACACTACCTAACTGACCTAGAAATCTTCAAGTTGAAAAATACTCCTGAGGCTCCTAGAAGAGTAAAACAGAAAGGCATTCTGAAAGTGTAGTACCAACTGTCTAGACTGCCAAGGATTTTCAGGAAAACAGCAATCTCTGCTAAAGATATGCTCACTATAATACATAACGAAACACACAAGGAAACAATCAACTAAGAACAAAAGTTAGCAGACAGTACAGTCCATGAGGGAGAGTTAACATGAGACATAACAGCAGTATTGGATCCTTAATAACTTGAGATCATATAGCAACATGAAAGAGAATATATAAAATGGGTATGTATAAAATGTTGACAGTATATAAAGAAGTTAAACCCTAACAAAGAATGACTTATTTTTAAAAAACAAATAGAAAACCTGTAAGTGAAAAATATAATTTTGAAATGAAAACTCAATGGAAAGGTTAAAAATGCAAATTAGCCATGGTATAATCGATGATAATACCTAGAATGCAGAGACATAAATAAATGGAAAATATAAACATTATTGAGTTAAGAAACACGAAGGTAGGAGTTCCAGAAGGAGAAGATAGAGAGAATGAAGGAGAGGCAACATTTGAATAGATAATGGATGATAATTTTCCAGAAGTGATTCATTCTCATGTTTATGAAGTACAAGAATACTAGTGTGATACAGAAAAATAAACCCATTTAAATGTATTGAAATTGAAGAACACTAAAGATAAGAAAAATAAAAATGAACCAAAATATAAGAGATTCAAATGAGTAAGTTTTAAAATTCAAAATAAGAAAATATACTCATAGTGTATTTTGATACCCAGGTTATGCAATGTGTCGCTTATAAGAACTATGGTTTTTCTTTTACATGAAGCATTGTTTACTCTCTAGTTATTAATGTAGTTTTTAATACAAAGTCAGTGCTCCATTGCTGGTAGGATCTCTTTAAACATGGATATGGACAAAAAGGGATTCCAAGGGTCATTAAATCATGGTCTCAGGAGAAACCCAAAGAGATTCTTAATTGTATACTTTAATTCATATTATGAAACAAAAGTGACCTTTTAAAAATATGTTTTAATGGGTCATGGATCTTTTTAAATTTTTATTGACCTCAGGATGGTTTTGGATGAAACCCATCTATGAGCTCTAGGACCCAGACTTTGAACTCTTGATTTAAGAGAGGTAACCTAAGATCAGAGACCACAGATAAATAGATTCCCCCAACATAGCCTTCTTTTCTCCAGGCAAAATAAAATATGCTTGAATTTGTTTATGTATTAAAAGGGAATGAAAAATTCAGACTTCAGGATAGAAAATGTTTTCTGACATTAACTGCTGATAGAGTACATGAATCCCTTGAAAAAGTTTAGGATTGAAGTTAGAGTATGGACTCAAGCCTATGAATCACATTACATTTTTATGTGCTTGTTATCCCTCCATTATTTTTGCCTCCCTATGTCTGATAAATATGTCTATTCAAACATCCGTTTTACTTTTTGCTCACAAATCTCTTTCTACCAGACTGTATGCCTCTAGTCCTTCATTTCTCTACTCTTAGCATAGAATCTAGCAAAGAGAAGGTGTAAAGTAATTTATTCCTCAACAAAGACATTATCCTCTCATCAGTATTTATTCTAATAAGGAATAACGTGATGCCAGCTCTTTTCATAAAATAGCATCTGAGTCCTTTAAGCAAGACAGAAGAGTGAATGTCCACATAGAAGGAGATACCCAGATCTTATATTCCAGCTGCCTGTCCACTTAGATTCACCTTCTTCTGGGGGATCTGTCACTAATTACTATGCCACTACTATGCTGCCCGCCTTTTAGCTCTAGCCCCAGACTCTCCCCTTCAAGTTCCTTCTGCTCACCTGAGGTGAGGCTGTATCTTTATCAGTACTTGTCAAATGCTTAGGAATAACCAAAGATAACTAACATACAGAGAAAAACTCCTGGCTGGCTATAACTGTCTTTCAGCTCATTTGTGGAGTCTCCTAAGGACTGACCCCTGCCTAACCCCAAGTTTTATCCAACTGGCAGAGAGTATTCTTCCTTCCCCTCCTCAGACCATCCACAGACAATCTAGCCCTTAATAGTCAGTGTTCCATAAATTGGGAGATTGGGACTGACATATACACACTACTATATATAAAATAGATAACTAATAATAATCTGCTGTGTAGCACAGGGAACTCTACTCAATACTCTCTAATGGCCTACATGGGAAAAGAATCTTAAAGAAGAGTAGATATATGTATATGTATAACTGATTCACCTTGCTGTACACCTGAAACTAGCACAACATTATAAATCAACTATACTCCAATAAAAATCTTAAAAAAAGTCAGTCTTAGCCCAGATGGACAAAGGAATACCACCCTCCTCCCTTTATCCAGTGTAAGATATGCCTCTCAAACTCCATTTCTTTTCCTAGGATCTCCTTCTTTCCTGGATCATTGACATTAGGTATGTCTACTCTTTTAATCAGAGATCCTACCACCTACTCACACAGGTATGGCTTCACTCTCTGACCCATAGGGGCAGTTACTTTAGAACACAGCCACTCAGCAGCAGTATAAGGGATTTCCAAGTAAAATCAAGGACTCATTTCCTTATAAGAACACATTTATCAAATGAAAAATAAAATCAATCAAATAGAGTATGTGTGATATCATGATTTCTTATGATATCACAAACATATGTAGTGGTTTAGAATTCAGAGGGAATCCTAGTATCTATTATGTCCTTTGAAAGAAATAGCATCTATAACCATAAAGCAAAGACTTGGACCTTGGTTAAGGGTATGCAGTTTGGAAGCTGCTGTGCTAGCCGGGGAAAAACAAGTGTAAAAATCACCTTTGGATCTGCTTTCCCTTCTTCATTTAGGAATCAACAACTCCTCCAGCTGCCATTTGGATTAATGGTGTGTCTCTTTTTTTTTTAATATATACCACATATTCTTTATCCATTCATCTATTTTTTTCTTAACATCTTTATTGGAGTATAACTGCTATACAATGGTGTGTTAGTTTCTGCTTTACAGCAAAGTGACTCAGTTATACATATACATATGTTCCCATATCTCTTCCCTCTTGTGTCTCCCTCCCTCCCACCCTCCCTATCGCACCCCTCTAGGTGGTCACAAACCACCTAGCCGATCTGTCTTTTAATTGACCACTTTGAAGTTCTGTGTTCTGCGTGACAGAAACCATCTATTTTGTTTCTAAACCTCCCCTGGCTTGAAGTAATCAACATCTGCTGATAACAATTTATTATCACGAAACATCTTTTTTAGGGGTCCAACACCGTAGGTTGTGGAGTTATTTCCAGATGTGCTGAAATGCCCACATTTATTCTGTAACATAATGTTTGTTTACCTCTAGGAAGACATTGCATAACTTTCTTTCTCTAGACAGTTATGTTCCTTGAGTTACAAGAGGTAAGTTGACTTCATAAGGCAATTCATCTTTGCCTCTTAGAGAGTAAATCATAAAAGGAAAACATTTTCTTGAGTCCATTCTTGTTTTTCTCCCTCTTTCATAAAAAATGCTGAATGTAATTGGAACCAGTTGGATAAAATTACCATTTGTGATTGCTCTTTGTTTAGGAAGCTTCTGCTGGCTTTCAGGACATGAAGTCCTCATCTCTATGTCAAATTTCAATTAAACTTTGGCATCTAAAACTTGGTATGCTGTTTAAGACCCTTAAGATATTGGAATGGATTGAATCACATTTCTTATAGAATGTCCTTTTGGAGCAGCATATAGAAATGAATGTCACAAATACGCAAACAACACGTTAGTTGCAGTCTAACTATTCTCACCCTAATTCAGGTAACTCAGCCAGAACAAAGAGGAGCAGGGGTACTGACTAGAGTTATTTACAGGTCAGTGCGAGTTGCTGTTTCTGTAGAGGACTAATCTAAAGTATCTGTGTATATTTTGGGGGACTAACATTTTTTGAATACCTACTCTGTAGCAGGTCCTCTTCTAGTTGTCATACAAATGTAATTTGCTCTTCGGAGCAGCCACTTGGATATTTTTAATGTCTGTTTTATAAATGACCATGCTGAAGTTTAGAAACATTGAGCAATATTTAGAAAGTTACACAGCTGGAAAGTTGTTGTCAAGTGGACAAAAACCAATACATTTTAGGTAACTCAGGCTGGAACGCATAAACAGAAGGGCTGGCAGGTTGCACAGAGTCCCCTAATCTCCAGGCATCCCATATAATCATGCCTGTGCCCGGCACAGCTGGATACGTGGTGGGTGTCCTCTTGGAGAGCACACTCACTTCCTTCTCCTCTATCTTTTCTTAGGTACTTGAGAAGCCACAGGTTGGCTCTGATCTACGGCACCAAGATTCCTGAGCTGTGCTCCTTTTATCTAAGTTATTCTCTGGTGAGGGAAGAAGGCAGGAAGAAAGGTTATAATAGCAGTAATATGTGTGTTTCACTTCTACCTCTTCTTTCTATTGAAATCTTAGTCATCCGTGAAGATCAAGCTTTATATTCCACTAATTCATTAATCTGTTTATTCATTCATCTTTGTTGACCTTATATGATTTTGTCACATAATAATAAAAATAACAACTAGATTTATTAGGGATTTCTATGTGCTAGGCCCTCTAAGTGCTTTATATGTACCTCATTTAATACTTCCAGCAAATCTCTGTTTTACTGATGTTTTAATGATAAGAAAGAAAAAAGTAAAAATATACCACAGCAAAGAGAGGTTAAGTGATTTGCCAGGGATTACACAGCCAGTAGTTGACAGAAATGAGAAGAAAGAAAGGAAAGAAAGAAAGATTCTATCACTTATCTAGACATACAGTGAAACTAGCTTTTGAAAAACTGTCAATCTTTGTCACCAAAGGAAGACTGTGAATGCATCAAAACTAAGTAATCTGTAAAGTACGTACTAATTTTAGCAATGGTCCACAAGCTGATCATGACTCTTAAGATTACAAAAGAGGAGGCTTTCTTTTACTCTTGATTTCTATCATGTGGATGAAATTGCTTCTTTGCTATGAAACAGGTTGTATTAGAAAAACTGACCTGACTCAAATGGTAGTGTGAAACTGGATTTCATTGCAGGATTTGCATAATTTGTAAAGCATTTTACATATCTGAAAGTATATATTGCTAGAAATCAATTACAGCATGGATAGTTATGTTAAGATTGATTGCCTTTTCAAGGCAGATTTCACGTTTCAGTTACAGAAACTCTGGTTGCAGCACAAAGAACATTTTGTCCTGACATGTATGGGTCAGCACAAAACCCTTGCACAAAACTGGGAAGAGTTCTCTTCATGGGAATTACTAACAAGATTATCTTGAGAATTATAATAGGATTTGGCAATGACATGATTTCTAAAACTCTTTTAAAGATTCTTTTAGGCAGTTTAAACTGTTAGAGATAAAACTTATTTTATTATTACTATGTTAAACTCTCTGAAACAGAATTTTGCATTGAATAGGTTGAAGGGTGGTAGTAGTTGCTATGAAAAGCTGATTCCTGGGCACTGTAAGAATCTTCTCTTCTCCCCAGTAAAATGTTTTCTGCAGGACCCCTTTTCTTGGAGGGGCATTCAGGGCCAGACACTGTATTTCGTCTTGAAGAAAGCATTAATTTCTTTCAACAAATATTTGTTTAGCTCCTTTGATGTGCTTAGCACTGTATTTGGGAACCACTGTTACTGTATTTCATAGAGTCCAAGGTTGTATCAATTTTAACCTGTCCTGATGTTTTATATGCCTTTGAAAAACAAGAAAAAAAGTGCTATATCAAGTATATTATACCTTAGATTTTTATATTATAACTATTGAAATAGATCTTTATACTTAATTAGGTGTAGGTTTGGGTCATATATAACTCTTACACACATATGGAAAAAAAAAGTCTAAACAAAATAAATTTAGTTAAGGTATTCCTAAAGCTTCTTCATATTCAGAGATGAACTTTCCTGAGTCATTTTCAACTCAAAATATTTAACATCTATGTTTCTCCACACGGTCTTGTCCTTTGTGCCAAGAAGACATTGGTGATGCAGCATTTCTTTAAAGAATCCAAAGAACCATGATAGACCAAAAGCTTTCGGTGCTAGGCAGTTAAACTGACTTTGCAATTATATAGAGCTAGACTCTTTTGACTTAGCAGTTCCTGAATGTTGCTGAACAAATCTGATTCGCCATCGTTCCCCATGTATGATCCACTCTCCCCAATACACATATGCACATACACACATGTATTCGTTTCTTAGGCTTGAAAGGAATCCTTAGCTACTGTTTCCAGGATTTATTTTCAAGCCACTGTCATCCATTCTGAAACTTTGGAGCCATTGCTTTTAATGCTTGTACATGCACTGCTAAAGGTAAACTGTCATGATAATGACTGACACCAACTGGCAGCACTGAAAAGACATGTTCTATTCCAGAGAAGTTAAAGTGGGAGAATTATGTATCTTAGAATCAATGAAATTTGGTGTTTGGTGTGCTAGAGTCAGGGTAAATGAAAGAGGAGGTGAGATATGAAAGATTACAAGGCAGACAATACACTTTATTATCTGTCCAGAATTTGAACTTTATTCTCCGACTTTAAAACACAGATAAGACTATGCCAGTCTTTTGCCTTATTTATATTAGCTTATTTGATCATCACAGCAAACTTGTGTGATGGGTAATATTGTTTCTACTTGTAACTGAGGAAGCGAGTTCAGAAAGGTTAAGAATTGTCTAAGAATTTATGGCTTTCAAAAATCTGAGCCTGTACTTAAACTCCTATTTGACTGTTTTGTTTGTTTGCATTTGACCCTCACTGTCTGAACTTCTTCCCATCACTGGAATGGCAGCTCCTTGAGGGCGGGGATACAGTCTGTAAACTAGCATTTGGTAGGGACTCAATAAATGTTTGCTGGATGAATACAATGTCTTCCTTATACAAAGTGGAAGGCCAGTAGATTGGCCTTATCTCTAAAATTCTTTTCTCTTTGGGCTTCATACAGTTTTGTGAGACTGCCTTTAGGGTACCACGTTTTCATCTTAGCCTTTTCAGAAATACTGCAGTATTGGAGTTTTGTATTCTTGCAGCTTAGGTCATTTAATGAATTCTAAGAGCTTTGTGATATATCTGCTTGATCCCTAAAATTGTGCTTGTCAAATATTTTTAAATAATCCTGCAAACAAGAAAATATAAATATAAACCATTTATTTTTTTATATTGTGTTGATAGAACACTCATGGAGATTAGTCTTTTTTGTTTTTACTAAAATGGCAACAGGAAAGGTTCTTGTCTTTTTATTTAAATTAAGTTGAAAAAGTTTGTGAAAACTGAACTTCCTGTGACCAAAGCTCATTACATCCCGAGAAGTCTTAAATACTTATATGAAATAATCCAACTTAAAATCGAGAAAGTGAGAAAAGAATGGTTAAGTAAAAATGATTCTTAAATTACATGTTAATGATATTGTAACTTTGATTTGGATCACATTGTGCAGGGCAAAACTTACACATTTAGTTGATTTTCATGGTAATCTGTCTTCTAGAAATTAGATCAATTATTCTCAAATTGTATTGCAATCCACCTTATGCTCAGACTTAGGCATTATCCTCACTTTCTTACATGCAAGAACTTGATATACCCTCACTAGAAAATTGCAGTGAGATATTACTAAAGGAATAGTGTTGCACATCGACTGATGTAAACAGAAAAAATCAGCAGCCTCTTGTCTAAACATGTACACCAGATGATGGGGATTAAAAAATGTTTTTATCAGTGGGTTGAGAATCTGGCTATATATTAGAATTACCTGGATAATTTTTAAAAATATAGATTCCCTAATAATTACGAGAGTTCAAATAAATCAGTATTTCTGGGGGTTATAGCCTAGGAATAATATTTTTTTAAAAATTTCCCTAGTTGATTCTAATATGTAGTCAGGTTTAGAAACTTATTGTTTCAGCTACTTTAGATTCACTATGAAAACCAGAGTTAGGAACTAAACCTAATTTCAATCAAGAAAACCATTACAGTGTATTCATCCATGCAAAAATGTGAGATTGAAAATCATTTTTCCGGCTTCCCTGGTGGCGCAGTGGTTGAGGGTCCACCTGCTGATGCAGGGTACGCGGGTTCTATGCCCCGGTCTGGGAGGATCCCGCAGGCCGCGGAGCGGCTGGGCCCGTGAGCTGTGGCCGCTGGGCCTGCGCGTCAGGAGCCTGTGCTCCACAACGGGAGAGGCCACGGCAGTGAGAGGCCCGCGTACCCCCCCCAAAAAAATAAAAGAAATTCATTTTTCTACCTAAGATCCAATGATTAGTTATTATCAGATAAATTGAAAAATAGTATATTTTAATTCAGGAAATTCTCATCAAATACCTGCTATACACAAGATGCTACTCTTGATATATTTTAGGAGCATAAGTGATGAGATAGGAGATATGCTTGATAAGATGTCAGGAGAGTAACATGTTGTTTTATGAGAAAAACTACCTTTCCAGTTTGTTTCTTAAATCAAAACATGATGCAATAATTTTATATTTAAATTAGAGGAGAAAGTAATTTATTTGAATTTCATTTTTATCTTAATGTTGACCTTCTTTCTGATTTGAATTATCTGTATTTTCAGAAAATATAGAGGAAGTTTGTCCTTTTTAAATCATCCAAGATTTTATGGGGTAAAATTTTCCAAAAGGGTGAAAATTTTGCTATTGAAGAAGCTTATTATCACTTAACTGGATTTCTTTTTCTGAATATTATGAGATTTTGTAAAACTTTCTTGAAATTCTGCCTCCAGTGGAATAGATAATCTTGATGGTCATCCTGTTTCAAAACAACTAGATTCTGCATAAAATATAATTTATATTTCTGTGCTTGTAGGAAGCAAGGGAAATCTTAACCCAACCCCTGTATGCAAACACGAACATGCACAAGTCATAGGCTTCTATCAGAGTAGCAGTGAACTCTCTTGAAAGGTGGAATTCCATAAATAAGGTGCTAATGTCAGCATCGTGGTTAGGAGACTCTGCCTTGGACCTGGTAATCCTCAATTAATCCTGGTCCTCTGGGTTCTCTACAAATTGGTAATCTTTAATTGTGAGTATATATTTAATTTACCTTAGATACACAAGAAAACAGCCATCCTGAGTGGGAGTCAACAGAAATAACAAGCAAGATATAAAACCCTTAAGGACTTCAATATAAGGATTAAAGTTAAGAACATAAAATTACTTTGTTTGAACTGTATAAAGACATAAAGATGGAATCCCAAAAGAGAACAAGCACAAGAAAACTATCAAAAATGAGCAAGCATATTTCTAAAAAAAATTTATTGAGATATAGTTGATTTACAATGTTGTGTTAGTTTGAAGTAGGTGTACAGAAAAGTGAATCTGTTATATGCATACATATATTGACTTTTTTAAGATTCTTTTCCCATATAGCCCATTAAAGAGTATTCAGTAGAGTTCCCTGTGCTATATAGTAGGTCCTTATTAATAATCTATTTTATATATAATAGTGTGTATTGGTCAATCCCAAACTTCCAGTTTATCCCTCCCCCTTTTCCCCGTGGTAACCATAAGTTTATTTTCTGTATCTGTAACTCTGTTTTGTAGATAAGTTCATTTATAACCTTTTTTTAGATTCCACATATAGGTGATATCATATGATATTTGTCTTTCTCTGAGCAAGCGTATTAAAAGAAATGACAAGACAACAATACAGCTATCAGGAAAAAAAAAAACAACTATTGAAATAAAAGTATCAATGGACCAGTTATTCATGGAAGATTAAGTGCAGCTAGCAAGAGAATTTATAATTTGGGAGATAGATATTAAAAAGTTTCTCAGAATGTAATACAGAAAGATAAGAAAGGTAAAATATGAGAGAGGTTAAGAGATATAGAGGCTAGAATTGGAGAGACCAGTTTACATATATTCAAAGAACCATAAGCAAAGAAGAAAGGGAATGTAGTTAAGGAACAATTAGGAAAATAATGGCTAAGTTTTTTTCAGAATTGATGAAAGATATGAAGCTACAGAGAAAGGAGCCACTACACATATGAAATAAGATAAATAAAAAGAAATTCACACCTAGATACAAGGAACTTCAGCTACATTATAAAAAATTTATTTAAAAAGATCTTATAAGCAGCCAGAGAGAAAAATACAGATTATGTACCAAAGAAAGAGAATTTTCTTCCAGCAAACATCTCAACAGTAAGAATGGAAAGCAGAAGATAAGAGAATGATATATCCAAAATCATATTAATATTTTGTACCCAGGAACAGCCCCTTTCAAGAAAGAGTTTGAAATAAAGACATTTTCAGGGAAAAAATATAAGAAGAATTTATTACCAACACACTTACATGAAAATAACTTGTACAGGATATACCGTACTTCAGAAAGATGGAAACTTATCCTAGGAGGATGGTCTGTGATATTAAAGGAATGAGAGCAATGAAATTGATAAACACGTAGATAACATTAAATAATCATTCTCCTATAATATAGTTATGTCTAATTTGTGTTTTAAAAAAAGGACAGAATTAAAGTACTGAACAGTTTCATGTAAACTGGGAGGGAATTTTCAGACTTAAAAAATTCTAGAGTCCTTATGTTGCTTGGGAAGGGGTGGGGCTTAAATTAACTACATTGTAAAATTTCAAAGGAAGTCCATACAATAATAAAGAGTATATAACTGTACAAATCGGAGAGGGAAAAGAAAAAGAAAGAGGAAAATGAATGGACAGAGAACTGGAAAAAAGAAACAAAACAAGAAAAAAGCCACCTAGAAAAGAAAAATAGGATAAATTCAAAGCAAAAGTAAGATGGTAGAAACAGGTTCATATGTATCAGTTAAGATAATAAATATAAACTGAATAAATTCACCAGGAAAAATTCCCAAAGATTTAGAGAATAGATTTTTCTTAACCTAGTTATTTTTCATTTAAATATGAGACATACCTGAAAAATAAGGACATGGAAGACTGGGAATCAAGACAGGAACAAAGATGTATCTGGCAAACACAAAGAGAAATATTGGTAGGTATAATAACATCAAACGAAACAAATGTTTTAAAACAAAAATCATTAGTAGGGAAATAGAGGCAACAACAAAATAATAAAAGGTATAATTCATCTTGCGGGTATTGAAGTTAAAAATTTGCATACCCGGGCTTCCCTGGTGGCGCAGTGGTTGCAGGGGACACGGGTTCGTGCCCCGGTCCGGGAAGATCCCACATGCCACGGAGTGGCTGGGCCCATGAGCCATGGCCGCTGAGCCTGCGCATCCGGAGCCTGTGCTCCGCAATGGGAGAGGCCACAACAGTGAGAGGCCCGCGTACCGCCAAAAAAAAAAAAAAAAAATTTGCATCCCATCATAATATAGTCTTAAAAATATAAAAGTGAAAATCAAAGGAACTGTAAGAACAACACTGACAAATCTGTCATAGTGAGAAATCTCAATTTTTGATAGGTTGAGCAAATAAAAACATTTAAATAAGGAAAACTTGAAAGTAAAATTATCAAATATTATTTATTGGACATATATGGAACCTGGCTCTTTAAATAATATCCACTATTTCTCAAGCACATGTGAAACATTAAAATTTGTTGAGATAACTTTATGGTCTAACACATATAAATGTTACTAAAGAATATATATCTCATAGAAGGACTATCTGATCATGATACATTTGAATTAGAGATGAGTAACAAAAATAAACTGTTCCCATCAACTTAAAAATGTATATATATAAATATATATATATAGATATAGATATACACACACACACTCATACACGCACATTTCATGGAGCAAAGAAGAAATAGAAATTTTAAAATACTTTTAAATAAACTACAATGAAAATAGAAAATTGTAATAGTGGCAGTAGGATTGGTGCTTAACCTTAAATGTTTAAATTAGAGGAAACAAAAAGCTAGCAAAAATTTTTATTTTGATAATGTTATCATTTTTGTGTTTATTCTCTTCTGTGCTCTCTCTTTTCATAAATTGAACACTTAGCTAATGACTAAAATTAATCTAGTTATTTTTCATTTAAATATGAGAGATACCTGAAAAATAAGGACATGGAATAAAATTAAAAAAACAATAAAATAGTGGAGATCAACAAATCCAGAAGTTTATTATTTTCAAAAACTAAGAAAGTAGAAAAGGCTGGTGAGACTTATCCAGAAAAGAGAATTCACAGATAAACAGTATTAAGCATGAAAAATAGATATATTCACAGGTACCTGAAAGATTGAAAAAAGTGATAATATGGAATGATAGAACATAATAACAGTTATCAGAGGTTGAAAAGGAATGATAATAGGCCAAATTTATGCCAACAATTTGAAAAATTAAGGCACAATGTTCAATTTTTAGAATAGTAGAGCATATCAAAATTGACTCAAGAAGATTATATAAAAATCTTCTCATAAAAGACACGCTCAGAGAGTTTTATAAATAAAACAAATTTCCTAAGGATAGATCACTTCAATCTCACACAAACTCTTATAGGGAAACCACTGTAACCATGATGCACAGTCCAAAACGAGTATAAGGAAAGAAAGTTATGACAATTTTATTCATCAGCATAAATGTAAAACTTTCTAAACAAAATATTGTAAACCAAACCCAGTGGTTTAATTCTAAGTAAATAATCTATTTAATTCATCAGATCAATAAATTGAAGGAGAAAAGTTAAGATATATGATCATCTCAATGATAAGTGAAAAAGCATTTGATGAATTTCAGTATTAATTCACAGTAAAGCTCAATAAAATAGGAATATCCCCACATTTACATGAAAATATTCTGACACATTTCTTTTAAAATTCAAGAGCAAGACATTGATAACCACATCACTGCTTCTATACTGTGTCCTGGAACCTTAATAAGCACAGAAGAAAAGAGAAATAAAAATGATAGGTTTATAAAGGAAAAAATAAAACTGCCATTATTATATAAGTATTGTAGCATTATTTATAACAGCCAAATCAACCTACGTGTTCATCAATGAATGAATGGATAATGAAGATGTGGTGTATATGTTTAATGGAATATTATTTAACAAGAGAAAGAAAGAAATCCTGTCATTTGCAACAAGAGGATGGACCTTGAGGGCACTATGCTAAGTAAAATAAGCCAGGGAAAGACAAATATTGTACTGGTATCACTTATATGTGGACTCTAAAAAAAAAATCAAAATTATAGAAACAGAGTAGAAAAGTGCTTGCCAGAGGATAGGGGGTGGGGAAATAGGGAGAGGTTGGTAAAAGGGTACAAACTTTCAGCTATAAGATGAAAAAAGTCTGAGTCTGAGAGTCCACTGTAACATGGTGACTATAGTTGATAACATTGTATTGTATAATTGAAATTTGCTAAGAATAGAATTTAAATATTCTCATCAAAAAACAGTAAAGATAAATATGTAAATATGTGAGGTGATGGATATGTTAATTAACTAGATGAGGGGAATCCCTTCACAATACATATGTATATCAAATTATCACGGTATACACTTTAAATATCTTATAATTTTATATGTCAGTTATACCACAATAAAGCTGAAATAACAACAACAAAAAACCCCTGCCATTATTAGCATAAGATTGTCTGCATAGTAAAGCCCCCAAATTCTGCAGACACATATTACAAATAATAAGACAGTTTAACACATTGTTCTAAGATCAACATATGAAATCAACTACATTCATTTATATTAGCAATGGGCTGTTATAAATTACAAAAATTACTATTTACTGAAAAAACAATACTTAAGACATCGGTAATAAATCTAGCCAAAAATGTGTATGCTTTAATGGAATAAAATTTAAAATTATACTGAAAGATAAAAGGTTGTTCATGTAAATGCAAATATACTAAACCATCTTCACACATATTAAAACTTGATATTTTAATGTCAGCTTTTTTCCCAAATTAATCTATAAATTAACTGTAATTTCAATGAAAATTGCAAGATTTTTTCTTTCCAGAAGATTCACAAGTTGATTCTAATATTTATACATATGTGCAAATAACAAAATTATAGCCAATGTCCTGAAGAAGAATCATCTGGAGGGACTTATCAAATATCAGAATACATATTAACGTTTTAATAATTAAGCTGGTATGACATTGCTGTGATAATAAACTAATTGATTGAATTAAATTTGTATGAAAGAGGTGACTGGGCAGATCAATGAGGAGAAAGCTGATTTTTCATTAAATAGTGATAGAGAAATTGGATATCCATATGGGGGTAAAAAAGCAGAAATTGGATCTCTACCTCACGTCCTACAACAAAAATCCACTACAGATGAATTTTTAGGAGCAAAACATCTGTCTTTGTTTTCTTCTAAAAATTTTAATGACTTGGGGTAGAAAAAGATTCTTATGGCACACAAAAAAATCACAAAACATAAATCATAAAATTAATAAATTTAATCTATAAAAATTAAGAAACTCTGCTTACCAAAAGATACCATAAATAGAAAAGGAAGACAAGATTACAGACTGGAAAAAGATACTGACAGCATATAAAATACTTGACAATATATAAATTCTCTAAAAAATGGGCAAAGACACACATAGCTTTCTCACAGCAGCAGAAACACAAATGACCAATAATCATCCTTAGTCATATTAATAATCTGGAAAATGCCAGAACAATCACAAAGAGATACCATTTGACATCCACTAAATTGGCAAAAAATAAATGAGCTCGATAATATTAAGTACCTATGATGATGTAGATCAATGAAACCCTATACCCAGCATGTAGGAGTATACATCAAAGGGAAACAACCTTGTTAGAAAAATAATTTGGCAAAACTTAGTAAAGGTGAAGATGAGAATACCATATAACCCAACAATTTCACTCCTTGGCATATACCTAAAGCAGTGGTCTTAATGTTGTTCAGGTTGGTTACCCTAAAAGAATGTTAACATCTGAAAGTTTTCATCATAAGTTTAAATAGTTGCAAAGAATGTAATAGCCAGTATATTGTGAAATTAAAGTTTATAAATAAAATGGATCCATTACTTTTAAAATTGTATTTTCATCACTATTAATTTAAAAATATATATGTTCTCATCACCATTAATTTAAAATAGGTTCTTTAATTAAAAATTTTTACTTCCTTTTACTTGAAATCATACTTTTACATAACTTAACCATCATGTCACAACATATTTTTTGAAGGCTTTTTATTGATGATCCTATAAAAGTTTCCTGAAACAGGGCTTCCCTGGTGGTGCAGTGGTTGAGAGTCCGCCTGCCGATGCAGGGGACATGGGTTCATACCCCGGCCTGGGAAGATCCCACATGCCGCGGAGTAGCTAGGCCCGTGAGCCATGGCTGCAGAGCCTGTGCACCCGGAGCCTGTGCTCCGTAACGGGAGAGGCCACAACAGTGAGAGGCCCGCGTACCACACACACACACACAAAAATAAAATAAAATAAAATTTTTAAATTAAAAAAATTATTCTGAGTTATTATTACAATTAATAATTACAACAACAACAATAATAACTAACACAGACAGCATTTCTTATGTGCCAGGTACAATTCTAAACATTTTTTATGTATATTAACATAAATAATTTTAATTTAATTTACAGTTTTTATGTATATCATTTAATGCTTACAATAATCATAAAAGGAACTTATCTGCACTTTACAGGTGAGGAATTTGAGGGACAGAGAGATTAAGTAACTTTCTCAAGGTTTCACAGCTAGTTAAGTTGTGGGTTCAGGATTGGATTCTAGACATTTTGGCTCCAGTTTTCAGATTTTTTTTTGATCAAAACTTCATATGTTTTGATCAGTACTATTACAGATTATTTTTTGTTTACTAATGACTAGAAATGCATCTCCTAAAAAGATGAATGGGGACACTTTTGTTGCCCTAATTAAAAGAGGCTTAGTTTGAACTTCGGGACATTTATTTAATGTTCAGGAAGCCTTTACACCTTAGGGCAATGCCAAGAATGAGTGAGAGTTGTGCTTTTCCTTTGCAAAGTGAGAGAGGGGAGATTGTGGAATGAGTGGTGGGAATGATGAATCAATATGACTAATTGACTACAAGAGTATTCCGAGGGAAATCTAAGGGAAGTTTTAGAAAAGAGTACATATAGATATGGAGGATTTGAACATAGATTTCAGTAAAAATATTTCTGTCCTTGCACCTTTTGCAAAGTTGTTGTGTGCTCCATGGGTAGGGGTGTTCCAGTTTAAAGACAGAAGCCCTAGAGCAGGGCTTCTCAAAGTGCATGCCCAGCATCACCCTGCAACTTGTTAGGAATCCAGATCATCAGGCCTTACTCCAGATGGACTGAATCAGAAACCGAGGGTGGAGTCCAGCAGCCTGTGTGGTTTTTATTTTTATTTTTTTAATGTACGGCCTGACTTTGGACCATTGCTCTAATCGTCATAGACTCTACACAACTCTCAGGGCATGATGCTATTTTGTGCTATCGTTATGATTTCATACAGTTGAAAGCATCACCATTGTAAGATAAAGTCCAATTTTAAAGATCTTAAAATGTAAAAGAAATGGGTGTCTTTGATTGAATGAAGTATTGCCTTGACTTGCCTTGCCAGAAGGTTTGTCCTATGTGAAGGAAAGAATTGTGGCTTCCTCCCCACTGTGTTCCTCTCACCCTTCAGTACTTAGTTATGTGGGAGGTGTTGAGTAAAGACTTGCTGAGTGCACATCAACATTAGGCTGCTTCGTTTATTAAATGTTCTCTGGGTTCTTACTTTTCTCTTCCCTTTTCTGCCCGGACAAGAGCCTCATCCTGAGGAAATAGTAGATGCTCAATAAACATTTGTGGATTCATTGACCGATTATGAAAGGAGCCGTAGGCTGGTGTCAGGAATTGGAGTCAAGTAGGAATTGAGAACTTGGTGGTGTCTTTGCTATGGAAGAAGGGAAATAGCCACTGCTTCTATTCCTGGACAGTGAGAAAGGGGACAGTATCCTTTGCTGTGAGAAATATGGGGTTAGAGTCAAGAGAGAAGCCTCTGATTAACCAGTATTTGTCTCTGCATTATCTGAACTCATGCTGTTTGACTTTTTTCCCCTTGTATCTTCACTAGTGTATAATCTCAGTGAATGTGAGACTTGGAGACCCTTTCTACTATATTCCTAATGCCTAGAATGGCACCTCTCTCATAGCAGACAATCAATCAATATGTTTCGAATAAACAATTGAATAATGTGTCAACTGAGATTTACTAAAGCCTGAAAGGAGTTTTGATGTGTGGAAATTTTTTACAATAATTATTGTTTTAATTTTATTAATTTACATTGAGTTGCAAAATTTAAACCCTAGTGTTTCTCAAGCTTTTATTTTTAAAAATATTTATTTTATTGTTATAATTGACATATAATATTATATTAGCTTCAAGTGTACAACATGATTTGATAAGTATATATATTGCAAAAGGATCACAGTAAGTCTAGTTAACATCCATCACTACAGTTACAAATCTTTGTTTCTTAAAAATCTATTTATTTTAGCAACTTTCAAAAATATAATACAGTATTATTGACTATAGTCACCGTGCTGTACATCACATCCTCAGGACCTATTTATTTTAGAACTGGAAGTTGGTGCCTTTTGATCCACTTCACTCATTTGCCCACCCCTCACCCCCCTCCAGTGGCAACCACCCGTCGTTCTCTGTCGCTATGAATTTGGTTTTCGTTTTTGTTTTTTGATTCCACTTATAAGTGCAGTAGCCTGTGTTTTAACAAGCTCTGCAGGTGATTCTAATACATGCTATATTTTGAGAGCTACTACTGAAGAGAAAATTTTACCCATGTGCCCCAGAATATACATACAGGAATGTTCAAAACATTGTTTCTAATATTGAACAATTATGCAACATTACTGAGAAGAAATTGTAGGCTGCCTGTAGGCCTGCCAAGTTTGAAAACAAATTAACAGCAGAGGGTATTAGCAGAGCGGAACCACTCAACTTCCCTCACATTAGATTCCTGATGGGGGTGCTGGGTGCAGGGGAGTTCCTTGGACCCTGGCAGTGTGAGCATGGATAGACATTCTCCATTTCTATAGCTCCATTCAGTAAACAGTATATGTTTGCCCTCTTTTCTCAGGCCAGCCCACCTTTTCCTTACTCTAAATGTACAAGTAGAAAGTGGAGTAAAGAAGGTAAATACTTAATATGAACCTAGCAGGGCATCCCTAGGCAAAAGCGTGAAGAGGCCTGATCTGCTCTCACCTTCGCTCTCCATCCTCTCCACGCTCACCTCCTCCTAGGCTGTGCTTCGCTTACTCAGTTATGCCAGAATCTGTCTCTCCTCCCATCCTGTCCTCTCTCCTCCTCCCTCCAGCTTCATTTCCATATATCTCATCTTCACCAACCTCCCTCCATTCATATTTGACTTTTAAAATTCATTAATTCAACAAATGTATGGTGAACACCTGTTATGCAGTGAACTGTGTACTAGGAACAAGAAATTTAAAAGGTGAACGAGACACACATGATGCTGTCTTATGGAGTTGAGATTTTACTTACGGAGATAACCAATTATCAGCTTTAAAATTCTGTAATGTTTTCCTACCGAAAGTCTAATCACCCTTCCATTCTCCTTACAATTAATTTTCCTGATACATCAGGCCCCCCTGTAGGCACATTTGGACAAACAGAGGCATCATAGTATCCTCCACATTTCATACAGCATCTGGTCCAGATGAAACCCTCACTCCATGTTTAATGACTGCTTGACTCGACATGTTCTTGTCCTTATTCCATTCCATTCCCTTATTCCATTCCAGTCTCTGTTGTACTACTATTATTATTATCAGTTTCTAACACAGCACTGTGGAATAGAACTTTCTGCAGTGGTGGAAGAGTTCTATATCTGCCCTGTCCAATATGTCAGCCACTGGTATTGAGGTCTTGAAATGTGATTATTGCAACTGAGAAACTGAATTTTTAGTTTTATTTAATTTTAGTTAATTTGAATTAAAACTTAAATTGCTACATGTGGCTAGAGGCTACCATATTGGACAGTGCTGTTCCAACACCTTTACACAGGTTAGTTTTCCAGATTCCTAGCTGGGGGCACTTTAATATAAAACATACTATGGGGGAGGCATTGTCTTAAGCATTTTACACCTCTTAGTTCATTTAAACCTCACTATAACCCTATGAGGTAGGGTTTAATGGACATCCTTGCAGTTTAAGATGACACGTTTAAAATAAAATTCTCTCATAATGATGACTTGAACCGTGCCACTCAGTGGGAGAATCAACAGAACATGTAGGATCTTATTTGGAATTGACCTTCTTTAATTTTGTTCCTGTTTATTTTTAAATTTTCTTTTTGTTTCCTTGGAAAGATAATCTCAGGTTTAAGCAAGTTTTACAAGTTGCTTTGTTGTCATAAAACTGAATGTGTACACAAAAAGGTGTTTTTTTGTTTACATAGATTTTTTTATGAGGTTATTATCGATGTGACCTTTTCACAACCACTCAAGTGGAGTCTTTTATCATAAATACCCAGAAGGCACAGCCTATTTTTATTTTTATTTTTCCTCTGAGCCACCTCAGACGCTCAGCACATCCCAGCCCATCCTCTCCTTGCCTCTCCTTTAGGACCCACACCTACTCCCCCCGCTACACCCATGGTCACACAGCGTACCTTGAAGGCTCCAACTGCACCAAATTTACCTCTCCCAGAGACCACACCTTCACCCACTGTTATCCCTGTATAGATTAGGAAATATAAGCCGACACATCTAAAGTAACTTTCCCAAAGTCACACATAGGTAATTGTCAGACCTGGGATTCAAACCCAAGCAGCCTGACTCCAGAATCTATATTCTAAATCCTTACTCTGTACCCTCAAGTAAGATATTTTTAATACCCACTTCTAATATCATAATCCAAAGAGTCAAAAACAAGGACAAAGGCACATTTCTTACTACATTTCAACTCAAAATAGTAGGTAGCTACCTACATACGGGTATGAATTGCATTATTTTATTATGCAAACTAGAATTTTTGGTACGAATATCTGGGACAAAATTTAAGCCACTTATTCTAAAATTTCAGGTTGTACAGAAAGAAGCATTTTCATGAAATGAGTAAAAACGAAAGAGAACAGAGAAAGAATTTTAAAACACATGATTTGCAAAGGGATTTACCCTGGCAACATTTTGGGCCTCAGGATGAAGTCATAGCTTCTTGAATTTAGGGAGTACCCCAAAATGACCATTACTAAATATATGACGGCTCATTCACATCCTAACAGGTCCCTTGAAATTGGGTGATCTCCCCTGGTTTCTTCCCTTCCTGTTTGTACCTTTTCCTTTTTCAGTTCTTTATTTTTAAATTTCTTACTTTTCTTCCTCTTCCATGACCTGACCTATCCATTTTCAGGAGGGTTAGAGGAGAAAGGGAAATCAGAATTAGGAACCACTCATAGTCCAAGCAGATTTGGAATTTTAGTATCTCAAGATGTTTATGTCACCACAGGTTCACTTCACTCATCTTGGCAACTGAGGCCATATTTTTGTGATGTTATGGTATATCTTAGACATTTGTGAGGTGTGCCCCAGGCAACTCATTAATAACGAGAGTTAAAGGACCAACATCCCAAAGGAATTTGCTTTTTTTTTAAATTAAATTTTAAGGGACTTAAGGTAATTCCTAGAATCCCCTGGTATTGACATGCCTTTTCATATGTTTTCCTGAGTGGAAGAGAGAGAGGAGTGAGGCTTGTGTATAACCCAGCCTGTACCATCTAGATCCAGTCCAAGGAAGCGTCTCTCCCTTTTGATACCCACCAGCTCAGATGTAGAGTGGAAAGATAAAGGGATGAGAGCCACTGATTTCGAATGTACTCAAGAGTCTGCATGAAAGTTAAAAGAAAAAAAAGGGG
Organism: Monodon monoceros; assembly: GCF_005190385.1. Taxonomy (NCBI): domain Eukaryota; kingdom Metazoa; phylum Chordata; class Mammalia; order Artiodactyla; family Monodontidae; genus Monodon; species Monodon monoceros. Next base: position 31,200,437 of record NW_021703784.1, read on the forward strand.
GTGGTGGTTCTGAGTAAATAAAAGAGTTGGCATGAAGCTCATGCATATCATTTATGAGTGCTCATCTGAACCTAAATGAAAGACATATTGAATGTATTTGTAATGAGTTTGATCCTTTACTTTTAGCCTATGGTGTATCAGAAACAACAATTGAGAAGGGGGAGACAGCACTTGAGACTTCTTACTTTTCTGTCAATTACTTTCAATTTGCCTAACAGATTTATATCAAAAAAGATGAGTTACTCAAATAGAATATTATTAGTGTAGGAGGAAAAGTCCCACTTATAGCATTGATATTTTATTGGCAGCATGGTTTAATCGTTGACATTTATAATGCTATCCTTGAGTCATCAAAAGAAACTTAAATTGAGCATTCTGAACATAATTTAAGAAAGGGGAGATGTATGCAATACATTTTAGAAAGATTTTAAATCTAACATAATTAACAAAAATGTTCATGCTATAAGACGTGGGTGTAAACTGTAATGTTCCCTTATGTGGATTAGTTTGTTGATGCCAATCAAATGCAATCTGAGACCTTACTATGGGACAACTCGATATACTGGCTTCTACAGACTGACTTCCTCCCTCCTTCTCCAACATCATCTCTCCTCACCTTCTTCCCAATTCTTGTGCTCTCACAATAAATGTACTGATACTTTTGACTGCTGTGCCTTTCTTTAGACTATTCACTCTGCCTAAATTACCCTTATCTCCTTTTTTATCAGGCACACCCCTTCAGAGGCTCCTTCCCTGAACAGTCCTCTCCACTCCAGGCTGGAATTGCTTCACCTCAGAGCTCTTGTCGTGTTCTGAGCAGATCTCTTTCATTCCTTTTACAACACCATAGTTCAGTGGTTCATTCCTGCATCTGCTGTATGGGACTTTTGGATATTCAAGGGCAGGGGCTAGGGCTTAGTTATTACTTGCTAGTTGCAGAACAGTGTGTCATATACAATATCTAAAAATATCTGAGGCATGGAAGGCTGGTTGAATGAATCAATCTTGCCAACTCAAATGTCTAGGCAAGTCATGAAAAGAAATAAAGCAAGTCTGAAATAAAGGCTGGGGGTGTTGGGGATGTAGTGACCTTGAGAAGATGCCCTATGTAAAAATGGCAGTCTCCACTTAGCCCTGGTCAATTGCTACCATGAGGCGCTAGAGGTCTGTGTTCCTAAATCCTCTGGTTTTTAAAGAGGATCCAGAAGTAAGATTTTATATGTGAAATGTCCTGGTTTTTAAAACATCAAATGGTCCAAAGTGACTATAGATCAGATCTAACTCCCAGACTGACAATTTTTAAAGATTTAGAATGAATAAAAGGTCAGTTTCCATGAAACCTTAATTAGAGGTTGAATACATTTTGCTTGCTAATATACCACTATAATGAAACCTACCACTCTATTGATCAAAAAAAAAAGAATGTTATTATATCTTGGTGGCATATAGGTTTTAATTTTTATTTCTCAACTTGGACTTACAGATGTTACTTTTCCACAAGATGGCTAGATGTTGCTTTGAAAAAAACTGTAAAAAAAGAGTGAACTGATGCTTTTAGAGAAATAAATCTTGAAAAATCACTGTAATAAAAATACCTTCAAATTATCAAGAAATTCTGTTAACTCCCTGGTAAAAAACAGTTCACCTTTACTTAAAGGTACATTCATGATATTACGATTATTAAGTTTTATTTACTCTGTTAAAATATATAAAGATAATTTCATGGAAAACCACTCTCTAGGGAATAACTGGGATAGTGCTCCTCAAAGTTTTATGAGTAAAATTTTATTTATACAAAATTTTCAACATTTTATATCCCCAACCACAGGAAAAAAAAAGGCTGGTTCTCATAGAAATCTGGTACAGCCCACTGGAAGCACAAATATTCTTTGACATCTGTTTTACATTAAAAGTTTGCATCTTATTCCATAATGTTCCCATGTTTATCTGAAAATAGCTTTCCACCACCCGTTCTTCCAAAAGGATGTAATATGTTTATCTATAGCTTTGTGTGCTGTTAGGTCTTGTCACATGCTCAGTGGTACTCATACAGGATGGGGGAAAGCCAGTGATTCATTCACATCAGTGACTATGAACAAAAAAACGTCAACTCAACCCCTTCCCAAACTCAGACCATGAGCAAATACACTGAGCACACAGGAACTTCCTAGACAGGAAAAGGTAGTTAGGGGAGCCAAGAGGAAGCCTTTTTAAAATAATAGAATAAAAGGGAGGTCCCTTTCAGCATGGTGAAAGAGTAGGATGCAATATGGCAATTTTGAAGAGAGAGGTATTTGGAATGGAAGAAATAAGATGGAGCCGCCCATATGTTCCATGACCAGTTGACACCAAGCATAAAGCATCCTGCTTTGAAGAATAGGTGAAGAAAGCTGATTTCACCAACAAGAGAGTCAATTGTATCACCTAGTGAATACACACTCCACGTCCATAACCAGTCACAGAGAAAGAATTTGAAAGCCTGAACTCTCCTGTCCTCTGCGGTATCGCTACAGCCTAGCACAGGGCTTGTCACAGTGAGGGCTCAGTGAATATCAGGTCACACTGTGCTAGCACTGAAAATCATAAGCAGTAGGAAACGAGAGGAGATAAACACTAATGCAGCCTAAAGCAGCTAAATATGTGGAATAGAATCTTTGTGGCCTGTTTTAAGACTGAAGTACAGAGAACAAGACAAACTTAGGACAGTGAGGCAACAGAGCAGGGCTGGTGCCCACACCTCGGGTAAAGAAATAGGACTGGGATCTCTTGAAGGAATATCCAATTCTGATAGCTGGGCCAGCTGCTATCTGTCTGAGCTTGGAGATTAAAATAAATTTCTTTAATTTTTAGTTAGTAAGTAATTTTTTTGATTGGTTGTATTTCATTTTGGTTTTAAATTTTTCATCACTGTTTGGGTGAGACCAAAAAAGGATGCAGTGAGACAAATAACTTGTCTTTCTTGTTGCCTGGTCCTGGGCAGCTACCAGCTGAAATTGACCAGGGCACAGAGGTTACTGTAGAGGTCAGTTTCTCTCCTTGTAGCCAGGAAGACCCCCATATACCCAATCTATATATACATCATACTTAGAGTCATACAGGCATGGGAAACATGAAGGATTCCAGCATACTCAAGCTGTTGCTTATTTTCTTAATAGGTTAACTTTCCATTGTTGCTCAACTTTCAGATAAACTTAGGTGTCTAGTTAATATGCTAAGCACAAAATAAATACAAATGAAAGTTTAAAAACATGAATATATGCAAATCAAAACTTTTTTTGTACAGCTTCTCTGAAACTGACCCCTCAATAATAAAAAAAAGAAAGTAAAAAGGAACAATTTCCACTTTCAGTTCTTCCTGTTGAAATGACAGTACATGGTCTCATACATCCTTTCCATTGCATATACTGGTCTGTCTGCCTGAGATACAAGCTGTCTTCCTTCCTCTTCACTTAGCGAACCTCTTTCCATCTTATCAATGTACTTTAAAATCACCTCCCTGTGAATTCAGCTCCAAATCAGGCTGAGTTCAGTGTGTCTGTTTCTGTATTTTCATATTTATTATATAAACTTCTAGTGTAGCATTTAAACCAAATATGAAAAATGCTCACATGAACATTTTCCCCACTGAAGTATGAGCACTTACAGCAGCTTCCAGGACAGAGCAGAAGTTTACAAAATACTTCTTGTTTGCAAGTGTCTTATTTTCCTTTGTGTACATCCTTTTACTATGGGCTTCGCATTTGGAACATGACAAATGTTAAGTGAATTTCTGTGGAGAGAATGAAGTATGGGTGTATTTACTCTTCTAGAACTAACTATGAGAGCCAAAGAAGACATGAATACAATAAAGGAACTTTTTGATACATATATGATAGAATATTTTATAATTCTTAGCGGACTTGATACAATGTATGCTGAGATCTTAGCAGGAGAGCTGTTTGAGAAGGAAAGAAAGCCGGAAACTATTAGGAACACAGTCTAGGTTGACTCTAAAGTTTTGATTAGAAGTCTCGATTACAATGTCCAAAGGCATGGGACCAAAATTACTTGGTTTAGGTGAACATCGGCATCCAAAAGGATCTGTTCTAACAGGTGGGCAAGGCAGCAGGAGTCAACTGGTAGTGAGACATTTAGAGTCATCCTATGGTGTCATCTTAATTATTATTTTTTTAATTTGTGTATTTATTTATTTTATTTTTGGCTGCATTGGGTCTTCGTTGCTGCATGCTGGCTTTCGCTAGTCGCCGCCAGCGGGGGCTACTCTTCGTTGCGGCACACGGGCTTCTCATTGCCGTGGCTTCTCTTGTTGCGGAGCATGGGCTCTAGGCGTGCCTGCTTCAGTAGTTGTGGCATGTGGGCTCAGTAGTTGTGGCTCACGGACTCTAGAGTGCAGGCTCAGCAGTTGTGGCGCATGGGCTTAGTTGCTCCGCGGCATGTGGGATCTTCCCAGACCAGGGCTCGAACCCGTGTCCCCTGCATTGGCAGGCAGATTCTTAACCACTGTGCCACCAGGGAAGTACCTTAATTAGTTTTTATTCATCCAATTGAAATGAGATACCAAATCTAAAAAAGATTCAAGGAGAGGATTACAAAGCCTAGTTGGGAAAAAACATAAGAACAAAAAAAGGCTGTATCAGGGTTGGCAAATGTGGAATAGGTTATAGGGAAGAGTATACCTCAGGGGAAATTTGGTTTCTGTACCAGGCCTGTTTCAATTCCTAACTTCACAGGCTAGAGTAATTGTACTGGTCAAGACTAGCTCAGGTTCATGGTCTTGAGCACCAGCTGCTGAGCCAGGCATGGAAAGAAGGGACTAACTGCCTCGTTTTTTTATTACTCCACCCCATAGCTCTTATCTTACTTCCCATTAATACCCTACTTCCTGTTTGCTGCAAAAACAGACTTTAAGGAAGCTTCTCTTTTCACATTAACTGAATACAACTTAGTTTCTTCTCCATTTTCAGGGGAAAAAATGATTTCCCAGTCCTGATATTTTCATTTCATTTCTGCCGCTTGAAGCGGAAAACCACACTGGATAAAGTCCAACAATATTTGTAACTATCATTCTTGTTCATGCAATAACGTTTACACATATGTTTTTCTAGGCACTGCCTAGAACTCAGAATTAGACCTGACCCTCATTTATTGGGGAAAGATAAATACTCAGTACTAATACAACATAATAATGTAGGAATTGTAGAGGAAATATGCAGTTTGAGACATAAGCAATTAGACAGAATTTTTAAAAATTGAGTAATCTGATAGCTAAGACAATTTCTTTTAGAATTTGTGGTTGGAGTATTGACCACTGCTCTCTTTTTGTTTGGGGCAACAAATAAACAAACCTAAATGGAAAGAAGAGAAGTCTCAAAAGCAAAACTTGAAGTTTCTGGCTCACTGCCTCAGTTTCTGTTTTGTGCCAGAATGTATTGACTAAAGTTTTATTATTTCGTCCAAATGTTTCCTGGACCATTTTGGTTCTTGATATATAAACCACCAAGACAGAAGGTGACAAAAATATTTAGAGCCAAGTAATTTTGGAAAATTCTGCCTCATGCAGCTTTATTATTATTTTTTCAAATATAGGTCATGTTGTGTTTCAAATATGGGTTATGTTGATTTCTCTTTATCATCTATTTCTTTTGTCTCTTACAGCAAGGGGTAGCTAGCTGCACATTGGAAAATGTGCAGTGAGTGGCCCTGGCTTCCTTTAGTTAAAGGCAATCAAAACCAGCTAAGTCCTGCAAATACTTTATAAATTGTAAGTAAATTGCATGATCTTACTGATGTCTAGTACTGCGAAGGGTCTGAGATTTTACTTCACTTGCAGACTTACAATATAGTCTCTCATAGCTGCATGGATACTGGTAGAAGACACAAACCTCCTGGGTCTGAGATAAAGGACAGTTTATTACCCTAGCAGTAACAGTGGCCAGAGTATTCACATTTTCAGACTGGTTCCCCAAGCTGCAGTTTCCACAAGGAGACATGAGAGGTCGAGTTGGTGCTGTACTCACAGTGAGTTGCATTACAAGAGAGAAACCCTGAGCTTAGGGAACCTAAATCTTTTGAAATGGACAATAACCATGACTGCCGTTGTGCTCTGGAGAAAGACACCATTTCTGTCTTCCAAGGCTCTTTGCTGTTCTAACATCCTTGGAGTTATAGTTTAGAGCAAAGGACAATCATTGCCTCACACATAAAATAGGTAGAAACTCTAGACTTATCTGTGAATAATTGGATTTTAGGAGCCTTTTTGAGTCAATAATTGGTAGAGACAATATATTGGGGGAAAAGGTGATTTTAAAATTATTTATAACTACAGAAAAAAATTGCAGACATGACTATATGAGGAAGTAGTGAAAAGCAATTTAACTTAGGTTTGAAAATGTTGTCAGGTTTTTCTAAATGTTATTTCTCAGGAGAGCAATTTAAATAACATTACTCATTTTTCAGTATGAGAAGTTATGCTCCCAAAAGAAAAATAGTTTAAATGGTCAAATCTAACATATTTTAGGCTTTCTTTTTGAAAAACTGTTTATAAAAATTTTTTTATTAAGATTGTCACCCTAAATTGGCCATAAATATAGTTTACTCTAATGCTTTAAAGTTTGTCATGCTTAATGAGTGCCAATTCATGATATTCAGTTAGTCCTTTTAATTCATTTAGTAGTTTCACTGAATGTATTTACTGATTAAATGTTAAATACTCATTTCTAGGACGTTTGAAATTGAACTATTTTTTATAAAAGTATGTTGACTTGAAAATATGTTCTTATATCGAGAAGCTATTTTCTGATTACTAAAGTACAGAAGCATTTTCTCCAAGAAAACTAGACTAGAGAACCTGACTACTTTGTCCTAAATACTTACATATTTATAGTCATATAACTGCTCTTAATGAAAATGATTGTTTTAACTTTGGCTAATGCAGTACCAAAAATTAAGTGTTTCATTTTTAAATCACATGGTTCAATTTCTTTTTAATATTACAATCCAATAAAATGTAGGAATCATCTCTTATCCCACAACAATGTTAAGTGAACCTAGTGAACACATAATTTAGCCTGTGTATTATTTTTTAAATAAAAATGAAACATCAACATAGAATATTAAAAAGTACTACATTTGATCCAAACATATTTTTCTAAATTTTGAAAGTTTATACCACCTGCTCTGCATGTATCACATACATTTTTAGTTAATCTGTTTGTGTTTTATGATGTATCACCTTATAAAGTCTCTAAGAAACATTTATATAAACAATAATATAGTATTCAACTGCCCTTTGTCATTTTTTAATTAGTGCTTATGGCATATATTATAAATTTAGCAATTGAAAGTAATTTTTCTTTTTGTTGCTTAAAAACACTACTCTGTGTTTTAGGGTTATAAAAATTATTATCATTAGTTGCACAAATATTTTCATAACAGCATTAATAGAAATCAAATTAAAATTAAGAAAAAAGTATCAATACATCTGAACTCTAACAAATCAAAATATAATTCTTTTAGTTACCTTCATGTACCTATGCATATATATGTATCATTTTCCACCATAGTATATAACTCTGAACTTTCTAACTGTAATTAGTATTATACCAATTTTTTCACATGTATAATATATATTTTTTATAATAGTTATGTTGAAAGTCACATAAAATTCTGCTGAGGAACTTTTTTATTAAAGAATTAATTATTATATGATTAATTATTTCGTTATTGTTGGACACTTGTAAGTTGATTCTAAATTTTTGTTCTTATAGTGTTTTGAAAACCATCCAACATAGCATATTTTTTTCCTTTAGACTTTTTTTTTAGACTAAATTCCAAGAAGGAGAATTCTAAAGCACAAAAACTTTATATATGTTCATGATTCTTAGACCATATTATTAAATTATTTTCCAAAAAGATTTTTCCAATTTCTGTGTCATCAGTAAAAAGGGACGATACAAATTTCACTTCAGTCATATACTTTTGGTGATATCATTCTTTTTATTGCTAATTTAGTATATGAAAACTAATACCTCATTTTAGTTTTAATTTGCTTTTATTTATTAGTTGATTGACTGTTTTTCCAAATTTGCTTGGCTTGTAGTATTTTATAATGTGTGAATTGTATTTCCGTGATGAATATTGTCTATGTATTTATTATAGTCATTATTATTTTCCTCAAAATTTTATATAAGCTCTTTTCAAAATATAGTAACTAACCCTTTGCTGTTTTATTCAGTATAGGGTTTTTCTTTCTACCACTTTCTTTTTACTGAGTTTATTTTATTATAAACATTTAAAACTTTCTTTTCATTATGGTCTCTTCTATTTCATCAAAGTTTATTAACATAATATCTGATAAATATTAAATTCCTTTTTATTGTCCTTTTTTGCTATTTTCTTGGGTTTATTTTTATTTAGTAAACTAAATAAAACTCATGGAAATATTTTTTCACATATAAGTTTTTTAGTTATATGGTATTATTATATGAAATGTAAGGAATATAATTATTTTTCCTTATAGCTGATTTATTATCCTCACATAATTTCTTTTTCAGAAAACTAAATTTTTTGCTGTGGTAAAATACATATAATATAAAACTTACTGTCTTTAACATTTTAAAATGTACAGTTGAGTGGTATTAAGTACATTCATATTGTAGTGCAACCACCAAACATTCCAGAAGTCTTTTGATCTTGCAAAACTGAATTTCTGTATCCTTTAGAAAATAACTCCCATGACTCCCTCCCCCCAGTCCCTGGCAACAATCTATTTTCTTACTTCCTTTTCTTTTTTTTTTTGTAATCTCCCATTTTTCTCCACTCTCCAGCCTCTGGTAAATTAACATTCTACTCTCTCTAACTATGCATTCAGCTTTTTAAAATAATATGTTCCACATATAAGTGGGAACATGGATTTTGTCTTTTTGTGTCTGAATTATTTCACTTAGGATAATGCCCTCAAAGTTTATCCACATTGTTGCAAATGACAAGATTCTGTTCTTTATTAAGTGTGAATACTATTCCACTCTCCCTCTCTCTCTCTCTCTCTCTCTCTCTCTCTCTCTCTCTCTCTCTCTCTATATATATATATATATATATATATATATATATATGTCTTTATTCATTTGTCTGTCAATGGACATTTAGTTTGTTTCCATATTTTGGTTATTTTGAATAATGCTGTAATGAACATGGGAATGCACATATCTATTCAAGATATTGATTTTATATTCTTTGGATATATACCCAGAAGCGGGGTTGCTGGATCATATGGTTTTTCTACTTTTAATTTTTTGAGGAACCTTCATACTGAATTTCATATGGCTGTACCAATTTTCATTCCCATCAGCAATGTACAAGAGTTCCCTTTTCTTCACATCCTTGAGAACTTTGTAAACTTTTGACTTTTTAGTAATAGCCATCCTGACAGGTGTGAGGTGATATCTTATTATGGTTTTGATTTGCCTTTCCCTGATGAGTAATGATGTTAAGCATCTTTTCATATACCTGTTGGCCATTTGTATGTTTTCTCTGGGAAAATGTCCACTCAGGTCCTTTGACCTTTTTTTTTTTTTTTTCTTTTTGGTGTATGCGGGCCTCTCACTGTTGTGGCCTCTCCCGTTGCAGAGCACAGGCTCCGGACGCGCAGGCTCAGTGGCCATGGCTTACGGGCCCAGCCGCTCCGCGGCATGAGGGATTTTCCCGGACCGGGGTACGAACCCGTGTCCCCTGCATCAGCAGGTGGGCTCTCAACCACTGCACCATCAGGGAAGCCCCTTTGACCATTTTTTAATCAGATTGTTTTTTCCCCTTCTATTTAGCTGTAAGAGTTCCTTATATTTTTTGGATGTTATACTCTTATCAAATAGATCACTCAAATATTTTCTACCATTCTGTAGGTTGCCTTTTCATTTTGTTAACTGTTTACCATACAGAAAGTTTTTTGTTTGACATAGCCCTATTTGTTTATTTTTGCTATTGTTACCTGCTCTTTTGTTGTCAGATCTAAAGAGTCCTTGCCAAAGCAAATGTCAGGGAGCATTTCCCCTATGTGTCTTTTTAGGACTTTATTTCTCAGGTCTTATGATTAAGTCTTTAACCATTTTGAATTGATTTTTGTGTCATAAGATAAGGGTCCAGTTTCATTATTTGCATGTAAGACAGTAGTCCAATTTTATACTGTGGGTTTATTTCTGGAGCCTCTATTCTGTTCCATTGATCTATGAGTCTTTTTTTTTTTTAATTCAAATACTATACTGTTTTTTAAAATTTTTTTTAACATTTTTATTGGAGTATAATTACTTTACAATGTTGTGTTGGTTTCTGCTGTATAACAAAGTGAATCAGCTATGTATACATATATCCCTATATCCCCTCCCTCTTGCAACTCCCTCCCGCCCTCCCTACCCCACCCCTCTAGGTGGTCACAAGCACCAAGCTAATCTCCCTGTGCTATGCAGCTGCTTCCCACTAGCTATCTATTTTACATTGGTAGTGTATATATGTCAATTCTACTCTCTCACTTTGTCCCAGCATACACTTACCCTAAACTTCCCCCTCCCTGTGTCCTCAAGTCCATTCTCTACATTTGAGTCTTTATTCCTGTCTTGCCCACAGGTTCATCAGAACTTTTTTTTTTTTTTTTTTTTTTAGATTCCATATATGTGTTAGCATGTGGTATTTGTTTTTCTCTTTCCAACTTACTTCACTCTGTATGACAGACTCTAGGTCCATCCATCTCACTACAAATAACTGAATTTCGTTTCTCTTTATGGCTGAGTAATATTGCACTGTATATATGTGCCACATCTTCTTTATCCATTCATCTGTTGATGGACACTTAGATTGCTTCCATGTCCTGGCTATTGTAAATAGTGCTGCAATGAACACTGTGGAACATGCTTCTTTTTGAATTATGGTTTGCTCAGGGTATATGCCCAGTAGTGGGATTGCTGCATCATCTGGTAGTTCTATTTTAAGCTTCTTAAGGAACCTCCATACTGTTCTCCATAGTGGCTGTATCACTTTACATTCCCACCAACAGTGCAAGAGAATTCCCTTTTCTCCACACCCTCTCTAGCATTTACTGTTTGTAGATTCAGTGATATTGGCCTGTAGTTTTTTTTTTATGACATCTTTGGTTTTGGTATCAGGGTGATGGTGGCCTCGTAGAGTGAGTTTGGGAGTGTTCCTCCCACTGCTATATTTTGGAAGAGTTTGAGAAGGATAGGTGTTAGCTGTTCTCTAAATGTTTGATAGAATTTACCTGTGAAGCCCTCTGGTCCTGGGCTTTTGATTCTTGGAAGGTTTTAATCACAGTTTCAATTTCAGTGTTTGTGACTGATATGTGTATATTTTCTATTTCTTCCTGGCTCAGTGTCTGAAGGTTGTGCTTTTCTAAGAATATGTCCATCTCTTCCAGGTTGTCCATTTTATTGGCATATAGTTGCTTGTAGTGGTCTCTCATGATCCTTTGTATTTCTGCACTGTCAGTTGTTACTTCTACTTTTTCATTTCTAATTCTGTTGATTTGAGTCTTCTCCCTTTTTTTCTTGATGAGTCTAGCTAATGGTTTATTAATTTTGTTTATCTTCTCAAAGAACAAGCTTTTAGTTTTATTGATCTTTGCTATTGTTTCTTTCATTTCTTTTTCATTTACTCCTGATCTGATCTTTATGATTTCTTTCCTTCTGCTAACTTTGGGGTTTCTTTGTTCTTCTTTCTCTAATTGCTTTAGGTGTAAGGTTAGGTTGTTTACTTGAGATGATTCTTGTTTCTTGACGTAGGATTGTATTGCTATAAACTTCCATCTTAGAACTGCTTTTGCTGCATCCCATAGGTTTTGGTCGTCGTGTTTTCATTGTCATTTGTTTCTAGGTATTTTTTTATTTCCTCTTTGATTTCCTCAGTGATCTCTTGGTTATTTAGTAGCGTATTGTTTAGCCTCCATGTGTTTGTATTTTTTACAGTTTTTTTTCCTGTAATTGATATCTAGTCTCATAGCGTTGTGGTCGGAAAGATACTTGATATGATTTCAATTTTCTTAAATTTGCCAAGGCTTGATTTGTGACCAAATGTATGATCTATCCTGGAGAATGTTCCATGAGCACTTGAGAAGAAAGTGAATTCTGTTGTTTTTGGATGGAATGTCCTATAAATATCAATTAAGTCCATCTTGTTTAATGTATCATTTAAAGTTTGTGTTTCCTTATGTATTTTCATTTCAGATGATCTGTCCATTGGTGAAAGTGGGGTGTTAAAGTCCCCTACTATGATTGTGGTACTGTTGATTTCCCCTTTTATGGCTGTTAGCATTTGCCTTATGAATTGAGGTGCTGCTATGTTGGGTGCATAAATATTTACAATTGCTATATCTTCTTCGTGGAATGATCCCTTGATCATTATGTAATGTCCTTCTTTGTCTCTTGTAATAGTCTTTATTTTAAAGTCTATTTTGTCTGATATGAGAATTGCTACTCCAGCTTTCTTTTGATTTCCATTTGCATGGAGTATCTTTCTCCATCCCCTCACTTTCAGTCTGTATGTGTCCCTAGGTGTGAAGTGGGTCTCTTGTAGACAGTATATATATGGGTCTTGTTTCTGTATCCATTCAGCCAGTCTGTGTCTTTTGGTTGGAGCATTTAATCCATTTACATTTAAGGTAATTAACTCTGTATATTCCTATTACCATTTTCTTAATTGTTTTGGGTTCGTTATTATAGGTCTTTTCCTTCTCTTGTGTTTCCTGCCTAGAGAAGTTCCTTTAGCATTTGTTGTAAGGCTGGTTTGGTGGTGCTGAATTCTCTTAGCTTTTGCGTGTCTGTAAAGGTTTTAATTCCTCCTTTAATCTGCATGAGATCGTTGCTGGGTGGAGTAATGTTCATTGTAGTTTTTTCCCTTTCATCACTTTAAATATATCCTGCCACTCTCTTCTGGCTTGCAGAGTTTCTGCTGAAAGATCAGCTGTTAACCTTATGGGGATTCCCTTGTATGTTTGCATTTATTTGTTGCTTTTCTCTTGCTGCTTTTAATTTTTTTTCTTTGTGATTAATTGTTGATAGTTTGATTAATATGTGTCTTGGCATGTTTCTCCTTGGATTTATCCTGATGGGACTCTATGCACTTCCTGGATTTGATTGACTATTTTCTTTCCCATATTAGGGAAGTTTTCAACTATAATCTCTTCAAATATTTTCTCAGACCCTTTTTTTTTTCTCTTCTTCTTCTGGGACCCATATAATTCGAATACTGGTGCATTTAATGTTGTCCCAGAGGTCTCTGAGACTGTCCTCAATTTTTTTCATTCTTTTTTCTTTATTCTGCTTTGCAGTAGTTATTTCTACTATTTTATCTTTATCTTATCACTTATCCATTTTTCTGCCTCAGTTGTTCTGCTATTGATACCTTCTAGAGAGTTTTTAATTTCATTTATTGTGTTGTTCATCATTGTTTGTTTGCTCTTTAGTTCTTTCAGGTCCTTGTTAAACTTTTCTCGTATTTTCTCCATTCTATTTCCAATATTTTAGATCATCTTTACTATCATTACTCTGAATTCTTTTTTTTCAGGTAGATTGCCTATTTCCTATTCATTTGTTTGGTCTGGTGGGTTTTTACCTTGCTCCTTCATCTGCTGAATAGTTCTCTGTCTTCTCATTTTACTTAACTTACTGTGTTTAGGGTCTCCTTCTCTCAGGCTGTAGGTTCATAGTTCCTGTTGTTTTTGGTGTTTGCCCCAAGTGAGTAAGGGTGGTTCAGTGGGTTGTGTAGGCTTCTTAGTGGAGGGGACTGGTGCCTGTGTTCTGGTGGGTAGGGCTGGATCTTGTCTTTCTGGTGGACAGGGTTGTGTCTGGTGGTGTGTTTTGGGGTGTCTGTGAACTTATTATGATTTTAGGCAGCCTCTCTGCTAATGGGTGGGGTTGTGTTCCTGTCTTGCTAGTTGTTTGGCATAGGGTGTTCAGCAGTGTAGCTTGCTGGTCGTTGAGTGAAGCTGGGTCTTGGTGTTGAGATGGAGATCTCTGGGAGAGCTCTCGGAATTGATATTATGTGGGGCCAGGAAGTCTCTGGTGGTCCAATGTCCTGAACTCAGCTCTCCCACCCCAGAGGCTCAGGCCTGACACCAGGCTGGAATACCAAGACCCTGTCAGCCGCACGACTCAGAAGTAAAGGGAGAAAAAAAGAAAGAAAATAATAATAAATTAAAAAAAAATTAATTACTAAAAATAATAATAATAACAAAAAGAGACCAACCAAACCAATAAACAAATCCACCAATGATAACAAGCGCTAAACACTAAACTAAGATGAAAATCTGAAACAAATCAGTTCCAGACAACTGTAGACAACTGTAGACAATTGTAGACCCCAAGTGTACAGTTGCTCCCAGAGTCCGCTACCTCAGTTTTGGGATGCTTTGTTGTCTGTTCAGGTATTCCACAGATGCAGCGTACATTAAGTTGATTGTGAGGATTTAATCTGCTGTTCCTGAGGCTTCATGGAGAAATTTTCCTTTCTCTTCTTTACTCTCACAGCTTCTGGAGTTCAGCTTTGGTTTTTGTCTCACCTCTGCATGTAGGTCACCCTCAGGCAGCTGTTCCCATCCAGACAGGCTGGGGTTAAAGCAGTGGCTGATTAGCAGGCTCTGGCTCATTAAGGCTGGGGGGGAGGTAGGGGTTCAGTAGTTATAATTGGAATGCGGGGTGAGCCTGTGGTGGCAGAGGCCAGCGAGATGTTGCAACAGTCTGAGGCACGCTGTGTGTTCTCCCGGGGAAGTTGTCCCTGGATCACAGGACCCTGGCAGTGGCGTGCCTCACAGACTCCTGGAGGGGAGTGTGGAGAGTGACCTGTGCTTTCACACAGGATTCTTGCTGGCTGCAGCATCAGCGTTAGCGTTTCATGCCCGCCTCTGGGGTCCAAGCTGATAGCCGTGGTTTGTGTCCATCTCTGAAGCTCGTTTAGGCAGTATTCTGCCTTCTGTGGGCAGATGGGGAAGGAGTCCCCTCTCTTCACGGACCCCAAAATAATGGTCTCTTGCCTCTTAGGCAGGTCCAGACTTTTTCCTGGACTCCTTCCTGGCTAGCTGTGGTGCACTAGCACCCCTTCAGCCTGTGTTCTTGCAGCCAATCCCAGTCTTCTCCCTGGGATCTGACCTCCGAAGCTGGAGCCTCAGCTCCCAGCCCTCACCTGCCCCTGTGGGTGAGCAGACAAGCCTCTTGGGCTGGTGAGTGCTGGTCGGCACCGATCCTCTGTGCAGGAATTTCTCTGCTTTGCCCTCTGCACCCCTGTTGCTGTGCTCTCCTCCATGGCTCCAAACCTTCCCTCCCCTGCCCAACCCCCATCTCTGCCAGTGAAGGGGCTTCCTAGTGTGTGGAAACTTTTCCTCCTTCACAGCCTCCTCCCAGAAGTGCAGGTCCCATCCCTATTCTTTTGTCTCTTTTTTTTCTTTTTTTTGTTTTGCCCTACCCAGGTACGTGGGTATTTTCTTGCCTTTTGGGAAGTCTGAGGTCTCCTGCCAGCGTTTAGTGGGTGTTCTGTAGGAGTTGTTCTACATGTAGATGTATTTTTGATGTATTTGTGGGGAGGAAGGTGATCTCTACATCTTACTCCTCCACCATCTGGAACGTCCCCCCCAAATACTATACTGTTTTGATTGCTATAGCTTTGTAATACAGTTTGAAATCAGGAAGTGTGATGTCTCCAGATTTGCTCTTCTTGCTCAAGATTGCTTTGGCAACTTGGGGCTTTTTGGGATTCCACACAAATTTTAGGATTGTTTTTTATATTTCTGTGAAAAATGCTACTGGAATTTTGATAGAGGTTGCACTGAATCTGTGGATTACTTTAGTTGTATAGAGATTTTAATAATATTAATTCTCTTAATTTATGAACATGGAATACCTTTCTATTTATTTGTGTCATCTTCAATTTCTTTTATCAACATTTCATAGTTTTCAGTGTATAGCTCTTTCACTTCCTTGGTTAAATTTATTCCTAAGTATTTTTTTTTTATTTTGTTATGCTATTGCAAATGGACTTGATTTTTTAAATTTCTTCTTCAGGTAGTTTGTTGTTACTGTATAGAAATGCAACTTATTTTTCTATATTGATTTTGTATCCTGCAACTTAACTGAATTCATTTATTAGTCCTAACAGTTTTTTAGTGGAGCATTTAGGGTTTTCTATATATAAGATTATGTTTAGCTTGACTAAGGAAAAAAGGGAAGACTCAAGCAAATAAAATCAGAAATAAAAGAGAAGACATTACAACTGATACCACAGAAATATAATGGATCATAAGATACTACTATGTGTGATTATATGCCAACAAATTAGATAACTCAGAAGAAATGGATCAATGCCCAGAAACATATAACCTACCTAGTCTGAATCATGCAGAAATGGAAAATCTGAATATGCCAATAACAAGTAAGGAGATTGATTTAGTAATCAAAAATTCCCCAACAAAGAAAAGTCCAGGAGTAGATGGCTTCACTGATGAGTTCCACTGAATATTTAAAGAGTTGATAGCAACCCTTCTTGAACTCTTCAAAAAAATTGAAGATGAAGGAACATTTCCAAGCTCACATTTTGAGGCTAAATTACCCTGATACCAAAGGCAGACAAAGCCACTGTAAGGAAAGAAAATTTGCAGGCCACTATCTTGATGAATGTTAATGCAAAAATACTCAACAAAATATTAGCAAACTGAACCAACAGCATAGCACATTAAAAAGATTATACACCATGATCAAGTGGGATTTATCCCTGAGATGCACTGATGGTTGAACATATGCAAATCAATAAATGTGATACACCACATTAACAAAATGAAGGGTAAAAATTATCAGATCATCTCAATAGAAGCAGAAAAAACATTTGACAAAATTCAACACCCATAATAAAAATTCTCAAAAAGTTAGGTATAGAAGGAATGTACCTCAACATAATAAAAACCATATATAACAAGCCCATGGTAACATCATACTCAACGGTGCAAAGCTGAAATTTTTTCCTTTAAGATCAGGAACAAGACAAGACTCTTGCCACTTCTATTCAGAATAGTTCTGGAAGTCCTAGCCAAAGCAATCAGGCAAGAAAAAGAAATTAAAAAGCATCCAAATTGGAAAGGAAGAAGTAAAATGACCTCACAGAATTTGATGTAATTTCAATAAATAATTCCTTTATTTTATTATTCCTTTGATTTTGTAATATATCCTTCTTTTTTCATCAAACTGTTGAATACACTGAGTGTATTTCTAGGCTTCACATTCTGTTCATTTACACAGAGATTAATTTTGCATCTTACTCGCTCTCTAGTCACTTCAGGAGATTAAAGCAGATGTATGTAGTATTCAGTTCCTCCTGGTAGTAGGCCTTACTCTTTATCTGAACATCACACCATCTTTTTTAAAGAAAACTAGGTTTTCCTTTAATAAAAAAGTGATATTTGAGCAGGAAATAAATTAGAAAATATAGAAAGGTAATAAGGAAAACTTTAAATCTCACTGCATAAGCCCTACCCTCAGTACTACTTCCCAGAGTTATCCACTGATATTTCCTTGCATGTCCTTTCAGAAAATGTCTATACGTATGCAGCCCTGTGTATATATATTCTTTTTACAAAGCAAAATCAGATTATTTCTTCATACTTTTCTACACTATGATCTTTTTACTCAACAGTATATTTTGTAGAATCTTGCATTTTATTTTTTTTAAGATATGGATTTTTTAATAATAGTAACTTTTTAAAAAACTTATTTATTTGGTTGCACTGGGTCTTAGTTGCAGCAGGTAGGCGCCTTAGTTGTGTCTCATGGGCTCCTTAGTTGTGGCTCACTGGCTCCTTAGTTGCAGCATGTGGGCCCCTTAGTAGCAGCAGGCAGGCTCCTTAGTTGCAGCTCGTGGGCTCCTTAGTTGTGGCATGCATGTGGGATCTAGTACCCTGACCAGGGATCGAACTTAGGCCCCCTGTACTGGAAGCGTGGAGTCTTATCCACTGCACCACCAGGGAAGTCTCGAATCTTGCATTTTAGTAACTACATATAGATTTATTCCATTCTTTCTAGTAGCTGCATTGTATTCCATTGTATAGAAATAATTTCTAAAAAGTTTTTAATAGTTCTTTTATCTCAGTCTTCTTTTTATAAGTAAGCATGATTGTTTATGAATGCAGCAATGGGAGGGTATGGGGTTTGCTGTCACATAGGATTGAAGTCTAATTTTGGTTAAATGGCTTGTTTTCTCCTTGAACAAAGTACTTAACCTTTTTAAATCTCACTTTCCTCATCTGTGACATTAGTATAATATGTATATTTTTAGGCTGTTGAGAAGATTAAATGGGGTAGTAAATGTTTAATGCCTAGTATATAGTACATGAAGAGAAGAAAGGAGAGAACTATATTTAGAAAGCCTACTTTGTTGAAGTTCACTTGGTTTCTGGTTGGTTTTATAGAAATCCTATTTTAGCCCCATTACTGAAACAATAGATTCAAAGTATATGGCGAGACTTCTGTGCTCTGAACAGCCTTAAGGAATCTTCAAGTCATAATTGGCATTTCCTAGAGACAGTTTACATGTGATAAGTATGTGTGAATATATTTGAATGTTGTATATTTATTGCCATAACAGCTCTGATGTTGAAATTGGCTGGTAGTCTCATTTTAGTGCCCCTTAGTTTGCTTTATAGTCATGAATATCACAAATTAATAAATAGGAGGAGAGAGGCAGCAGGCTAGGAGAATATTGTGCCTATTGAGACCAAAGAAAATACAACTGTGTAAAATATACCTGTTCCATTCTCCATGTCCCTGTGTTAGTCTTTGTCTGGCCTTTGAGCTGTCTCTTAGTACACAAGTCTGAAACACTCACAGGAAGATTACCACCTGGATGTCTTTTAGGAAAGCCTGTCTTCTATACAAGGTTTCTGGTAACTCACTGCTTTCTAAATTACAGACAGGAGAGACATTCTTAAGACTAAGCTATAACAGTAATTGATAGACGCCTGGGGGTATGCTTGGCATAACCTGCAGGGATCATAAATTCTCCTTAGTTTGAACCAAGGAGGCTTTGGGGATTTCTAAATCAGGTACTAGAATTCTGAAAAATTTTCCTGGCAGCAGAGTTTTTTTCTCTGCCATTCATCCTGTGCACACTTTGGAGAACTTGAGCTGCTCTGTTATTTCCCATATCAAAAAAGGAAAATTTTACTCTGGTAGTTTATGAGCGCCTAGGAATCTTAGGCCTCGCCTTGCTCCTAGTATAAAGATACTTTGGGGATATTGAGAACCCTGGGTATAAAAGGCCTTTGTCTCTTTCTGTGGTGTCCCCTTACCTGGGACCACAGCCTTGAGACTCTATCTTATTTTTCTTCTCTTATTTATTCATTCAACCATTTATTTATTTATCAGCACTTTCGCACTCACAATTGTAACCCAGTGTATAGATCCAAGTTTCTTCCTTTTTTTTTTTTTTTTTTTTTTTGCGGTACGCAGGCCTCTTACTGTTGTGGCCTCTCCCATTGTGGAGCACCGGCTCCGGACGCGCAGGCTCAGTGGCCATGGCTCACGGGCCCAGCCACTCCGCGGCATGTGGGATCTTCCCGGACCAGGGCACGAACCCGTGTCCCCTGCATCGGCAGGCGGACTCTCAACCACTGCGCCACCAGGGAAGCCCCAAGTTTCTTCCTTTTAAGACTACATTTTAATGGGGAAACCTGACAAATACATAAGTTAAGCAAATAAAGTAATTTTAAAGAGTGGTAAATATTACTTTAGGAAAATAAAGTTGTGCAGTGGGACAATATGATAGGCTGTAGAGCTTCCTTAGTTAGGCTGTGCAAGGAAGTAATGTCTGAGGAGCAGAGAGCTACATGTAAATCTGGAGGGAAGTTCATTCCATGTAAACTAGAGAGACCCCGAAACAGGAATGGGCCTGGCATATTCCAGGAACAGCAATGGCAACAAAGCCAGTGTCCCTGGAGCAGAATAGAAAATAGGGAGAAGAGTGAGCCATATATAATCAGACTGCTAGTTACCTATTTGATCTTTTTCCTAATCTGCCTTTGGAAAGAGTTTAACACTATTTGATTGCATTGGGAAACTATTGGAGTTTGTTTGTTTGTCTTTTACCAAAACAAGTATACTGTCTGATTTTATATTTTGAGAAAATATTTGGACCTCTGTGTAAGAGGCAAGAATGGATGCAAAAGAGCAGTTATGGAGTTATTGTGGAATATCAGGGAAGTGGTGATGGAGGCTTAGACCAGGATTTTAAGAGTAGAAACATTGATATGTATTAGGTTCCAAATATATTTTGGAGGCAGAACCACTGAAAACTTTATTGATATATAGGTATTAGATGTAGGGGAAAGACAGAGATTAAGGACTACTCTAAGTTTTCTGGCCTAAGGTCGATGGTGGGACCATTTGCTGAGTTAAGGAAAATTGGGAAACAGGAAAAAATGGGATATAAGAGTACCATTTTGGTCATATTAAATTTTAAATGAGTATTAGGCATCATGAAGTGGGGTCAATGGCCTCAGGGATTAGGCTAGATCTGGGTATATTGATTTGACATTTAAAGCCAGATACTGGTTGAGCTCTTCTAAGAAGTGAGTGGAAATACAGAAGAGAAAGGGAACCAGAACAAGGACCCTGGATATTATAACATTTAGAGGTCAGGCAGAGGAGGAGGGGCTGAAAAGGAGAAGCTAGTATGATAGGAGAAGAACATGGGAATTTGGTATCTCAGGAACCTAGAGAAAATAAATCTTTTAAGAAGGTGAAATACTTGTTTGTGTCTTTGATGCCGGAACAACAAGCAGGATGAGTATAGATGAATTGACTTTGAATTTTCACAGTAGAAGTCAATAACCACCTTGGTGAAAAGTGTTCAATTCAGTAGTTAAATACAAAATCCTGATTAGAATAAGTTGAGGAGAGTATAAGGTTGAGAGGATGGAGATAATAGGTCTATTCAAAACTTTTGAAAACTTTTGCTACCTGGGGGTAATTTTTTTAAACCAAACATCCAGTGCCCTCTTCTTTCCCACATTAACCTGTTGAAAATACAGTAAATGCCTCCTGTTCTGACCCTAATGGGACTAGTAGGTAACAGCTTAATTGGAAGAGTGGATTGAATAAGAGAATTATGAAAAATGCATAAAGTTAAAACACATCAGGATTGACTCACCAGTATTTTGATGCTGTGCTCTTATATTGCTAGTCATATTTCCTTCCCCAGTTTAAGTACAATGATGTATAAAATACTACACAACCTTGTACTTATACAATATGTTTTGAAATTGTAACCTTTTTCATCCCTTCAGCCTTTGTGTGTACCGTGAAATAGTGTAACTCATTAGAAACGTGACCTAATTAAAAAATGTACATTTCCTATACTTTGGGAGATAAGCCTATCTAATAAAATCATCTTTTGATATCAGAACCTTCTAGAAAGAATTTTTATATACAAACAAAAGACAATTTAAGAATAACACATCTGGAAAAATCCATTCAGTAAAAAATAACTGTGTTTATTGATGTTGACTTTAAGAGGAGAAAGGGAAACTAAGATATATAATATTTTTTTGAAAGTTAAAAAGTATATATCATATATAAACTTCTAAGGACAGAAAATATACCATAGTTAACTTATGTTCAGTGTTTAATACAATTTCACATGGAAGTTAGCACTCAAAACTTTTATGGGGATGATAGTGGTCCTCTCTCCATTGGAGGAAACAATTCCATTATTTAGAGGTGTCTGCATTATCCCCACGAGTAGTCATTGTTCAAAGGAAAGATGCAGAATGGGAGGAAGAGAGATTCATATTTACGCTTTTTCATTAATGTTGATATATATTAAACACTCTCCACGTCCCAGAAATTGTGTGAGGGCCTGGGGAAAAAATGGTTCTTGTCCTCTTGGAACTTACATTCTACTGTGTGATGAAAACACATTGTGATAAGCACCCTACAATGCAGGTAGTGAGCACAAAGGGCCATGGAGCACAGAAAAGAAGTAACTGCTCCTATCCTAGGGGATCAGGAAAGGCTTTCCTGATGTGTTCCTTAGTCCCCATTCCTGCTACCTTACTTTAGGTCACCATTGTCTTACACCCAACTTTTAGCCATAGTCTCCTAACTGGTCATCCTGCCTCCTGTCCCTTGCTTCTGTCCACTCTAAATCTAATTTAGAAGCTTTCAGTGTCTCCACATCACCCTTGGGATTAAGTCCAAACACAGCATTATGTCTCAAAAAGTCTTTCTTGGTTGGGATGCCATTTTCCTTCCATCCTAATCTCTAGCTATCCTGTTATACTTGACCCTCAAGTGTAACTAAACTACCTTGAGTTCCAAGGACATGTTATGTTCATGCTCATCATCTGCCCCTTGTGCATGTACTTCCTCTTTCTAGAACATTCTCTTCTCCCTTACTGCACCTGTACCTGGCTAATTCATTCTCGTTGTTTAGGTTTCACCTCAGATGTATTCATCCAAGCCAGAAATATTAGTGTCACCCTTCTCTCTTCCCTTTATCTTGTCCTTTCCATTTAATCAATCATCAAATCCTAAAAATTCTAAGACTAAGCATCTTTGCTGTGGATTATTTAAATTTTTTTCCTACTTATTAAAAAACCCCTGCAACGTTGGTATTCTTACTCCTCTGGTGAAACTGAAGCTAAGAGGGATTAAGTTACCAATTCAGGATCACACATTTAATAGGTCACAAACCTGGGATGCAAATCAAATTCCATCTGACTCCAAAGCCAAAATGCTCTACCACATTGCCTTTCCACTACTTTTCCAGACTAATGACCATTATGTCTTTATTCCAAAAATGTTATTACTTTGAGATGTTTAATTTCATTTTGTTTAATTGTTTCTTTCATGGTTATATAAAATCAGTGGCTAACAAAATTGGGCACTAGACTTTTACTTTATATTTCTAAGGGATAGAAAGTGAGCAATAATTGGGAAGTGAATGAAGCAGGTGTGTTCATTTTAAATCAAAGAAAAAGAAATTATTTAAAAAGTATTTCAGGCTGATGTCACTTCATATGTGGAATCTAACAAAGTTGAATACACAGAGGCATAGAGTAAAATGGAGGTTACCAGGGACAGGGAGCGGGGAGAAATGGGGAGATGTTGGTCAAAAGGTACAAAGTTGCAGTTATGTAAGATGAACAGGCTAGACATCTCATATACAGCATGATAATTATAGTTAATAATTCTGTATTGAATACGGAAAATTTGCTAAGAGAGTAATTTCAGGTCCCTTACCGTCACAAAAAAGGTAACTATGTGAATAAATGGATATGTTAATTAGCTTGACTGTAGGAATGATTTTGCTATGTATACATATATCAAATCATCATATTGTAAACCTTCAGTATAATCAATTTTTATTAAAAAATAAATAAATAATAATCAGGCAAAAATGTGATTATAGTTATGAATCTGCTATTAACAAATAAAAATTTTAAAAAATATTGCAAGTGAACTATAGGAAATTCTACCACCCACCCATAGATAACCATTGTTATCAAATTTTGCTGTATTTTATAAAGGTCATATTTATAACACTATACTCACATATCATACTTCTTGCTACTCACTGTTTTGGGAAATGGGGAATATTGAAATGAAAGACCCAGTCTTGAAATCAAAGCTCTTACAATATGGTAGAATTACTTTTTGACTTAAATATATTCAGATTTAAAGGATAAAAAAAGGTCTGACAGACACTGAAGTTCCCATCTCTTGGTAAATTCACCTGAGTCCCTTGACGAGCCCACAGTCCCAAATTTGTAAAAGTAAGACTACAGTAAAGATAAAAAGTAATACAAATGAGAGTCTACTTTTAGATTGGAGAAGTGCTAATGAACCGATTGGAGGCAGGCAGCTGGCTATCACTGAGTAATCTCACGTTGACTTTGGCAAGGACAGAGCCTGTCTAGCTTAGAGAGATAGCTTCCAAATTAGCCATTATAATTTTAGAACCACAAAGGAATACAGGGGCACAGAAGTGAGAGAGGAAAGAATGTTTTCCTCAAATTTTGACATGGGAGGGGCAGAAAATTTCACATGGAATCACTGTATCCACTTTTAATCTTTTAATAATCAGAAAAATTTTAAACAACTTTTTTTCTATTTATATATACATGACAAATAATCGTTGCAAGCAGAGCAGAGTATTCAAGTAGTGATTAGATACATTTTTATGTCAAATGAATAGGTATGGTCTTTTTCAATTTGTTCTGTTTCAATTTCAACCAGAGATAAGTATTTGTGAAGTGAACAACTGTCTAACCTAAGGGGAAATATGGAACGTTTGCTTTTCTACTCTCTACTGAAGATTGAAATTGGTTTTATCACAGAGTTAGTCTCCAAAGATTAGTGGAATCTATGTTTATTCCTGGTATTGTTGATTGAAAATATTTCAGAATAAAGACAAAAGAACAGAAAATTCCAGGTAATGGAAGACAAGGGCCACTGCCTAGCTTCCAGTCTTCTAATATATCTTACAAACAGTAAGGAACAAGAAAGGGTAAATAAAATTTCACAGAAACCATGTCCATGGTATAACTTGAAAACAGAGAATGATCAAACTTCAAAATAACAGTAATAAGAAAAAGGAAAAAAACCTACTAAATCCTAGTGCAAGATCTCATCTTCCTGACTCTCCTCCTTTACCCTGGCTTGCTTTGGTGCAAGCAAGGACAGACCAAGAAAAACTACATGGAAGAGAGAAGAAGAAGGCTAGTGAATACTCTCTCATTGATCTATAACTACTGTCAGAAATACTAAGCCGACCCTAAGTCTGAAAAATACTAAAAAAGGTGCCCTGGTAGATCAGAGCCTGAACTATAGGTAAAGGATTATAGGGAATGTATGGTTTCAAAGAGCATTCTTCAAAATGTGTACCATCTGTGGGAAAGGTAAAAATGATGTGAAAAGCCCCCTTTGGTTATTAGGTAGTGAAAGATAAAAGAAGTGAAAAAGAAGCTTCACTTCAAATTTCTGGTTATCTATTGTCTGTCCTGGAAGACAATAGATAACCAGAAATTTGGAGAATATACAATCTCATCTCCCACCACCAAAACAGCAACAATCCACTAACCTATCTGAGCTTTGAAATACTGACAGAGAGGGTGCAATTGAACTAGGAATCTTGTACAACAAAAAAAAGGAACAGAAAAAAGTTCCAGTTGTCCTGCATCCTTACCAAAACATGGTATGATCATTCTCTTTAATTTTAGCCATCCTAATAGGTATGCAATTGTATCTTATAAAGGTTATCATTTGCATTCCTTTAATGGCTAATAATATTGAGCATTTTTTCCTATGTTTATTTGTCACTGATATTTATTTTTGATGATTTCAAATCTGTCAAATCTTTGCTTATTTTTAAGTGGGTTCTTTGTTTTATTGGATTCTTTCTTGCCTTTTTAATTGAATTTTTATTATTGAATTTTGAAAGTTCTTTATATATTCTGGATGCAAGTCCTTTATTAGGTAGGTAATTTGCAAGCATTTTCTCCCAGTCAGTGGCTTTCCTTTTAATTCTCTTAACATTGTCTTTCAAAAAGTGAAAGTTCTTCATCTTGATGAAGACTAGTTTACCATTTTTTTAAAATTCATGTATCATTATTTTGGTATCATATCTAAAATCCTTTGCTATTCCAAGTTGTCAAATTTATAGGCATAAGGTAGTTCATAATATTCTCCTATTATCCTTTTAAATCTGTAGAATCTGTAATGATGTCACGTTTTTCATTCTTGACATTGATAATTTGTGTTTTCTATCTTTTTTGTTTCTAATCTGCTAGAGCTTTATAGATTGCATTGATTTCGTAAAAAAAAAAAAACCCTCTATATAATGCTGTCACTGAAGCTACACCAAACAATTTCTTATAGGCAGTCAATCCAGGTTATATCTACTCATGCTTTCATCCATTCAGCAGACATCTACTGAGAATTTACTAGGTGCATTGAGAATACATTAGGAAAAAGACCCTATACCTTTATAGAATCTACATTCTTGTGAGAGAGGCAGACAGTAAACAAGATAAATAATTAAAACATATAGATGTTGTGATATGTGGTAAGATGAAAAAAAGCAGGGAATGTTAGAGATTAGGATTTTACCTTTAAATAGTAGCCAGGTAAGGCCTCAATGAGAAGGTGAAGACCTGAAGAAACTGGGGGTGCGTACTCAGATACCAGGGGCAGAGTTTCCAGGCAGAGGGTAGAAGAAGTGCAAAAGCGCCAGCACACTTGGTATATAAAGGAAGAGCAAGGAGGTCAGTGTGGCTGGAGAAAAAGGATTGAGTGGGGTTGGGTTCCAATACAGGGTGGATACAGAGAACCAATACAAAGTCAGATTGTGCTGGGCCTTCCTTATGGGTCATAGTAAGGACTCTGCTTTTGTTTTGAGACCGGGAGCCTTTGTAGGGTTTTGAGATGAGAGTTGATACGATCTAACTAACATTTTTAAAGTATTACTTTGCTATGTGGTAAGAATAGTCTTTCTTGGATGGTGGTGATTGCAAAGAGGCACGGAAGCAGGATGGAAACTATAGCAATAATCTAGATGAAAAGGCCTGGGCTAGGATGGGAGCATAACACTGGGATTTTTTTTTTTTCTTGAGTAACTAGAAGATTGGAGTGCCATTAACTGAGATGGGGAACAAGATAAGAGAAGCAGTTTTGGAGAAAACATCATATTGTTGAATGTTTTCCCTCAGTTTTCACCTGATTTCAGGTTATTCTGCTTAGTCTGTATCCTCAAAGCTGTTGAAAATGAAGAAAAATATTCTACTTATTTAAAATAAAGAGAATCAAATTAGTATTAACTGTAATGGCCCTTAGAGATTGCTTTAAAAGCAAGAAAATAGAAGACCAGAGAGGAAAACTGATGCTTTTCTCTGAGTTGAATTGGTGGTAAACATCGGAGTGACCCAGTTGGCTCAGTGCCACAGTAACATCAATGAGTGAATTTACTCATGGATTGTATTACTACTCTGGGCTTCAGCAAAGAAATGAAGATTATAGACTCAGCCAACTCTTTGGCCTTTCCTGCTTTGACCTGGCCACAATCTATATGGGAATAAATTTAGCACCAGCTATGGAAATATCTGAGGAACAATAGTTGTTTGTTAAATTTGATCTTTATCATAAGAAAGTTCCTCTTAACAGGACCAGAAACTAATTTCCTTTAAATAACTAATTTATTTTAAGGTAATAGCATCTTGGAGTGAAAATGAGTCAACAGTTCAGGGTTATAAGAAGCTATTTAACATTGGGCAAGTTACTTTGGGCCTCAGTTTTCTCATATAGAAGGTAATTATATAATTTTTTAAAATAATTTATATATATTCCCTCTTACAGAAGAATTTAAGGCAGATACCTGAAAAGTGAGAAAGTTGAAAGAGACAATTTCTAAGTGCCGTTCTGATACTTTCAGTCTGTGATTCTACTATTATTGCCTTGGTAGGTAAAGTGAAAGTGATGCAGAAATGTATCCCATACATTCAGACATTTAAGTAACTTACATTCACTAAGTGACTGATGGCAATAATAATCATAGAATAGGATGCTTAGACTGTGACCCTTGGGCAGGGTTCTCAATTTTAAACTTTCTAGCAGAGCAATATAATGCAGTTAATAAAAAATGGTTTGAGTTATAACTATAGGAACTGAAGTTCATTATTACCATAAAAGAAGAATTATAAGTTAAGAATAACTTCTCTGTAGAATCGTAGACCCTTATTTTTTGTTCACGTGATACCAAAGCCTCCAGAAGTTAGTCAGCTAGGTTTGCTTTGTGTTTTATCAAAGCAATGACTTCACTGGTTTCACTGAGTTTGTTTTTTCCTTTTCCCCTTACTTTAGAGAAGTCATATAACTTTTATAGCTCAAGTTGTCTTGAAAGTCCCATTTTAAATAGAAGCTCATCGACCATGCCTCTAAAAGTTGAATATAGCTGAAAATGGAGATAGACATATTCCATCCTTGGCTCAGCATAACTAGTAGCTTTACAGCTAGTACGGCTAGTCTCGCTATGTAACTTCCAGTGTAATTCAGTGTTTTGTTTTTGTGAAATTGGTTTTTAAAGATAAAGAGGAGATGAAGTGAAGACTTGGCTGATAACCTACATCTAGAAGACTTATGGAATAAGTAGGAAAAGGGCGAGCCCCTCTCCTTTCTGAGGTGATTTGCCTTGACCTACTCCTACAGAATAACTGTAGCAGAGTCACGAGCAGCAGAAGGCTGGCCAGATGCCTTGCCAAATGTCTGGCCAGATGCTACAGCTCTGGTGAGCCCCATGTTTCCTAGGACTCCAGGTGATCCATCACTGCCTAACCTACAGGGGCCCTTGTCAACTGTCAGGGAAGCTGGAGCCAGACAGTGAACCACAGACTCTGCTCTTCTTGTCATATTGTAGGAGCCTTCCCCCAACAGTGTAACAGTGGCAATATTTCCTTTTCCTTATTCTTCCAGGTTTGTGCTAAGTACTTAAGTTTTCCAAACTCATCTATATTATTTAGGGCATACAAAGATGGAAAAGCTATAGCAATAAAGTTGAGAACATTTAACCCAAAAGCTAGGTGGTGGTGTAGTAGTCACTTGTTGGAGTTCAGGGGGAGATAGTACTAATTCAAAATGGGCACACAGAGGTTTCCAAAGTTATCAGTGATCTAATTCTTAGAGGACAGATGGGGGGCAGGGTTGGTAAATGGTGTTAATTTTATTATTAAACTTAAATCGTAGCTCTTTTCAGCATGTATGTTTCACAGTAATAAAAATAAGATTTAAAAAATGAAATACAATATCTGCAAAGCTAAGTTTACAATCTTGCTTTACTATTTGTTACTAGTATGAACTCAAGGAGTGTTCTATAGATCATAACTAGTTCTAGGTACTGTAGAGAATTCATAAACATTTTCTTAAGGTACTCAGTCTTAGCTTTTTTTTTTCAGCTGTATTAAAAATATAACAACAGAAACAACACTTTTCCCTATGCATACCACTTCTGATCCCTATTGATCACCGAACATTTCTTCATGTGTAAAGTGGAAGTAACAAAGCCAGCTTTACCAACTTCAGTGAAAATTAAATAAAATAACATCTATAAAGTGACTGACACATAATAAACCCCAGTAGTTGTTGATTCTCATCCCCCCAGTTCTAGTCAAATTAATATAAAATATATGTTCATGAGTGTTTTTCCAATAATTGTATTTATATTATTTTGTTTTTTGTTGAGAGATAATTGACATAACATTGTATTAATTTTAGCTGTACAACTTAATGATTTGACATTCGTATGGATTGCAAAATAATCACCACAATAAGTTTAGTTAACATCCATCACCACATATAGTTACAGATATTTTTTTCTTGTGATGATATTTTTTTTGTGGTACGTGGGCCTCTCACTGTTGTGGCCTCTCCCGTTGCAGAGCACAGACTCCGGACGCACAGGCTCCGCGGCATGTGGGATCCTCCCGGACCGGGGTACAAACCCGTGTCCCCTGCATGGGCAGGCGGACTCTCAACCACTGCACCACCAGGGAAGCCCGATGATAACTTTTAAGATCCACTCCCTTAGCAACTTTCAGTTATCTTATAACTGGTAGTTTGTACCTTTGGCCCCCTTCACCCATTTTGACCCCACTCCCTACCCCCTGCCTCTGGCAAACACCCATCTGTTCTCTGTGTCTATGAGCTCAGGTTTTTTGTTGTTTTGTTTTGCTTTGTTTAGATGCCACATATAAGTGAGATTGTACAGTGTTTTGGTTTTTTTTTCCTCTGACTTATTTTACTTAGCATAACGCCCTTGGTGCCCACCCATGTTGTTGCAAATAGCAGGGTTTCCTTTTTTTTTTTTAACAGCTGAATAATGTTTCATTGTATATATATATAT
Organism: Monodon monoceros; assembly: GCF_005190385.1. Lineage (NCBI taxonomy): Eukaryota > Metazoa > Chordata > Mammalia > Artiodactyla > Monodontidae > Monodon > Monodon monoceros. The sequence continues at coordinate 31,230,362 of NW_021703784.1, forward strand.
AATCACATTTTATTTATCCATTCATCCACCTATGGACACTAAAGTTGTTCCCATGTCTTGGCTGTTGTAAATAATGTTGCAATGAACATGGGGGGACGCAGATATCTTTTTGAAATAGTGATTTCATTTTCTTTGAATACATACCCAAATGGGATTACTGAATCATATGGTAGTTCTATTTTTAATTTTTTGAGGAACTTCCATACTGTTTTCCATAGCAGCTGCACCAATTTACATTCCTACCAACATTGCACATGTGTTTTAATTTTATTTATATAAATTTTATAAAATTTTATTTATAAAGCTAGAAAAATTATAGTAACTATATAGTGAACTTACAACTTTACTTGACACAATTGGCATGCTCAAAATCAAACTCTACCAAATTGCCATGTTTCATTCTCACTGAGGGTGGACAAGTATATTTGAATTTATTACAAGTAAAAATTATTTTAAAATACAGTAGAATAATAATAAAAATTAAGACTATTTATTGAGCACTTATTATTATCAAGTAGTAAATGCTTTACATTATCTTTACCTCAATGAGAATAATAAGTACAAACTACATAAGATTGTTAAGCTTCCTTAAGACTTGCAGAGCACTTAGTATTATGCAAGGGCTATAACTGATATTTCCAAATAAAATACATACAATATTATAATCCTCCCACAAATCCTGTGAAATAGGGTCATTATTATCCTTATTTTGGAGGAAGCCAGGGAGTCAAAAAATGGGCACATCAGAACCTGAATCCATGTCAGGTTACTCAAGCATTTGTGCTTTAAACCACTGTGAATCTGAAGCATTTGATGAAAATTTACTAATTTGGTCACAGGATGAGGAAAAAAATGTGTAGCTTTACAAAGTCTGACGTTGCTATACTAGGAATGGTATAAAGGACAAAGTTATATAGATTAGTTCTGAAAGTCATTGAGGCAACATTTACTATTTATGATGATTTCTAACACTTTGCCCTATATTTCAAAGGAACCAGCCTATTTAAAAGGGAGCATTGTGGATTATTGGAAGATCTTAGTTGTATCAAGTGAGTATATAAAAATTGGTTGATTTAGCCTTGTGACCATTCTAATATTCAGACATAAAATTATTTTATCCCACAGATTCATGAGCTAAAACCTGATGTGTTGTTAATTAGATTACATCCTTCTGGGTAGGAGAAATCCTAAATGAATACACTGTCATTTTGTAGGAAGTGAAGCAGATGTGGTTACACCTACAGAGTAGTCTGTCTACCTTCCCCTCAACTGCCTGAATGATGCAGGGACATTATGAAGAGTCACCCTTACTTGGTAAATAAAGGATACACTTTTCAAAATTTGACTCTCTGACAGCACAGGAAGCTTGTGTAGTATGGTTGTTATACATTTGGTCATTGATGATAAATGATATTCTAATTGTATAGTAAAAAATAAGTTCTTGATATGGAATAAAATGGGTTGGGAAACTCCTAAAAATGTGACAAAACAGAATGCTCTCCATTAATTTTTCTTTTCATCCTTTTTTCTTTCTATTACTTATTCATTCACTTGTAGATTCATAGACATTTTGTGCCTGGCTTGTGCTTGGCACTAGAAATTGAAGATGGATTTGGGTTTTAAGAGCACATGTAAGGGGGACTTCCCTGGCAGCCCAGTGGTTAAGACTTCACCTTCCAATGCAGGGGGTGTGAGTTCGATCCCTGGTTGGGGAACTAAGATCCCATATGCCTCACAGCCAAGAAACCAAAACGTAAAACAGAAGCAATATTGTACGAATTCAATAAAGACTTTAAAAATGGTCCACATCAAAAAAATCTTAAAAAAAAAAAAAGAGCTCGTGTATACGAGAAGGGTAAGGGAAATACACAATCAAGGGATGAAGAAAAAAGAATAGAACATAGTTTAAGAACAGTGTGAGCAAGAATGAAGTACAGAATATTTTAAAGATTAAACAAAAAAAAACTCAGGCAATGAAAATGGCTTGTTAGCCATGTTTACGTACAGAGCAAGGAGAAAAACAAGGAATGGTCAATCTGTTATTTTAGGCACATGGTACAAATTTAAGAGATTGCATTGGGGAAAGGAAAGCCATTTAATGACTACTTACCTTCCACCTTGTTTATTAAACAGAACATCTTCAAACTGGAAAGCTTTGAACAATTATAGTTAAAAAAGGTTTGAAGTCCATAAGAGATGAGGCATCGAATTGCCTTAAGCTGAATGTCATGAGTCACCAATTTCATAGTAACCCTGCAAAGTAACTACTATTCCCCAACCCCCCCATCCACCCATTTAATAGCTAAGGAATCTGATGCTCAGAGAGATGATACAGCTAGTAAGTGACAGAGTCCAGATTCCCAACAAAGTCCTTCTTTCTTCAAAGCAATGTTCTTCCCAGTATTTGGCATAGCTCCCCAGAGTTGCCTCAAGTCCAGATCCCTAAAGACTCAGTTCTCAGCAACCATAAATTTGTTCTTAATTTTCCTAAACTTGTGAACTGGAATTATGTAGGCTCCAAATGCCTCAGAACAAAACCCCTCGAGCTGGAGACCCAATAGTTGAGTTCTGAAGCTTGAATCTCCTAAAATGGAATCCTTAGCTCGTTGGGAGTTACCTAAATTTTCACCTTTCTGCCCTAAGGTATAAATGCTATGTGTTGAACTGAGATCAACAATGGAACCCAGACCTCAGCTTCTAAACCCTGAGCCCTCAATCTTCAGTTAACCTGAGCCAGGAATAAGAAGTCCCTTGGGGGAGGGAACTCCTGTACATTCCCACCATAATGGACATCTTTCCATTTTCTCTAAACTACTGACTTATACAAACAAGTATGGTTCTCTTTGCCTGGAGTGTTTTTCTCCCATCCCTTCTGCTAACTTTTCCTTCTTTCTTACAAGAAGGGAAATGTCTTCAGAAGGCTTTCCCTGACCAACAGGTTGAGTTGAAAACTCCTTGTTATTCATTTATATGGCACATTATACCTTTTCTTTAATAACATGCATCACCCTCTAATCTTCTGTTTACTTTTCTCTTTTTTCTGCCATGCCTTAAGTGTCTTTCCTTGCTGTGTCCCCCATGTGCCTAGCATAGTGCCTGGAAGCGCAAATATTTGAACTGATGAGTGAGTGAACTGTTAAGACCCTGATGGTGGATGTGAGGTGTGATAGTGGTATCTAAAATTGTGCTGAATCAGCAGCAAAGAAAGGCATTCCATAATTTTGTTTTCTAAATAAATTAAACTATGTGCTGCATCCTTTAGTCATCTTTCTCTATAGTTGTACTCTTATACATTCCAGGTGCATATAGACTTAAACCCACATTGTGAGTGGCTGGATCTAGCCCCGGAGGTAGAGATTGAGAGCATGTTCCAGATCTACTATTGCAGTCTAGCACTGTTATCTCCAGCAGTCAGCAGCTTCAGCCTGTGCTGAACACACAATCTAAACAATTCTGAATGTTTCTATATCACATTACCCACTTTCTCACCCTCAGAATCAGAGTTGTTCCTCCTAAGCCTAAATTGGATGGACGATTCTTAGTTAAAGGCTCATTTTTTAAAATAATGGACTGCCTGAAATTGAATGTGGGTATCTTTCCTGACAGATAGCTTATAGAGGGAAAATTAAGCTCAGAAAGGTGAGAACTGGTGATGCATCAGTGACTCATAATAAAAAATTAAACACATCATTTTCTCTATGCATATGTTTTCATCAGTGATTTCTGAAGGATATAATCATGGCAAAGTCAAATTCACCTAGAGAGCATGTGTTGGGTGTTGTTGGCTTCGCTCTCATGGTCCACTCTCCACCCTTTGCACACTCTCCTCTGCCTGGCAGGTTGGCATCAATGCAGACTGTGTAGACGGTACCAATGGGCTCCTTTGTCCCCAGCCCTTGGGTTGGGTACAGCCCATGGGAGAGCCCCTCCATCATATCAGAGGGCAGGAGAGTGAGGCCAGGGTATCAATTCCACTGGCTCTCTCCTGGTGGGTTGGCTGTTACCCTCAACCAAAGGTCAGAAATGCTGTCAAGTGGCCCTTGCCTTACAGTTACCCTGTTTAACTGCTTGTAACTTCTTCTTCCTTTTGCCCCTTCAGGCTGAAGCATACACTGTCCTAGACCGGGTGCTGTAGGGCACCATGCTGGATTTCACAAACTCCTGCCAACACATTCCTAGAGTCTCTTCATTAAAGTCGTCAGATTGCCTAATTTAGGTATTCTGTCTTTTTCCTGCCTGGAATCTGTCTTATACAGAAGTTATTGTTGAACAGGATAATATACTTGTGTAATACACAGGACTATGATGGCTGCTGATAATAGAAGCAAAAGGTTTAAACCTGTTTCTTCGATGAGATAATTGGGGTATATCTTGCTTGTATTAGACATAAACTTTTTTATATTTCCAAGAGTACTCTGTCAAAATAGATCAAAATAAATGCATGTGCCCAGAGATCTACAAAAGAGCATTTCAAAGAAGGATGACATGACACATGAAATAAACCACAAGCTGAAGGCTGAAAAGAAACAATGACATTTCAGACTTAGTTGTTTTACAAAAAGTAAAGTTTCTATAACTGTTCCATTATTTACTCATGTTTTCATTTTCTCATATAGTTTGGTTTCTACTTTGTACAAGTGAGATGCCAACTGGTGATAAAAATAAACAAACAAAAAATATATAACATGCACAAGACATTTTTCAGTCACACTTTTGCTGGCTCCCAACTGAAAGTGACAGACAGTTCAGGTTTCTACCGTTTTGCTTCTCAAAGTTATAAGCCAGTGTTGTGATGTAGTGTGACTGATCAAATAGAACGTTAGTATTTGATGAAATGAGAGGAGTCCATGGGGAAAGTCGAAGCTAACTGAATCAAAATAAAGAACTGTTACTTTGAAAAATATCTGGAGGTTAAAGGGATTTGGTAATGCATTGTGAAGATGGGTGTGAAGATGGGTGGTTATGCTCTATGCGCAGTGTCAAGGATAGACAGAGCAATAGAGGTGAGAGAATATTAGTTTTACCTTTAAGGACAAGAAAATCTCCACTTCTGGATCAAAGACAAGTCACAAGGATGCCATTTTAAAAATATGCCTTTCAATTTTCTTCATTCACTATTGAGCTTGATGCTTATTTGAAATGAATGCAAACTATTTTATGTACTCCAGGACACATTGTGGTTAAACCTTCATGTTGTGTTCCTTTTTTTTTTTTTTTTTGTAGGGTTGTATATCGTGGTGATGTGCTATTGGCTTAATAGAGGGCAAACAGGCTTTGATTTTTTTTTTTTTTTTTTTGCGGTATATGGGCCTCTCACTGTTGTGGCCTTTCCCGTTGCAGAGCACAGGCTCCGGACGCGCAGGCTCAGAGGCCATGGCTTACGGGCCCAGCCACTCCGCGGCATGTGGGATTTTCCCGGACCGGGGCACGAACCCATGTCCCCTGCATCGGCAGGCGGACTCTCAACCACTGCGCCACCAGGGAAGCCCAGTCTTTGATTTTTATTCCTTTGACAAGAGGGACTCATGCATTTGAAGTTATGTACAGAGCACTTGCAGTGTGCCTTTCTACTAAGTGCTGGGAATCCAGTGGTGAATAAGACAAAGTAGTCCTTGCTCTCGTGGGAGAAAGGAAAACCACTCTGATTGTTTACTGCTCCCTCAACCCCAGAGAAAGGACCAGGAATGTGTGGCTAGAGATTAAGTAGAGTAAAAACAGTCTCATTGTTATAAAATTAGAATAAAATTACTTTTATCATTTATCCTCCTAAAGTAGTATGCAAAATTGCTAGTTGTGTTTGTTGTTAATCTCTAAATATCTACGTCTAATTTTTCCCATGGATAATTGTGCATGTAATTTTTCCCATGGATAATTGTGCATGTAATAAAATATACATTCTAGAATTTTCTTAATTTTCACCTTCCTAGGATACATCTAAAAGTCTACTCCTGTGGCTCTTCCATGCTGCCTGGAATAGTTACATGCCATTTATGTTTCAACACTTCTGCTTTAGTAGAATTGTGCTTTATTTAAATATTTCAAGGATTTTTGAAGCAAAAAATAAAAGTGAAGCTAGATACTTAATATAGAGCTTAGTTTGTATAGGAGCAGTTCTATTTGATAAAAGTGCATCATATTTGAACAGGATGTAGAGGAAATTACTGCACGTGCTCTGGCCTCAAGCACACAGTCCATTTGACTCAAAAGCTAATTCACATTGCTGGCACTTTCAGTAGAGATGGATTATTCCACCTCTCACTATCTGGGGCAACAGGCACTATTCTGCCAGCAAAAAGAATAAGGAAAATGAGGTATGTAAAAACTTGTTTTCATGACCTAATCAATATTTGAGTACCATGGGGGCAGTGGCTAGATACATTCTTCCTAGAACTGGTATTTATGTACTGTGATAAAGCAAATTACAAAAATACAGTCATGAATATGTAGGTTACTGAACATTCAGCCATGCTAAATATAGCCAAAAGGACGAAGAAAACAATCTTAATAAATATTTTTCTTAAATAGAAGAGCCCACTTTGCAAAAGTGTGCCCTTTAACTGGAACGAAAATGTGTCTTTTGTTGACATAGTGCTTTGAGCTATTGTTCCTCTTTCTGGTAGACAATTTTTCTAGGTTACATTTGCAATTAATGTACAATTCTATAATATAGCCTTATAAAATCCATTCTATAATCTGGCAACATCTAGTATCTTTCTTGAAAGGCTTCAAATGTTTGTCATTTAAAAAGCTGTTTTACACATTTTGCTTTTGCGTTTCAACAAGGATTAAGCAGCACCACTTATGACAAAATACTATACATGAAGCCTTTTGTTGCTTCTTTAGACTGCAGTTGGGAATGATAAGGAGACAGTAAAGGATGCATTTTGTCAACGTGCAAGCACTTTCCCTTTATCTCACTACCCATGCAAGGAGTACTGCCTTCATTGTACATTTAAGAGTTTTCTTCCTAAAACAATCTTAAACACCTCTGTAAACATTCTTTATCTGGCTTTCTCATTGACAGAGTGCTAAAGAGATGATGATGATCCAGGCCTTTTAATAAAAACATATCTGAAATTTATGTAGCTGCAAATGATTAAAATTTATGATAGAGACAAGGAAAAGATTTGAAACTGAAGAAAACATTTTCCCTGGAAATGTCTTTCCTGTTCTTCAAAAGGATGGAAGTTATAGGTATGAAAGCCATAATAGTTTAGAAGGATATAGGATATATCCTTAGGATTAGTGCCTTGCCAGTATAGAACTTGCCATTATTCAAATTAATAACATTAAAATCATAAATCATTATTTTAAAAGTTTAGAATTAAAAAATGTCACAACTCAGGCTTATTCTACCTCAATGTAAATTTAGAGGTGTTATATGAACAAATAAAACTTTGGAAACTAGGTTAAAAATTGAGATATGAGGGGCTTCCCTGGTGGCGCAGTGGTTGAGAGTCCACCTGCTGATGCAGGGGACACGGGTTCGTGCCCCGGTCCGGGAGGATCCCACATGCCGCGGAGCAGCTGGGCCCATGAGCCATGGCCGCTGAGCCTGTGCGTCCGGAGCCTGTGCTCCACAACTGGAGAGGCCACAACAGTGAGAGGCCCGCGTACCAAAAAAAAAAAACAAAAAAAACAACAACAAAAAATTGAAATATGAGTGAAATTGCTAATCATAATTTATCTTTCGATAAAAAGACAAAAACCACTTATATCAATTACCATCACAGTCCTTGGCTTTTCGTGGGTTTTCTAATTGAATAACAGCTGAAAAATTATAAAGTCAGTGTCCTTCTTCTTCATATAAACGCATATTCCTATGGCTGTAAAAATGATGAAATCCAAATTTAAGTGCTTTCCACATTCATAATTTCAATTGACCCTAGAACTAATCCTATAAATTAGGCTGGCATAATTATTTCTTTCAATCTTATGGGGAAAAAAAGAACAAAAAAGAGGCTTGATCCTTCGTCTTTTGGTACTTGGCATTATTTTGTGTCCTTTTTTTTTAGTTACAGTACTTTCATCTCTTTTATAAATCCCCTGATCCTAGCTCTTTTCTCCTTTAATTTTACAGGTTTTCATTTTCAAAGCATTAACCATGTTCAACAGATACCTCCCCTCCCTCTAATCTTTGAACTTCCTCTTGTCTACAACAGAAACTATGGAAAGTAATTTACACAGAAGACAAGAGAGGAAGTGAAAGGCTAACGAGGTTATTAGAAGTCAGAAAAGTGACTGAAAAAGGGAAGAAGGTTCAGAATTTCAGAAGGAAATGATGGATGGTTGCTCATGCAACAAATCTTGGTGACTTCTTATCTCTTTCACTTCATCCATCCTGTTAACTCAGAAATAATGCTGCTTTTCTAGAAACTCGCTTCTACGTCAAGAGTCACCTTTTGCCAAAATCAACATTAGACGCTGGCTGATTCTTGTAGGAGAAAATTACATTCTCTTTGTAAAGACATTGGAAATAATATTTATTTGTTTTTAATGGAAAAGAATATCTCCTAAGGATCACTAGTTATTTGAGGAAAAACTTTATTTATTTATTTATTTATTTATTTTTTGCGATACGCGGGCCTCTCACTGTTGTGGCCTCTCCCGTTGCAGAGCACAGGCTCCGGACGCGCAGGCTCAGCGGCCATGGCTCACGGGCTCAGCCGCTCCACGGCAGGTGGGATCTTCCCAGACTGGGGCACGAACCCGTCTCCCCTGCATCGGCAGGCGGACTCTCAACCACTACGCCACCAGGGAAACCCTGAGGAATAAAGTATTAAACAAACATAAAAAATGTAAAATATAAAAACAAACATAAGAAAAGTGACTTAGGAATAAATTCTCTGAAGTGTTCTGATCTGTGTTAGAGTTTTTATCACTGATGTCCCCAGAATTAGATAAGATACTGTGCCTTTGAAAGCAGAAAAGATCTTATAAACAGAAACATTTGAAGAATAAAAGATGTTCTTAAAAATTAAAAATGTAATAGCAGAAAAAAATTTTCAAAAGATATTAGAGGATAAAGTTGAAGAAATATTTCAGAGTACAATGCAAAAAGATAAACCATTGGAAAATAGAAGAGAAAAGATAAAAAAGTAAAAGGATATTCCAGAATGTCCAACATCTAAAACAAAGGAGTTCCAGAAACAAAGAACACTGTAAGCAAGAATCAAAACTATCAGAGAAATAAATCAAAAATATTCTTCAGAAAAGAAGGACATGTTTTTCCACATTAAAAGGTTTACTGAGTGCCTAGAACTATAGAGGAAAAGAGATTCCCTTCAATAACAAAGATCATGTAATTGTAGGGCACCAGAGAGAAAGAGAATTTCTAGAATCATACTCCTTGATAACAACTAACAAAAACTAGAATCTAACAGAACCAGACTTTCAAAATTATTGTCATCCTAGAATTCTCTACCCAGCCAAGCTACCAATTAAGTTTGGAGGTAAGACAAAGTCATTTTTAGACATGCAACATTTCAAGGAATTTATTTCCTATGCCTGCTTTCTCAGTCAGCTCCTGGAGGATGTGCTCCATCCTCCAGGGAGTAAACTAAAAAAGAGGAAGATCTGGGATACAGACAGTAAGGAACCCAACACAAGAGCAAAGCAAACAGAATCCTTGGAATGATGCTAAAAGGAAGATTCAAAGACAACAAATATTCACCAAGTCTAGATAGCAACTGGTCCAGATGAGCAGATCAGAAGGTGACAGGGAGATTCTTCAAGAAGCTAAAATTGAAAAAAAACACTAGTATGTTGAATGTATTAAAAGAAGATTTATACTGAAGGAGATTAGTTTTGTTGAATTTCATAAATACATAGAACATTAAGCATATGAATACAGAAAGACTGGGTTGCAGGACACAGGGAAGCTGTACCAGAAAAGACACCACAGTATAGTATATACTACTTGTCATAGCTATAGCTAGCACCTGCATTGTCATAATGTAAATAGCTACCTAACAAAAGTTATGATATAACTATACTGGAATGATAAGAGACCATGAAACATGTGTGTGTGTGTGTGTATGTGTGTGTGTATGAGAGAGAGAGAGAGAGAGAAGGATGTGAAGGTAAGGTGGGAGATTGTGAAAGTGAGCTAAATACTCAGCTTTCATAATGGGAAGTCTGTATGTAGATAATACCAAATCTGAAAAAGCAAGAAATAGCAATATTATGAAGTTATATGGATGTAAGGATTTAAATTATAAAATAACCAGCTAAAATAGTTGAAATGTATTTCCACTGGGGATCAGGATATGGAGAAGGTGAAGAATAAAGGACTGCTGTTTTTTGTAACAAGGTTTTAGAGTCTGTAAACATGCACATGCATAACTTGGGTACAATTTAAAATGGAATCGGAAACAAAACAATAGCTATAGAAAGCAAAATAGATATATAAATCATTCTCTTATTACTTAATAAAAGCTATGGATACATTATCTAAAGATCTACCTTAAAAATTACTAGTATTATAGCATATGTTTGGCTATGGCCCTTAATGTCATTTTTTTAAAAATTACGTAGTTGTCAGTAAAACATCAGCCTGGTTAGTTTTGAAGAGGCCATGGCTGGCTAAAGGGTTCACTGCTGAATGAAAGTCTATGAAAAAGTTTTGTGAATATGGCAGCAGACTCTTGAAGCTCCTTGGAGAGCCACAACCTATTTCTGAGTTGCTGACATTTTGCTAACTTCTTTGGGCATCACACTGCCATTGTCAACATTGCCTGGAGCTTTGGTATAAAGATGGATAAGTGTTAGTACGGAAAGAAAATTAGTTTCTCTTAGCCTGGCCACATCGGAGGGGAAGATGGCTTATGGGGTCTTTGGATCTATTTAAATTCTCTTTATATGGGGAAGTTTGTCATAGTCTTTGAAGAGGGATGGCTTTTAGAACATTTATAAAGAGAAGAAGCATCTATGACATTAATCATCAATCACACCTTTCTTCTTCTTTTCAGGCTCCCCTTTAACCTGGCTCTTCTGTATTCTGCAGAAACTTGTCCTCTTTGGGTTTCCAGTTAGTGATAGTGACAAAGCTTCAGCCCTTCAAACTCAAAAACACCTTAAGACATAAAGTTATGAATCACCAGGGAAAAAAATCCTCATTGTAGCATTTCAATCAGAGGAGGAATCACTGTTTCTTATCACAGAGCGAAAGCTGACATTGAAGGCTGGCCTCCTCTTTGACCACGGTCTCCATCACAGACTCATTCCTTCCCACTTACCACCTGGATCACAACTTTCTCAAGTTACCAGTGATTTTTAGAACAATGCCTAACAGAGTCCAATCCATTAATTGTCCCTGTAAATGAAACCTATGCTGTGGCAGTTGATCCCTCTGCTGGAGAAAGCCCTCTACCTATACCTGACCTCATCACACTCTCCCCAAACACACTGTCACCTGACTCCTGCTATCCTTCCATTTTCAGCATGTCACTTTCTCCCAGAAGGTAGGTTAGATGCCCCTGCTATAAGTTTATCATGACAATTAAACAGTTGATAACAAGGTAATGTGCTAATTGCCCATTTCTCCCTTTGAACTACAAGATTTTTAAGGACAGAAAGGTTTCTTTTTTTTTTTTTCACCATTGCTTTTTTCCAGACCTTATATAATGCCTGGCCCTGGCATAGGAGGAACTCAATAAATATATGTTGACTTGAATGGATTTGCTATTTTCCTACTTATTTTGTATATTTTTACACTCCATGTCATAACGGTGACATTTTGGGTCTTTCTTGTATCTATAATATCTGCGATTGAAAAACACACATTAATCTCTGTGTGCATGGCACAGAGAGATTATGGGAATTGCCAGAATCTCCACCCCAAATTAAAATGTCAAAATCTGCAAAGTGCTTGGCTTTCTAAAAAGAGGAGTTCTTGAAATCCATTAACAAATAAATGCATCTTCATTTGTATTATAGTTTGTCTAGAGATGATGAGACAACATCTAATATACTTGAGGATTGCATTAGATGAATGGTAGGTCATTTTACACACTAAGATGCTCTTAATATGATTTGTTCACAATCTTTCTATTTTATTACAGCCGGGGCACCGACAATAGACTGACCCACCGGCGGCAGACAGTTCTCCGTGAGAAGGGGAGAAGGTTAGCTAACCGAGGACCAGCATACATGTTTAATGATCACTCAACAAACCTATCTATTGAGGAGGAACGCTTTTTAGATGCAGCTGAATATGGCAACATCCCAGTGGTAAGGAAGATGTTAGAAGAATGCCTCTCACTCAATGTTAACTGTGTGGATTACATGGGCCAGAATGCCCTGCAGCTGGCAGTGGCCAATGAACATCTGGAAATTACAGAACTTCTTCTCAAGAAAGAAAATCTGTCTCGTGTTGGGGATGCCTTACTTTTAGCTATTAGTAAAGGTTATGTTCGGATTGTGGAAGCCATTCTCAGTCATCCAGCTTTTGCTGAAGGCAAGCGGTTAGCAACCAGCCCCAGTCAGTCTGAACTCCAGCAAGATGATTTTTATGCCTATGATGAAGACGGAACACGGTTCTCCCATGATGTGACTCCAATCGTTCTGGCTGCCCACTGCCAGGAATATGAAATTGTGCACACTCTCTTGCGGAAGGGTGCTCGGATTGAACGGCCTCATGACTATTTCTGCAAGTGCAGCGAATGCAACCAGAAACAGAAGCATGACTCCTTCAGCCATTCCAGATCTAGAATTAATGCCTACAAAGGCCTGGCAAGCCCAGCTTACCTGTCATTGTCTAGTGAAGATCCAGTCATGACAGCTTTAGAGCTTAGCAATGAGCTGGCAGTGCTGGCCAACATTGAGAAAGAGTTCAAGGTAGGTCTTTAAGAGTCGAAGTCAAGGTATATTTACAAGCTTCCACTATGTACTCACACCCTGTTAGGTATCGTAGACAGTAGGCAATTTTACAAGCTCATTATTATATAGAGTAAAAGTTGTGATCACTACCATTTGGAGATGATCTACTATACACTAGACATTTTGCATTTATTATGTCTAATTCTTATCACAGCCTTGAGAAGATCTTAGTTCCTTTTCAGATGCAGAAATGGAGGCATAGAAAGGTTAAGTTAGGCCCAAGATCCACAACTGGTAAAATGACAGAGCTGGGATCAGAATCCATGGATGTTGATCTCTAAAACCCACATTCTGTCTCCTGTAAAACACTGTTTCTATATTCAGAGCATGGTGATAGCTGCTGTTGAGGTCAGAAAGATGAATATGATAAAGGAAGTCATAGTTTGACTTGAGAGACAGATGCATGCATGCATAAATATGGTATAAAGAGAAATGAAACTACTAGATAGGGCTATAAGCTGTGTGCTGTAGCAGTTCAGAGAAAGCAGTATTTAATTCACATTAGGTGTTGGGGAAGTTACATGTAAAATGGTGTTTCAGCTGTATATGGCAGAATGAGTAGCATTTTGGAAGACAGAGAATGAGGGAGAAGATATTTTAGGCCAAGGTAACATCCAAAACAAAAGCTTGTAGATATGGAAGAAGTAGTCGCTTCGAGGGAAGTTTGAGCAGTCTCTGAATAAAAGGTAAGTGGAGAGATACCGTGTCAGATGCTGCCATTTTCCCCATGGTTTGTGCTACATCTGGAAAGGGTGAAAGTTCAGATTCCTAGTCTAAGGTCACACACATACACCTTTAAATTCCCTCCATAGGTTATCTGACCTGTCTTACAGTGTTCATCACGTTCTGCTGTACATTACTGTTATTTAGGGTGAGGTTTTCTCCATTACTCAGCTATACACTGCTTGGAATCAGGCCTGTATTCATCAAATACAGTATTACACAAAGATAAATATTGGTTTTATTTTCTCTGTTCTCTATGCTATGAGAAAGCATGTCTCTACATTCCACACTTTGGGGGTCTCTCCTGTGCAGTTTCTTGGTGCCTCTGTCATTGAAGGAACACTGTTAAACCCAGCATGGTATGTCATGTGCCCATCTATCCTTGGGTCCTATCCATCCAGGCAGGGAGGGGGAGGTAAATGGTGACTGGAACCTTTCAATGGCCCCCAGGATGGAGGATGCTGCTTTTCCTTTAGCTACCTGGCAGCTGAGGGTACAGGATAAGCAAATGATCACTTACAATCCTGTCTCAGTTTTTCCTACTTCTCACTTTACTCCCATGACTCAGTGAGTCAGAGAGCTATGCTATCTTCAATTAGAGAAGTTTCTTCAAAATCTGATTAATATTATTTTAAAATTTGTATTTAATTTTTTTGAAATTTCACTGCTTAGGTTTCAACATCTCTGTTTCTGTAATTGTATCTTTGTTTACACACTTCTCTAGACCACAGAAGAATATTACATTCTTAATTCATTCGTTCACTTGCTTACATCTTTTGAGCCCATGTTTGTACCAAATATTGTACTGGGGAGAGTTGAGAAGGGAGGATGGAGATGTAGTACAAACATAAAGACAATTCAGTCAGTAATCCTACCCTCAATTAGTCTGTATTCTAATAGGAGAGGAAAAGACCTGTGTGTAGGGACTATAATATAAGGCATGACCTTGTAGAGTGAGGGGGCGGGCAGGTGGGCCAAAGGTGAGAAGAATCACATCTAACCAGAATGTGAATTTTTCACTGTCCCTAAATGCATTGCATAATGTAAGAACCCCTTTAGGATTAAGAGGATTTAAGGATCCGGACGTTCCTTTATTTGTTCACCACACATTGTTTCTGCTCAGGTGGTGCAAGGTACATGGATCAGGCACTTTCCCTCCGTTCATACTTTCTCTGTGTAGTTCCACTCTCTTTAGCAGCTACCTAGAGCCTCTACTCAGGCTTACTCTCTGCTTAATGCCCTGCCTCTGAAGGTTTGAAGGCAAATAAAAAACAAATCTCTCAGAAAACACATATCTCTTTAATAGTATTTTATCCCTAATATCTTTTAAAAATCCTTCGCAAATATTACATTAGTTTACTGTTAAAAGAGGATAGCAGTTCAGAAAAATGTTTTAAAAAGTATATCCTAGAACTCGACAATCAGCAGTTTTTCTAATTAGAAATTTGACTACAAAAGTTCTTGTATTACACAAGGAGAAAGGCCAGTTCTTGACTTTTTTTTAAAGAGTCTTTGGCAAATACAAAATAAAAAAGCACAAGGTTTTCTTTCTCACCAGACAGGACACTCTAAAACAAATATTTCATTCTCCAGCCTAGTTGGGTCCACAGAGGCAAGAACAGCCTCATACGAGGATGAGCTGCCATTGCCTTTGTGTGTAAACTCAGGGAAAGCACATCCTCCATCCACCATCATCCACGGTGTTGTGATGCTAAACCTGTTCCCAGCAGCCCAGCCTCAGTTTACAACAGGATGGGACCTGACAGGGCTAAAGAGATTGGTGTCTCTGGTGAGATTTCTTGCTAAGTCTGCTGCTCTACTCTTCAAAAGTAACTTCTCTTTTCTTACTTTAGAAGGATACAGTTGATCCTTGAACAAAATGGGTTTGAAGAGTGCGGGTTCACTTATATGTGGATTATTTTCACTAAATATAGACTACAGTACTACACAATCCCAGGTTGGTTGAATCCATGAATGTGGAACTGTGAATACCGAGGGTCCACTGGAGAGTTACATGCAGGTTTTCAACTGCACAGAGGATGGGTGCTCCTAACCTCTGCTTTGTTCAGAGTATATGGTCATGTTAGAAAATAATAATATAAAAATGAAGAAAAGTTTAAAAATCATTTCTATTTTGCCACCAAGAAATAAACACTGATACTGCAAACACGTCAGCACATATCCTTCTATTTGTATTTTTAGTAGTCAAGTCCCTTAGAGTCTCAGGGAACAAAGATTGCAGAGTCTGGACCACCTGAGGTCTGGGATGCCTCACAGGGACCTGAGAGATTGTATTGGCCACAGGCAATCCTTTCTGCTCATGGTCTTCAAATTCTTTTGCTTCTTTTTCACCTGAAAGACATTTGAAAAATTCTGTGCTCATGTGCACATTTTAAAATTGACATCTAAATATTTTTATTTTTAAGTTTAAATATTTTTAAAAGATATAATTTCTGCATAGTGTAAATATTGACATTTAAAAATAGAACTCTTAGTGCTCCTTCAGATGTATCTAGGGGCCTTTAAGTGCTGTGATTTTATGCATAACATCACCTATTTTAAAAATAAGTAAACAACCTCCTTTTTAACATTCAGAATAGCTACATCTTTCCTTTTCTCCTTGAGCTTGTATTTCCAGTCCAATTTCCTCCACAAATATGATTCCTGATGTAATAGCTTTTTATTGTGTAAAGTCCTTTATAGATCACCCAATTACATATATATTATATATATATGATATATATTATATAACACATATTAGCAGTATATTTGATCAAAACTACATAAGTTGAACATAATTTTTCAAAATAACAAATACGTACAAATTTTGAAAAGTAAACTTTAAATATATGACACAGTTCTTATTGGAAATGAATTTTTAATGGGATTAATCGTGTCCATACTTTTGTTGTGTAGTTAGTGAAAGAAAAAGTTATAGCCTGCTAAAATAACTTGATTTGTCAGCTATCATATTATTTTAGTTTTTGTTAATAGGATATATAAATTAATAAAATTAAATATAAATTATTTTATGTAATAAAATTAAAAGAGCTGACTGTAGTTGGAATAACTATTTCTTGATGTGATTTGATAACTGCCTTACTGAATTATCCACAATGAATCTGAAAAAAATCACATAAAAGTTTTATCCATGTGTTTTAGCCAATATCCTATGAAAATTTTGAGTCCTGGAAACCCTTCCAAATCACATTAAAAGGAATCATCCTCCTAACGTTTTCTGCCTTGCCCATTTGAGATGTCTTTCCTTTAAGCTAATAATACATCCAAAAGCTGAGTATTAATAATTTAAAAGAATCACATTTACATACATGAAGAAGTGATTTTTGTATTCAGTATTCCCTACTGATACCTTCTTTGCCATCCTCTCATTCAAGAAGGATGCATTCTTTGACAGTTGTTGAAGAATGAAGAGGCAAAGTACATTAAGCAAAAATTATCATTGTTCCTGTCACTACACTGCACCATACATCTAAATTTAGAACATCCCAACATGAACCAGCATGTTGTATTTCTATCATTAAACTTCATCTTCAACAGGAGTGTGTATTAGGGCAGGAAAATACAGGAAGCCCCTCAGGTCTATGGTACCTGGGTTAATTATTAAAGGGGAATTCTCCATTGTTTGCTACATGGGTGAGTGAGAGTGGGGAATTATTTTGTAAAGGGGTGAAAGATCTATTTTCAAGGAAATCAGTTTTAGGAAAGTTGAAGATCTGGAAATTTATTCCCTTAAAACTATCAGTGTTCTCTGGCCCCTTGGAAAGCCTTCACATATCTCTGTTCGGGGCTTCCCTGGTGGGGCAGTGGTTGAGAGTCCGCCTGCCGATGCAGGGGACACGGGTTCGTGCCCCGGTCCGGGAAGATCCCACATGCCGCGGAGCGGCTGGGCCCGTGAGCCATGGCCGCTGAGCCTGTGCGTCCGGAGCCTGTGCTCCGCAAGAGGAGAAGCCACAACAGTGAGAGGCCCGCGTACCGCAAAACAAACAAACAAACAACAGGAACAAAAAAAACATATCTCTGTTTAAAGGCAACTAATATATTTTATGAGAGTTAGAGAATGAGAACTTTCACAAAGATTTTGTAAACTCCAATATATAGCTTCTCTAAGCTCCTCCTAAATTCTCCTTTTCCATAATTAACCCATAGTCCTTTAACAAAAGAGGCCGGAGTAGTTGCTACTGAATTCCTCAGGCAATTGTAGTCTTGCACCTTGAATCTTCTAAACCGAACAAATTGCACTCATTACCCGTATCATCAGGTCTGGAGCTGGCTCTATGTGGGGGTGACAACCAGACCACAACAGAGAAATCTAACAATTAGATGGAACCACAGGAATAAGAAGAAAACCGATAGGCCTGAGGGATTGTAGGTCTTCAAAGTGAATGGGGGAGAAACCAGATTTAAAAGTTTCACCCATTCAAGTTTAATTTTTATACTGATTTCTTTTTTTTATAAATTTATTTGTTTATTTATTTTTGGCTGCGTTGGGTCTTCGTTGCTGTGCGCGGGCTTCCTCTAGTTACGGCGAGCAGGGGCTACTCTTTGTTGCAGTGTGCGGGCTTCTCATTGCGGTGGCTTCTTTTGTAGAGCACAGGCTCTAGGCGGGCGGGCTTCAGTAGTTGTGGCTTGTTGGTTCAGTAGTTGTGGCTCATGGGCTCTAGAGCGCAGGCTCAGTGGTTGTGGCGCACGGACTTAGTTGCTCCGCGGCATGTGGGATCTTCCCGAGACAGGGCTTGAACCCGTGTCCCCTGCATTGGCAGGAGGATTCTTAACCACTGTGCCACCAGGGAAGCCCTATACTGAATTTTTATAAATAATTTTTTGCTTTGGTAGCAAGAAACCTCAGCCACCTTAAATTTAAAACTTAGGCTAAGCCTAATTTTGGCAAAAAACACCAAATCGATTAAAAAAACACACACAGAATTTTGACTGTTTTTGATTCTGGTGAAGCAGAGCATAACTCCTCGTTTTTCTCCTTGACTCAAGACTAAGAATTATCATAAAGACAAGGAGATCAGTACCAGGGATGCTTTTTCAGCAAATTCATTCTCCCAAATTCAGAACTTCCTTTTAGTATATCAATATGTACCTATGACTTATGTCTCTAAACCCTTTTTTGAATATATTTATATTTTAGGTTGTTTGTGGTAATAAACAAGATTTCCTTTAATTACCCTAAAATTACCCCCTCTATACATCAGAGTTTGCCCTCTTCCCTGTCATTCTAGATAAGCAGCTTTTCTGAAGCTTTTCCAGATCCTTCATGTCTTCCTGGGGTGTGTGTATCTAAACAGGCACATGGCCCTCCAGATGCCTCTGCCACTGACTTTGAGGAAAGGGAAGACACTCTGCTTTGTCCATTTTTAAACTGTTGCTATGTTCTGGCATTCAAAATGTTCAAAAATTCCTGGCATTATTTGAAAAAGAAATACCGTCTAAGAAACTGACTGAGCTGAAAAGCAGTTTTTGTTAGCAGAAAGGCAGTGTGACTGTTATCAGACCTTAGCAGGGTGACAAAGGTGTCACTTGCATGCTAAATAGCCTACAGAAGCACAGGGCAGGGATCCAGACCAAAGGGGAAGGAGGAAATGGACCACTGTTGAGCTTCATGAATCATTCTAAGTGATTTACACTCTAACTTTATGATATAGCAGCATTTAAGTTCTCCATAATTAGGAGAAATTATCAAAAGGCCAGAAAATAAAGTAGCCTTTCAAGATCATAGTTGTTAAGTAGCAGAGCAAAAATTCAAACACAGGTATGTTTTATACCCAGTCATGCTTTATATGACACAACAAAAGTTTTGGTTACCTGCTGTGTGCCACCCACTGTGCTGGAAACTCAAAGGTGAGTAAGATACAGTCTTTGTTCTGAAGGATATTTGAGTCTATTCAAGAGAGACAGATACATGAACAAATGCAGTTAAGTGTATGAGTCTGTTTGTTCTTGCCTTTGAGTTTCCGATCAGTTTAAATAGATGGGCAGGAAAAATCCATTCTGGCAAAATTTTAGATCTAAGGCAAGTCAACAGTTAGGGATGGAGGTTACGTGCAACAGCGTATACCCTGAGAGACCTCAGCCCCTGAAGCACCTATTTACCTTCATTGCTGCTCTTCAATCTTCCTGGCTTCAATGGGACCTGAGAATTTCTATGCGAAGGAAAGGATAAAACCTGTTTATCAAACACTCTATTAAGTTAAATAAGTATCCACTGCTGTGGCAACAATCAAAATAAAAGTCAGTAGCGTCTGACAAACCTAGGAAA
The DNA here is from genome assembly GCF_005190385.1 of Monodon monoceros. NCBI lineage: Eukaryota > Metazoa > Chordata > Mammalia > Artiodactyla > Monodontidae > Monodon > Monodon monoceros. Next base: position 31,250,250 of record NW_021703784.1, read on the forward strand.
ATGTCTGTCTTCAATTCTTGTTTGAAAATGTATCTCATCTCTTTTTACTTTTTCTTTAGAGTAGTGTCTGATTACCTTTTATGTCCCTCACAACCCCACATATTAGGTGCTGTAAAAATGCTTGTTAATCATCCTCACATCAGCTGTGACAGGGTTCAATGATCAATGTGCCATTGAGTGACAATTATTCTGAAAAGCCTTAGAGTTACTTATGGTCCCAAGAAGCAGGACTGGTTAACTTGATCACTAGATAGATAATGATACTCTGTACTTTCTTTACTCTTTAGGAACATAATCTCATTTTACCAAACTCCCATGTTAGTAAGACTGCTGTATCTATCACAGCACTAGTTGCTGATTGCTTGCTGAACATTTGTAGAATATTTGTTGAAAGAATGAATGAATGAATAATCATTTTATTTTCAGTACATTAAAGTGATACCCAATGTTGATGAAAAGAATCCATAAACAATCTACAATAGGAATAGAAAAGAGTTTTATTTGAGGACTATAGCCTGGAAGACAGCCTCTCAGATAACTCTGAGGAACTGATCTGAAAAAGCATGGTTTTCAGCACAGTTTTATATCTTGTCAGAACAAAGAACATTAAACAAATCAGGGATATGTTCCTTCAAGGTTTGAAAAAAAACCCCAACAGATTAGCATGTACACAGCAAGTCAGTATGGCCTTGGCACCTGGAAAGGGAGCCTTATCATCGAAGGAGAGCCAGCATTGGCCTCCCAGGAAGAGAGGCATTTAATTGTTACTTTTAACATGGATATTCTTTACTTCTGGTCAATGTGCCCTTTACTTAATAATTAAAGCAGGTGTACAATGTATGTTTGACAGGCCACAAACAGGCAATTTTAGTTAGCATAAAATTCAAGTTAACTCATGTATAAGCTAGAATGACTTACCCATACCTCAGCATGTGGAAATATCTTTTATCCTCAGGAATCCCATAATGGCTTTATTATTTTTTAGCACAATTTTGTGCCTAGGTACTTAGACTACTTGGATATTGTTTATGAAATGATGAAAACAACAACAATAATAATTGCCATTGATTCATCCCAACCCTGGGCCTGGAAGTGGCATTTGTTATCTCATATAATCTTCACAGTAACCCTAGGAAGTAGGTACTTACATTACCCCTGTTTTACACATGAGAATTTTGAGGCTTTAAGGGATTAAGTAATTTGTCCAAAGTCATGCAGCTAGTAAGTGTTTGCACCTAGTATCAAATCCAGGTCTGCCCTTCTCCAAAGCCCACAGGGTTGATTAGTGAGAATTAAGGCATGCATTTTCCCCCACCCTCTTGATTTCTATCAAGCAAATGTTATTCTATGTATAGATCCAGACATTAAAATTACACACCATAACATATCTTCTACTATGTAAAATCCAACTAAGATGACCCTTTGACAGGGTGCTTTTAACAGGGTATTTCATGTCTATTAATCTCTAAACTCTGTTCTATTAACCCACTATCAGTCATCTCTTTATAACTCAAAGGTTAATGGGCAACCACCCACTTCTAATTTATTAACGTATGGTGTGGATGTGTGAGCCAAAGGCCGAACCACCAGCTTCACTTTTTCAAAACACCAAAATCACAGTGCTGTGTCTGGCTAATGAACTGCCGACATCTCATTGTAAGTCAGTTTACATTTCAATCTGAGAAAACTTAAAATATGAAAATATTTGTAAATGGATTCCCAAGGTAAAAAAAACATGCATTTCTAAAAGCAGTCTTATTCTTTATTTTATTTTTTAATTGTTGGTTTTTGTTTTGTTTTGTTTTTGCTTGGAATATGTCTTGAGAATTAGCAGTGAATTGGAAACAATTTTTTAAGTCAAGATATGAAACAGCACAGAGCTCCTGTACTTTACTTTTTCAGTCTATGTAGTTTCTACTAAAAATGTTACTCTATACTTGAAGGGTCATACCCTCCTTTGAAATATCTAATTTCACCTGAGCTTTTTTGGAATTCGAGAGAGTACTGGTTTTGAGTCTTACATTTTTATCTCCAAAAGGACTAAAGATACATCTAGAATTGAGCACTATAAACAAGAAAGGCTAGATGCATTAAACTCCATAGGTACTGACAAATGTCAAGAAATGGCCTGTTTTCAGATCTTGCCTTTGATGATATAAATAAAATAATTATGTTTTATCAAATGCTTGCTATGTGCTTTGCAATGTGTGATTTCTTTAACAATTACTCTCACTAAGCCTTAGTTTTCTCATCTGTAAATTGAAAATAATAATAGCACCTACCTCATAGAGTGATTTGAAGCTACCTAAGTTCACATGGCTAAAAAACAGAAGAGCTGGGATTTGATTACAGGTATATCTAACCTTAAAAGCCCAAGCTCCTAACCACTATAATATGGAATAGTGTGCATGGACAGCATATGTATTGATACTTCCACACCTCAAAGTTCTTCCCCATGACCTTAATTGACTATTTCATGACAGGGGTAGAGCTGTTTCCTTGTGATCTTATTTATACTATCTGACCAGATACCTGTTTAGAAGTAGTTTGAGCCATTCTCAGTTAAGACGATGTGTTTTATTAATTTTCTTTTATAGAATCTGTTTGAACCTACAGTTAGCAAAGTGAAACTTGGCATGATTTACGGGGAGGAGCCCAAGAAGGTGCTTTGCAAATACCCAAGTTGAAGCTGTTTTCCATTTAGCCGCTCCGCAAATATTACCTATTGATTCACATCCAGAGCCTCTCATATTTCTCCAACATCTTTCTCTCTTGATCCCTGCAAGGAATCTTTTTTTTTTTAACATCTTTATTGGAGTATAATTGCTTTACAATGTTGTGTTAGTTTCTGCTATACAACAAAGTAAATCAGCTATATGTATACATATATCCCCATATCCTCTCCTGCTGGAGCCTCCCTACCACCTTCCCTATCCCATCACTCTAGGTCGTCACAAAACACCGAGCTGATCTCCCTGTGCTAAGCAGCAGCTTACCCCTAACCATCCATTTTACATTTGGTAGTGTATATATGTCAATACTACTCTCTCACTTCATCCCAGCTTCCCCTTCCCCCTGACCGTGTCCTCAAGTCTGTTCTCTACGTCTGTGTCTTTATTCCTGCCCTGCCACTAGTTTCATCAGTACCAATTTTTTAGATTCCATATATATGCATTAACATATGGTATTTGTTTTTCTTTTTCTGACTTACTTCACTCTGTATGACAGACTCTAGGTCCATCCACCTCATTACACATAACTCAATTTCGTTTCTTTTTATGGCTGAGTAATATTCCATTGTATATATGTGCCACATCTTCTTTATCCATTCATCTGTCAATGGACACTTAGGTTGCTTCCATGTCCTGGCTATTGTAAATAGTGCTGCAATGAACATTGTGGTACATGACACTTTTTGAATTATGGTTTGCTCAGGGTATATGCCCAGTAGTGGGATTGCTGGGTCGTATGGTAGTTCTATTTTTAGTTTCTTAAGGAACCTCCATACGGTTCCCATTGTGGCTGTATCAATTTACATTCCCACCAACAGTGCAAGAGTGTTCCCTTTTCTCCACACCCTCTCCAGCATTTATTGTTTCCAGATTTTTTGATGATGGCCATTTTGACTGGTGTGAGGTGATACCTCATTGTAGTTTTGATTTGCATTTCTCTAATGATTAGTGATGTTGAGCATCTTTTCATGTGCTTGTTGGCCATCTGTATGTCTTCTTTGGAGAAATGTCTATTTAGGTTTTCTGCCCATTTTTGGATTGGGTTGTGTGTTTTTTTGGTATTGAACTGCATGAGCTGCTTGTATATTTTGAAGATTAATCCTTTGTCAGTTGCTTCATTTGCAAGTATTTTCTGCCATTCTGAGGGTTGTCTTTTCATCTTGTTTATGGTTTCCTTTGCTGTGCAATAGCTTTTAAGTTTCATTAGGTCCCATTTGTTTATTTTTGGTTTTATTTCCATTACTCTAGGAAGTGCATCAAACAGGATCTTGCTGTGATTTATGTCATAGAGTGTTCTGTCTATGTTTTTCTCTAAGAGTTTTATAGTGTCTGGCCTTACATTTAGGTCTTTAATCCATTTTGAATTTATTTTTGTGTATGGTGTTAGGAAGTGTTCTAATTTTATTCTTTTACATGTAGCTGTCCAGTTTTCCCAGCACCACTTATTGAAGAGGCTGTCTTTTCTCCCTTGTTTATTCTTGCCTCCTTTGTCAAAGATAAGGTGACCACAGGTGCGTGGGTTTATCTATGGGCTTTCTATCCTGTTCCATTGATCTATATTTCAGTTTTTGTGAGAGCACCATACTGTCTTGATTACTGTAGCTTTGTAGTATAGTCTGAAGTCAGGGAGCATGATTCCTCCAGCTCCATTTTTCTTTCTCAAGGTTGCTTTGGCTCTTCAGGGTCTTTTCTGTTTCCATACAAATTGTAAAATTTCTTGTTGTAGTTCTGTGAAAAATGCCATTGGTAGTTTGATAGGGATTGTATTGAATTTGTAGATTGCTTCGGGTATTATAGTCATTTTCACAATGTTGATTCTTCCAATCCAAGAACATCTCTCCATCTGTTTGTATCATCTTTGATTTCTTTCATCAGTGTCTTACAGTCTTCTGCATACAGGTCTTTTGCCTCCTTAGGTAGGTTTATTCCTAGGTATTTTAATTTTTTTTGTTGCAATGGTAAATGGAAGTGTTTCCTTAATTTCTCTTTCTGATTTTTTTGTTGTTAGTGTATAGACATGCAAGAGGTTTCTGTGCATTAATTTTGTATCCTGCTACTCTAACAAATTCATTGATTAGCTCTAGTAGTTTTCTGGTAGCATCTTCAGGATTCTCTATGTATAGTATCATGTCATCTGCAAACAGTGACAGTTTTACTTCTTTTCTGATTTGGATTCCTTTTATTTCTTTTTCTTCTCTGATTGCTGTGGCTAAAGCTTCCAAAACTATGTTGAATAATAGTGGTGAGAGTGGGCACCCTTGTCTTGTTCCTGATCTTAGTGGAAATGGTTTCAGTTTTTCACCATTGAGAATGATGTTGGCTGTGGGTTTAATGTGTCATTTAAAACTTGTGTTTCCTTATTTATTTTCATTTGGGTTGACCTGTCTGTTGGTGTAAGTGGGGTGTTAAAGTCCTCTACTATTATTATCTTACTGTTGATTTCCCCTTTTGTTTGTATTGATTTCCCCTTTTATGGTTGTAAGCATTTCCCTTATGTATTGAGGTGCTCCTATGTTGGATGCATAAATATTTACAATTGTTATGTCTTCTTCTTGGATTGATCTCTTGATCATTATGTAGTGTCCTTCCTTGTCTCTTAAAATAGTCTTTAGAGTCAGTTTTTCTGATATGAATCTTGCTACTCCAACTTTCTTTTGATTTCCATTTGCATAGAATATCTTTTTCCATCCCCTCACTTTCAGTCTGTATGTGTCCCTAGATCTGAGGTGGGTCTCTTGTAGACTGCATATATGCAGGTCTTGTTTTTATATCCATTCAGCCAGTCTGTGTCTTTTGGCTGGAGCATTTAATCCATTTACATTTAAGGTAATATTTGATATGTATGTTTCTATTACCATTTTCTTAATTGTTTTGAGTTTGTTTTTATAGGTCTTTTTCTTGTCTTTTGTTTCCTTCCTAGAGAAGTTCTTTTAGCATTTGTTGTAAAGCTGGTTTGGTGGTGCTGAATTCTCTTAACTTTTGCTTGCCTGTGAAGCTTTTGATTTCTCTGTCAAATCTGAATGAGATCCTTGCTGGGTAGAGTAATTTTTGTTGTAGTTTTTTCTCCTTCATCACTTTAAATATATCTTGCCACTCCCTTCTGGCTTGCAGAGTTTCTGCTGAAAGATCAGCTGTTAACCTTATGGGGATTCCCTTGTATGTTATTTCTTGCTTTTCCCTTGCTGCTTTTAATATTTTTTCTTTGTGTTTAATTTTTGTTAGTTTGATCAATATGAGTCTTGGCATGTTTCTCCTTGGATTTATCCTGTATGAGACTCTCTGTGCTTCCTGAACTTGATTGACTATTTCCTTTCCCATGTTAGGAAAGTTTTCAACTAAAATCTCTTCAAATATTTTCTCAGTCCCTTTCTTTTTCTCTTTTTCTGGGATGCCTATAATTCGAATGTTGGTTCACTTAATGTTGTCCCAGAGGTCTCTGAGACTGTCCTCCATTCTTTTCATTCCTTTTTCTTTATTCTGCTCTGTGGCAGTTATTTCCACCATTCTATCTTACAGCTCATTTATCCGTTCTCCTGCCTCAGTTATGCTATTGATTCCTTCTAGAATATTTTTAATTTTATCTATTGTGTTGTTCATTACTGTTTGCTTGCTCTTTAGTTCTTCTAGGACCTTGTTAAACATTTCTTGTAATTTCTCTATTCTATTTCCAAGATCATCTTTACTATCATTACTCTGAGTTCTTTTTCAGGTAGTTTGCCTATTTCTTCTTCATTTATTTGATCTTTGGGTTTTTATCTTGCTCCTTTGCCTGCAAGATATTTCTCTGTCTTCTCATTTTGTCTGATTTACAGTATTTGAGGTCTCCTTTCCCTAGGCTGCAGGTTCATAGTTCCTCTTCCTCTTTTCTCTTCCTGCAGTGGAGAGGTTGGTCCAGTGGCTTTTGTAGGCTTCCTGATGGGAGGGACTGGTACCTGTGTTCTGGTGGGTGGAGCTGAGTCTTTTCCTCTGCTGAGCAGGGCTATGTCAGGTGGTGTGTTTTGGGGTGTCTGTGAGCTTAGTATGACTTTAGGTAGTCTGTGTGCTGATGGGTGAGTTTGTGTTCCTGTCTTGTTTGTTGTTTTGTGTGAAGCGTACAGCGCTGGGAACTGCTGGCATTTGGGTGGAACAGGGTCTTGGATTCAGATAGAGGCCTCCATGAGAGCTCTTGGCGATTAATCTTCCCTGGGGCCATGAATTCTCTAGTGGTCCAGATTCCTGGACTCACTGCTCCCACCCCAAAGCCTCAGACCCAACTTCCAGTTGAGGAACCAAGACCCCACAAGTCACTCATTCCCACAATAAAGGGGATTAAAAAAAAGAAAGACTAACAAAACCCCAGACAAATGGTAAAAAGTAAAATCAAACAAAAACAGAAGCAAGGAAACACACACACATACAAAAGAAATAAAAATAGAACCAAATAAAACAAAAAGCAAAGAACAACCAGACAAATAGAGGAACTCAAAGGCAAAATCAAACAATTAGGATCAAAACTAACAAAAACACAAAACCAAAGCAGTGTGCCAACTGAAGAATAAAGTAAGGAAACAGAACCAATAAAAAGGATTAAAAAATAATAATAAAATAAGATAAAAAGGGAAAAAACACAGGACAACAGAAAAGCAAAGTAGAAATGGAAATATTTTTAAAATAAATAATATATTAAGGAAAAAGAAGAAGAATAAAAATAAGGGAAAAGAACACAGAACAACAGAAAAGCAAAGTAAAAATAGAAATATATATTTTAAAAAGTTATAAAACATGAAGATCCCAAAAGACTAAATTAAAAAAAAATAAAACTAAAACAATAACAACAACAAACAAAAAAAGAAAGAAAAAGAAACAAACAAAAAAGCCAGAACCAACAACAGAATGAATGAAAACATGATAAAATTCTTAGTAATAATTATGTTTCCCTGGGGTGTCCACTGTAAGTGTCCTTGCACATGCAGTGAGACACAGCCCACCTCTGCCTCCCCAGGAGGCCCTCCTCTGCCTCTGGGCTGGTCTCTGGACCTGCTGTGGGCCCTGTGGGAACCACTCAGACTCTGATCAGGCCTAATTCTTGCGTGTGCTGGCCCCCAAATTCCACAGCTGCCAGAGCTAGACTGTTTTCATTTGTGGAAACACTCATTGTCTACTCAGATATTCCATAGACACAGGGTCTGCCTAGCTCATCACGGGGATTTAATCTGAAGTTTGAACAGCTGATGGAAAGATTTTTGATCTTCTTCCTTAGTCGCCCTGCTCCTGAGGTTCAGCTTTGGTTTTATCCCCACCTCTCCCTGTGGTCCACCCACAGGAATCTGGTCCTGAGGCTGCCTTGGAGCTCTTGGGTCTGCCCCTGTGAGGACGGGGTGCAGAGATGGTATGGCTGCTTGGATCACAGGACCCCTGGTGGCACCAAATGCACAGGGAAGCTGGTGGCCATGGGCACAAGAGATATGGCCCAAGTGAGGGCCTTTTCTGGTGCTCAGCATAAGCTATGTGAGGGCCAGCCCTGAGAAGGCTTCTTTCATTGGTGCCGGTGTGTGGGGAGAGAGAGGTTACAGTAGCGGCTCCTCCCCCTGTAATAGCGCCCTGCTTCCATGGCAGTCCAGTCTTCCTCCATAGGCATTCCCTGCTGCGGATTTCCTCCCTCCCGTCCCCAGTCTGTATCCCCACAGCCAACAGTAGTTCTCACTCCGGGTCTCTTCTCCAATCCCACAGTCCAGCTCCCAGCCCCCTTGCACACTTGTGCACACACATCCCAGTCTGGGGCACATAGGGCTGTGGTACAGACCACCTGTATATTTCTCACTCTGTCCCGTCTGCCATAGATCAGCCACTTCACCCTCTTCTGACAGCCTCAAATGCTTTTCCCTTCTGTCCCAATTGATTTCCCTGTTGGAGGGGGGGTTTCCCTGAATTTGGGAATCTCTCTGCTTCAGCTCCCCTGCCCCGAGGTGCAGGTCCCATCCCGCTTCCTCTCCTCCTCCTTCTCCCTCCTTTTTTTCGTCCTACCCAGTTATTCAGGGATCTTTATAGTCCCTTCTGGTGTTGAAGGTCTTCTGCTAGTGTTCAGCTGGTATTCTGTGAGAGCTGTTGCATCTGTAGATGTATTCCTGATGCATCGTGGGGAGAGATGAACTGCACGTCCTCCTACTCCTCTGCTATCTTAACTCCCTCTGCAAGGAATCTTTTCATCCTACAACACAATGGTGGCTTCAAGATGGAGGAGACAACTAATTCTGAACCTGCAAAGCTGGCTTTAAGAGTAAACTCTGCCATGGAGGCAGTGACCTCAAGGGACCTTAGTTGTTTTTTTTTTTTTTTTTTTTTTTTGTGGTACGTGGGCCTCTCACTGTTATGGCCTCTCACATTGCACAGCACAGCCTCCGGACACGCAGGCTCAGCAGCCATGGCTCACGGGCCCAGCCGCTCCGTGGCATGTGGGATCTTCCCGGAACGGGGCACGAACCCGTGTCCCCTGCATCGGCAGGCGGACTCTCAACCACTGCGCCACCAGGGAAGCCCGGGACCTTAGTTTTTGGATGTGCAAAGTGGGACTAGTATTTTCCTGGCTTGCCTCCCAGTTCTTCATAGATCAAAATAGAGAAGCACTCTACAAAAAGACAAAGTGGCATCATTCTTACAGGCAAAGGGTTTAGAGCAAAACAGGGTTACGTTTAAAGCCTCATTTTGATACTTAGTGGCTGCATGATCTTGAACATATTATTTAACCTAAGTGATCAAGGCAACTGTGAAGATTAAATGATATGATCCACTTGGAATGCAACAAGTTCTAGCTAATAGGTTTTCTTTATTAACATTGGGTTATAAATGGCCTTATTTCAATGTAAGAGAATAAAGAGGAAGGAAATATCAGAAAGACCTGAATGAAGATATGAATGCATGGTGTATGTAAGTTCAAAATGAGTTTTTGGTGTTTAAATATGATCTGTACTCTCTAAATCTTCCCAAAATACCATTAGTTCATCAGCAGTAGATAACAGTGAAAGCATTTTCATTAAATTTCCTTTTCTCCAAAGAGAAGAATCTCAATTTGCAGACTTTATATTAGATCTTGTCTTTTGACCCTGTGTTTGGTACATAAAGTTCCTCGGTAACAATTTAGTAAATAGATAAGTGATATATGTTTGCTTTTGTCTAGCAAATACATATTATGTGCCTAGCTGATGAAGTTATGAACATAAGAGATATATGTATGCAAAATAGTATGAGCATGCTGTGGGAAATGTTGCTTACTTTATATTTCTCCTGAATCAGCAGATGAGTTTGGCACAGTGCAGTACTTTTTGATAACTTTGGTTATGTTTTAGACAAATTTCCTCTTTCAGAATATAAAGAAAATCTTTATTGTGCTAAGATATTTCAGAGATCGCTCAGCAGAACAGCAATTGAAGATGTTAAAAGAATAGTAAACCTAAAAGTAGAGGTTTTTTCCTCTAAGACCATCAAATCACTGATAAATTCTGCAGCATAACATAGTAAAATTTGCTACTTCTACATTATTGTTTTTTGCTTTGCTTTGTCTTTCCTAGAATGACTACAAAAAACTGTCAATGCAGTGCAAAGATTTTGTTGTTGGACTCCTCGATCTGTGCAGAAATACCGAAGAAGTAGAGGCCATTCTGAACGGGGATGTTGAAATACACCACAGTGGTGGAGATCACGGTCGTCCAAATCTCAGCCGTTTAAAACTTGCCATTAAATATGACGTAAAAAAAGTAAGGTCAGGCCTGAAGCCCCTTTTACATTATTTCAGTTTTTATTGGTGCTAAATCAGGATGAAGGGTTGGCATAATTAGATTGAGCTGGTTTTTTCTAATTAATTGCACTAGGTAGGTTCTCTAACAATTCTAAGTGCCTGGTTGTGAGGCATTTAACCTACACTAATGCCAGTATTAAAACCTAGACTTGTTTATGCAGTGATTGACACTTTCTTTTACTTAAATAATGATATAAAAATGACTTTGTGTGTTCAAACTACAAGGCATTTGTTATAGGATAGGAACATCATTATTTAAGACCCAACTCGGTTTTCCCATTTGTTAATATATTCCAATTCCAGACCAATGCCTTCCATTCCTTCTTTAGAGCATTTGAATCTCCTTCATCTTTATTTGTGGAGTATTTTTATCTCTGTCTTCATGTGGTGCCCCCTATCCTTGACTGCTTTCTTAGGTTATGTAAGATATCTTAAAAAAAAACAGTTTTTAAAGGTAGGTTTTCTAATAAAAGTAACACAGACTTATGTTAAGCTTTCAAACAATATAGACATGCCCTCTTTCTGTCTTCTCAATTCTTAACGGAGAGTGGTTAATCAATATTATATTTCTCTCCATAAATTTATACCTTGGACATCTTCACATATCAGTAAATAAACATCCACTTAATCTTTTCAAAGGCTGCATATCGTTATGTTTATTTATATTGTTATGTTCATTTAGTCAGTTTACTATTTAAGGGTGTTTATTATTTTCTTTATTTTTTTTGTTATTTCAAAACATTTGCTAAATTTCCTTCAAAAAATGTACACCAGTTTACACATGTCAACAGTATGTGAGAGGGATTATTTCTTCCACTCATAATGGGTATTATTATTTTTTAATTTTTTTAAAATAGATCTTTATTGGAGTACAATTACTTCACAATACTGTGTTAGTTTCTGTTGCACAACAAAGCGAATCAGCCATATGCATACACATGTCCCCATATCCCCTCCCTCTTGAGCCTCCCTCCCATCCTCCCTATCCCACCCCTCTAGGTCATTGCAGAGCACCGAGCCGATCTCCCTGTGCTACATAATGGGTATTATTAAACCTTACCATTCTGAGAAGACAAACATTGTATCTTGATTTAATTATCTTCCAGGTTAACCATCCTTAAGAAACATTTTTAGTTCCTTTATATAACCTGTCCTTTGTCTAATTTTTAATATTCTTTACCAATTGTTATTTTGAGTTGTTGCTTTTTGTATATTAAATAATGCAGCTCTCTGTCGTATGTAGGGTTCATTTGTAAACAATAAATATGTAAGAATAAAAAATTCTGAAAAATAAACAGTGAAATTTAATTATAAAGTTTTCTTAATTGAAAGAGTTTATGGTGCAGAAATAAAAAGAAATATCAGTAGAATAGAATAGGCAGTCCAGAAAAAGACCCATATGCAAATGGGAGCCTAGTATAAAATAAGTTTCAGTGCAGAAAAGGTCGTATACTTTAAAAAAAAAAAAAGTATTTAGACATCTGATCTAGCAGGATCTTTATATCACTCCTTCTAGATGGAAAAAACATATAATCATAAAAGTCCTTTTTTTTTTTTTTTTTTTTTGCGGTACACGGGCCTCTCACTGTTGTGGCCTCTCCCGTTGCGCAGCACAGGCTCCGGACGCGCAGGCTCAGCGGCCATGGCGGCATGTGGGATCTTCCCGGACCGGGGCACAAACCCGCGTCCCCTGCATCGGCAGGCGGACTCTCAACCACTGCGCCACCAGGGAAGCCCCATAAAAGTCCTTTTGTAAAATATTGATGAATCATTTTCCAGTATTAAATTTCCAAAATTTGTTTGTGCTTTGAAAGAAAACCCATTAGTCATAAAGCAAAAGTTGGAATCTTTGAATTTATGTAATACATATTAGGACCCCCTGCCATCTTGCTTGATACCTGCCCGCTAGATATTTTACATTTGTTCTTTAATTCTAACAATATTTTTCATGGGCAAGAACAGAACATAATATTAGAATGCAAGAAAAGAGTTTATGCTGAATCTTTAAGCAAGCTGTTAAATGTTTTGTCACTCCCCTGCTAGTTTGTAGCTCATCCAAACTGTCAACAGCAGCTTCTGTCCATATGGTATGAGAACCTTTCCGGTTTGCGGCAGCAGACCACGGCAGTCAAGTTTCTTGTGGTCCTCGCCGTTGCCATCGGACTGCCTTTCCTGGCTCTCATTTACTGGTTTGCTCCATGCAGCAAGGTATGTCTGTGAAGCCTGCACCTCTGTTATCTCCTATAAGTGTATCTGGTTTATATATCAGAGCCAGTTAAGCAAAGAAAATTCTATTTCCCAAATAAAAATTTCAGGGAAGTCAGAGTTGGGTTTAAATAATCTTATTGTTTTTAATATTATAAAAATAACATATATTTGCTATAAGAAATAATGAAAGCAGTGGAAAGAGAAAATTCACCTGTAATATTACCACTGTTAATATGCGAAAGAAAACCTCAGTATATTTCCTATTGGTCTTCTCTCTAGTTACACCTATGCATATATTTTTACATTTTTGATGAGGTATGCATTGAGCAGATATCTCAGATAACACCCTAAAAGAACATGTTTTCTTTTGTTATTTCTCCTCTGGCAAAATTTGAGATGAAAGTTTTTGTTTTGTATTTATTTTATGGAATATGACCAGATAAATCTTAATATAAATAAAGGGCAATTGTGTAAATATTACTATAATGCTTGTTTCAAGGAAGACTATTTGTTTTAAGGACAGAGTACATTGTAACCTGACAACAAAGATAGCCTGTTTTTTGGGGTTTTTTTGGTTTTGGCAAACTCTGCCCAGAATTTGATGAAATTAATTTGTTCAGATGGACCTAGCCTTTCATTAGTGCGACAGAAGAAGTTTGGAAAATGTTGATCTGTCATTCTGTTAACAGGCATAGAGATTTGTCTGCCCTGCATTGCCAACAATCTTATTCTGCATGTTTTTGAAGCCATATTTCTGGAACTGTCAAAGTTTCAACTCTTAGAGTCAGACTGAAATAACTCTAAAGCTATGTGGCTGAAATGTCTGCTGGACCATCTATTTATGTGCCATGTAGATATGTCAGTTGAATCACTTGCTGTTGTTAAATCTGGGCATGACTCATTTTCAAATATTTGTAACATGTGGGTGCAAAGACATATATCACCATTACCAACATATTTTCTTCGTATTATTACTTAGTCATATATTTGGTGCTTTAACCTTATAGGAATGTTATTAAGTGGCTTATGGTAGGAAGCTGGTGCAAAGCCTTACATAGTGGGAACTTCATAATTACTTCCATTGATGATGATAGGAACTGCTGGAAACTTGGCATTTTCTCCTGAGGGTAAAATCTGTCATTATAAATGTTTTTCCCTTAAATATATAAGGCCAAAAGTTGGCCTTATATATTTATAAATAAATTATAAAGGAGGAAAATAAAATGAAAATAGTGATATTTACTAGAATTAGAAATTTATAGCATGGATTTTTTTCTAGAAAGTTAAGATTTTTCTTTTCTTCCCCTTTTCATAGGAATGACAGATTTCACTTTGAAAAAAGAATTAATTCTCCTTACTAGAACATAAGCTACATCTATGTATGTAGTCTCTGCTCTGCTTCTACTCACATTTCCTGGGTCTTCAGAGATTTAACCTGAATTAAAAGTGGGGGGAAAAAAGTTGGGGGGGTTTTGAATTATCCTTGTTATTACTCTGTGATCCGTTAAATTATAATATCTCTTCTAAGGTGAATAATTGTGCCTCCCCATATCCAGTGAGTTCAAAAGCATAATGCCTTCCAGAGTGTTTGGTGTTTTGACAGGCTAGTTTTCGCAGTCCTTAGAGTTGCACATTTCTTAAATTTTGATTGAATCCTAATTAACCTGATTTCCTTCACTATTTCTTCTTTCCTGGCCATGTTTCTTTCTGGTATGTTTTCCACCCTCGTTTATGAACCCTGAGGCAAATAATCAAATTAAAAGGACACTGTCAAGGACACTGTATTTTTTGTCATATGTAAAATCTATTTTACTGTTATTTAATGTTTGAAGCATGATGATAAAATCTATTTTACATTTTTCCCTTTGGTAATATATATAAATATTATTTACAGTTTAGAGAATTGATTTTTTTAAACGGGGGAGATTGCTCAAGCTATGTTGATGCTTTTATTTAAAATATTATTTAAAATATTAAAAAATTCCAAAGCATCCATGAAAATTAAGCGAGATCAAATTGCAGGCCTATGCACCTTGACAGAGTCCCTGTTTCTATTTAAAGTTTGGTTTTCTTTCCTCAAGTCTGCTCTTTTCTTTAAGAAATTCTTTTTGTCCTTACTTGTTCTCTTTTTCCACCATAACCCAAATGTGTTTTATACTCATTATAGTAAAAATAGGTCATGCTGTGATTTCAAATCATTTTGGCTTAAGCTATCTTCAACATTTTCTGCTACTATTGGTATTTGATAGTTATTTGATCATCAGTAAATACTTAAAAAGAGTATGATATAATATTTAAGAGCAGGTATTTCTTTCAGTGCTTACTTTCAGTCATTTTTCCAGGTACATCAGTTTTTCACCTTGTTCAATTTTTCTTTACAGTTATTTTTTAGAAATCTGTTTACGTCACAGAATATATAGGTGACAAATTTTACGAAAATGAATAACTCACTTCAGTTCCTAAAGTCCATTGAGTGGTACCAGAATCTCCTTTAGTTTAAAGAGAAACACAACTCTCAGTGATTTGTAATAAGAAATGGAAGATATGATTATCCAAACACACCACTTTAGTTTCCTGTCAACCATCTTTTTTTTGTTTATGTGTTTGCTTTTTTAAATTTTATTTATTATTATTTTTTAAACATCTTTTTTGGCGTATAATTGCTTTACAATGGTGTGTTAGTTTCTGCTTTATAACAAAGTGAATCAGCTATACATATATTCCCATATATCCTCCCTCTTGCGTCTCCCTCCCACCCTCCCTATCCCACCCTTCTAGGTGGTCACAAAGCACCGAGCTGATCTCCCTGTGCTATGCGGCTGCTTCCCACTAGCTATGTATTTTATGTTTGGTAGTATATATTTAGTAAGCAACAAAAGTACCTAGTTTGATTCCCTTCTCTCCCTTCCGAATAAAATAAAGGAGTCATATTGTGTAAGAACCAGGAACCCAGGGAAGAAGGAAGGTGAGGCAGGTCAGGAGTGAGGGGCAGATCAGATACCGTGCCCTGAATAACTGAACGTTGGCTTTAGATGTGTCCAGACAGCTGAACTCAAGTTCCAGACCTCTCAGGCTGGAGGCACACTCTAATGTGGGTAGCTTTATTCTCACCCCATTTTATGTCTCCAGCCTTTTCTCTTCTCCTTCTCCTATTTTAATTTGTGCTCTCTTGAGTTTTTCGTAATTTTGTATTTTGAAGGCCGCCTCTGATTCTCTCCTGAACAAAGCAGGGAATAAATAAGTTTTCCATGGATTTTACCTCTAATAGTCAATGCCCCAATCCCAGTTTTCCACAACAGTCAAATAAACTAAGAACTTTAAAAAATTGGTTTAATATTTATAATAATAGCTCTTTTCACCAGGAAGATATTTAACCTTGCAATAAATGATTAAATAAATCTTGTACATGTGATTAAATCTTATATAAAACATGATTAAATAGCCATGATTACAATAAATTTTATATAAAGCAAATGTAGAATTAAAATTGTATATGTGGCACACCATAGAAAAAGAAATTAAAGTCGCATTAATGTTCAGTTTTTAATAGTCCATATTTTTTTAGAAAACATTGCTAAGGACAATAGGCAAAAGAAAATCAAGCCTACTTTCTCTCCCATTTGTTTTAACTTTATTTGAGAGTTCTATTTAAACAAGATCTTAAAAAAACACAGAAAGTACTCTTTGACTCAATCTAATGAGCATCTACTTATGGAAGTATGGTTTTTGGACAACATTTTTACACCAACCTTTTACAAAGTAACCTTGGATTGGGTCTGCAATATATCTAACTGTATAGATCCATTGGCTTAAAACTAGATAGATAGAGTGGTTGATCTATTGATCTAGATAAACACACACACACACACGCATGCATGCATGCACATACACACCCTGATATTCTGCCTGGTCTAAGATTCTAAATATCAAGAGAGAAGGGACTAAACTATGTGATTCATCCTAGCTCTAACTTTTATGATTTTGAAAAACCATATAGACAGATAAAGTGTGTAGGAACAGAGAACATTGATTGCATTCCTTCCATTATAGCATTTAGCTTTTTAAAATCTTAGAACCGTTTGTTCTCTAAGAATTTACATATATATGTATTTCAGTGAGAAAATATGAACTATTTTGTAAACCAAATAGAAACATTAACTCAAACAAGTATGCCTGGGTTCAGATTCCAGCTCTACCACTTATAAGCTGTGTGACCTTCAAGCTAGTTTCTGGACCTCACTTCCTCAGCTTCTTCATCCATAAAATGGCATTTCAGCAGCATATACCGCTTTGTATTGTAATTATATCATGGAATTAACGGGGTAAAGCACTTAAAACAGTACATAAAAGTACTGGCCAAGTGTTGGTGGTATTATTATTAAGTTTTACATTTTTCTGTAATAATAAACTCGTTTGAAAAGCTGTCGAAAGCTATTGGCCCTCTCCTAAGAAAAAATTCTTGCATACTTGTATTTGAGTTTTGTTAACCATTACAGGGGATACACAGAGCCCTTGAGACACATCCTGGGCACACACCATCCCTCTGCCCCAGCTAGGATTCGTGCATCTCAGATGGAAATGATTCCTGTACTATAGATGCACAAGAGCTTTTATTGTCTCCATATTTCATATGAAGAATCTGACTGTCACATAATTTAGGAAATTCACTCATTGCTACTCAGCTAATGAGGGAATGAAACTGGAACCTGAACCTAAAATGTGTTGGTTATGTGACCAGAGATGTATGTAATTGCCAATCTGCATTTCTTACCACACTGATGCAATTCTAGCCAAAAAACCCCACAAAACATTTTTTTAAACCTTTTCCCGAAGCCTATGAACAGCAAATATAAAGTGATTTCCAATAGGCTTCTGCAAATATAAAAAACGGTTTGAAGACCCTACAGCCACCCTTACAAACTGCTCCCATTGAGTCCCTGTTTCCAGCCTCTGCACCTGAGACCCACCCCCTACTTGGTTTCCGTAGCCTGGGCCAGCTCCAGTGAATTCACCCATTCTTCCTCAAAACTCCCTTCCCAACGCAAGACCAAATGTTTTAACCTTTTGCTCCTATCCCATATTTAAAGATTTAGAGACGTTAAAAAAAAAAAAAGGCACTTGGACTTTTTTCAATCCAGTGTCATTCCAGGACATCTTTCCAGTACGTGATGGGAACTGCCTTGCTGTCCTGTCCTGGGCTGGGAGTTCTCTTCTTGGTACTCCTGACTCTTACTCCATTTACAGCATCACTTGAAGCCTGATTTGCACCCATGTCAGTGAAATGCACATGAGGACAACAAGCAGACAAACATCAACCAAGGGTGTATATACTGTAAAGCAGATTCAGGTTAATATTTTCATTGCTGCTTCCTCAATACTTCACACCCACTAAATTAGTTTTCTTTTTATGAGTAATGGTGATACTATGCTCTGCCTTTTGTCATTATTATATTCATAAAATATTTTGTCAATATTATATGTAATATCTTAAGAACTTAAATATCATTTAATAGAAATTAATTTATTTAACTATCAATCCAGAATATCAGCATATGTAGCTGAGCAATGTGACCAAAATTTTATATCAGCATAAGGAATTATTTTTCTATTATTAGTTATATAAAGGTACATAATTATCTTAGGAGAAGATTGGAGTGCACAGATATTTATTCTTGTGTATACGCATGTGTGTTTTGCAAAATGTACAGAACAAAGCTAAGATTTTCTTTTGGTGTATGTTGTGGCAGATGGGGAAGATAATGCGTGGCCCATTCATGAAGTTTGTAGCACATGCAGCCTCCTTCACCATTTTTCTGGGGCTACTAGTCATGAATGCAGCTGACAGATTTGAAGGCACCAAACTCCTTCCTAATGAAACCAGCACAGATAATGCAAAACAGCTGTTCAGGATGAAAACCTCCTGCTTCTCATGGATGGAGATGCTCATTATTTCCTGGGTAATAGGTAAAGACTGATTTTTCTGTCATCATTTATTTTTACAGCCTTAGCAGTAGGACTGAATGACACTGATTCCCTCACACATCAGTTATACAGATGTATACAGCATGATACAATGCTCCACACAGCATGATTTTTTGTTGTTGTTTTTAAAGCACAGTTACCTTGGGTTCATTATCAGTACCACAGTCTTCTCACATGCCACATGCTTTTTGGATTTCTAAGAAAAACCCAGGAAGAAAATGAACAGGATAGTATGAATCAAACCCTGCCAGCGACAAAAAACTGCCATTCATGTTTTAGGAGAGCTGTGACTTCAAGTTTAAAAATAACCACATGATTTTACGTTGCAATTTAATAGGAACCGAAGGTAGTAGCCACTCACATCTGTTGAACATTTGTTATGTACCAAGAACTGTTCAAATCACTTTACATACATTATATCACGCACTCTGTTTGTGCCTTAGTGGTCCAATCTGTCATATAATAATGTCTACACTACAGCATTAATGTGAGGATTAAGTAATTTGCTTTAGATCTCCCAGATGGTAAGTGAAACAGAGGGTATGTGGTCTTAATTACTATGCTATTTGTCTTTAGAATCACTCGTCCATATGGCTTTTTATTAAATATAATGCAAATGAAAGATATTTCAATTGGATATTTATGAATGAATAAAGTCAGTAGCTATTACCTACCTAATAGCTGTTTAACAAAGTGCCCTCATTAGATAATGAGGATACTGAAGTGAATGAAATGCAGTCTTTATAGTCAAGGAAGTTAAGTCTGGGGGGAGGGGACAGGTCAATAAGTAAATCAATAAAGAAAACCTATGTGACATGTACTGTAATCGAGGAGCTATTAGGGTGTTACGAACACACATGGACTGGGCGTCTAAACCTGAATGGGGTGGGGTGTGGATGGGGCGAAGGAGGCCCCCCTGAACAGTATGTTCAATCTGAGAATTTGAAGATAAGGACATGTTAATCCTACAGAGTGTCTATGGGGAGTAAGGACACTACGAGGCATGGATGCAAAATGTTAGATGCAAAGGTGTGACTTCATGAATAGTCAGGGCCTTATGAAGATTGCTGAAACTTTATCCACAGCCTGGCTTCTCCCAGGGGTTGCAAAGGTCGACAGCTGGCACCTCATTTGCAAAGTCATGTGTTAGGTCCAGCTATAATGAAGGTTCACTTATGGATGTGGGTGATGGGAGATAAGGGTGGTGACATGGCCAGAGGATGATTTTCAGTTGTTGGTGATGTGATCCATCACATTTTAGAAAGATCACAGTGGTTGTGAGGAAGAGGGTGGCTTTGGGGAGGGGTGAGTATGGAGGCTGAGAGACAATTGAAGTGATCCCTGTGAGGAACATGGTGCCAGAAGTCAGGGCATGGGGAAAGGAGTTGAGAGCTTCTTAAAAGATACGCTTCAAAGAACTTGGTGATGTATTGTACATGGAAAGGGAGAACTGTGGATTCTGCCTTGGATTACTAGGTGGTGACTGCGAGTCTCTAGGAGGAAGAATTATAGAGGGAAGATCATGCTTGAAACTGGGAGAATGAAAAGCTGGTAGGTAAGTTTGGGTTGTGATTGACTTTGAAGTGCCCATGGGATTTCCAGTTGAAGATGTCCACTAAAATGCAACCCCTGGGAGAAGCCAGGCTGTGGATAAAGTTTCAGCAATCTTCATAAGGCCCTGACTCTGCATGAAGTCACCTAGGGTGTAATGTGGAGAGTGTCAAGAGAAGAAGGCCCAAGGAATCTTCATACAAAACCTTTGGTAGCCCATAAGCTTGGTTCTCTTCCAGTGATCTGGAGAAGCATCTGCAGTCAGTTTTATATCACTTCTAGGGCAGGGGATGTCTTCTTGGCTTCCTCATACTGGGGCTGATAGGATGATCAATTGAAATACTACAAAGCACTATACAAATTACCATATGATCGTTTCAAATGCATATGAGGTAATTCAACAGCATTGAGAGTTATTCAAAACTTCTGAATCACTTCATTTCCTGGAAATGTTCCAAGGAGAAATATAGTGTCTTAATATGTGAATTGCATCATTAAAGTCAATCTTAGATAAAGAAGAGTTTGATTTTCCACTTTTTCTTTTCGAATTTAATTGATATTTACCTTATAACATAATGCTATAAGAAATAAATTACATTTCACTTTGAATATTTGATTTAAAATAAGAATGATCATTTGGACATTGCCTTTACCTCAAGCTAAGAGCCTATATGTTATAGGTTTTGTTTTATGTTAGTATGTTTAAAGTACATATTACAGCACTTGGCACATAGGAAATGTTTAATAAATTTCAGATAACTATGATTACTATTAAACTCTTCATTAAGAGTTCATGTGTTTTATATGGAAGTGCTATTTCCTACTGAAAACATATTAAGCAAGATATGACACTTCAGTTCAAGATTAAACTTTGAAAACATTAAATTTTATGTAAGAGGATTAAATACAATGAATGTTCATTTTATTCTTTATCAAAAATAATTGTCTCTCCTCATACTAATATTTTAATATAAACATTGGAAGTTTTTCCTTTTTCACTTGGAAACATAAACCAAGAATGTTAACTTTTAATTTTATGAATAAAAGCAGTTTCCTTGGAACAACTGGCTGGATAACCTTTGTGGTTGAGATTCAGAGTTGATCTCACAGTATTCATTTAAAGGGAAAACAAGGAACAACTCAGAACGGACAGCTGATACTTTGTAGCATATGTTAGACACCTGGTTCAATTTCTGACACTGGTATTTATTTTTCTTTTTGAAGTTATTCTTGAAAGACAGTTGCTGTACTTTCTGGAAATATTAATAAGAAGTGGACTAGTTAGGTCAAGATGCTAGTTGGCTTGAGGGAAAAGACTGACATTATTGGTCACAGAAAGCAAATTTATATAATTTTTAGTAGACAAAAAGTTGAAAGGCTGGATGATGGAACTGACATTCCAGGAGATCTTGACAAGGCTCAAGGGCAAGCTGAAACCAATGAGAAGTGTAGCAGGAACACAGGGAGTGGGGAGACATGCTTGATGACGCTTCACCTAAGGAGCACTTTTTAACTTAACATCCAGTGTGAGCTGCTGAGGAAGCAAATGCAATGCTGGGTTGACCCTTCAACAGAAGGAGAGGACTGCAGGCAAGGGCCGTAATTACATTCCTGCTCCACGCTCTGGCCACATCCCGTCTGCAGGCAATTGGCAAACTAGGGAGCATCCCAAATTGAAAGCAACCAGAAAAGGGAGTGGCTTTTCCAGGGAACAGCACTTGTGGGAACTGGGGAAGCTTACTCTGGAGTGTGGAGGTAGGGCAGAACCCCGGGATTGTGAAGCCTGAAGTTTAGTTATTTGGAGGGCCCCATTTAGAGAAAAAGAAGACAAAACAGAGCCCTAGGAGGAGCCTGGGCAGATAAGGCATCTTGAAGTTTAAATTTTATTAGCTTTGTGGGAAACCTGCCTCTGCTGTAGAAGCATAGATTTAATGAGTGCATGGTGTTTGTACTTTGTTTTATTCTGTTTTGTTTTAAGAAATTTAAAGGCAGAGAGAGCAGACTCATTCTCTTCTCTCAAGGGCAGAATTAGCACTAACAGGTCCACAGTGAAGGGATGCTTCCTAAAAAGTCAACAATGGGATGAGCCGTCTTCAGAAGTAGTCATTCAGGACGAATTCAAGAAGAGGCTCAACCCTGTGGAGAAGTCCCCTGCTTGCTGGAGAAGTTGGACTAGATGGGGGATTTCAATCTGTGCTTGGCAGCTCCTGGGGGATCCACAGGGGAAATAAGATGGGAACTCTTCCTTCAAACAGAAGAGTTCGCTGTATCTGTTTTATTTTTTAAGCTTTGGTGAGATATCATTTTTTACCAAAAACTGTACATCTTAAAGAGAGAGAAGATGGAGAAGTGGGAGGAAGAAGGAGAGAAGCTTTGAAAACAACTAAACGATATGAATTTAAACCGCCCTTTAATTCCTATTCTTCAGTTACTCTAAATTACCCTTTTGTCCTATTGAGGAAGCTGGCAGGAATCCAGGGACCACAAAAAAAGGCTGCCCTCAGATTTTTTTCACCCCTGCTCATAGTTGTGTGTGTGTGCACGTATGTGTTCATGAGTGTACACATGTAGTGTGTCCTGTTTTAAATCTGATCCACTCAAGTATATATAAATTCAATTCTAGTCTCCTCTGAATTTGGAATAATTCCAAATAAGTAAGTTGTGTGTTACAGTGAATGATCATTTTGAGAAAAGCACATAGTAAGCTGTTGGAAGAGCGGAGACCATTGCTTTTGTAAACCCCTGAAGGGCTCTACAGTCATTCACATGGCAGGTTGTGATAAAGGTTCATGACAAATGTGGGGACTTGGGGAAGGTGCTTGGTAGGAGAAAGGGGAGAAGATTAATTTCAACTAGGGGACAATGGAGACTTGTTGATGGAGGTAGGCTTTGATGGATTGTTGGAGTTTGGCTTGTATTTCTCCAGATGGCTCTAAGAGGAGGCGGGACATCAGAGCATAGGGATCTAAAGATAATAGGGGTAAAGTAACTTCTTTTTAATAAAGTACGATTTTTCAGATGAAAAAAGAAAATGTGCCAGACACAGGAAATTTTAAATAGTAAATGCTCAATCAATATTAGTTATTTTTTCAAGTGCCAGGCACTGTGCTGTGCATTTTACATGTGTTATTTAAGTCTCATAACAAACCTGTGAAGTAGGTACAAACTACTATCATCCCCATTTTCCAAATTGAGTTTTAGAAAGTTTAAATAAGTTGCCAAGGATTACACAGCTAATAAGTGGAAGAGCAAAGTCTCAAATCTGCGGCAGTCTAATTCCAAAATCTATGCTCCTTCCTGAGTACCACATTAAGTTTTAGAGCGAATATGCAACATTATTAATAATTCCACCATCAAGAGACAGCTACTATTAGTATGTTCCTGTAATTACTTCTAGTCTTTTACTATGCTTATTTTAAACATAAAGTCATACAATATATAACATTTTTTACTTAGCATGCTTGAATGTTGATGACATAAACATTTTCCAATGTGTATTAGTCCAGGTCCTCCAAGCATATGCAAGACAGGATTTAACGTACAACAATTTTATTAAGGAAATTCCACGTGAGAGAAAATGGGAGAGAACTGAAGAGAGCTGCAAGGGCTGTAAGACTGGGATGCAAGTCTTATCTTGAGGGAAGGAAAGTAGGGTAGAAGTATCCTAGATCTCCATCCAGTCTAAAGGAAGTTTAACAAGGCCGTCAGGAAATCCTTGAGCCAAAGTCAGCCATCAAAGGAGTCTCATATCTCTGAAGAAGGACTGCCCTCAGCCACTACTGGGGAGCAGCCCATGGGAAGCATGGCCTTAGGGCAAAAGTGGCAGTAGTTTTCAGAATGCTGTAGCTGAGGCCCATGGCCAATTAAATTCCTGTAGTTGGAGGTCTGGGAGGTACATTCCTGTGGCCACTATCCCATGGTAATTAAAATATAATATGAAATGGCTGCATAATATCCCATATGTAGAAGTCCCATGGTTACTTCTATTTTGAGTGTGTGAATGTGGGTGTGTTTGTATGGTTTGATTGTTATAAAGAACCCTACACTGAACATCTTATTAATGTATTTTTATGTATAGAATTAATGGATCAAATCATGTTTGATCCATTGAATCAAACATTGAATGCCCTTGATGAAATTTGTCACATTGCTATAAGGTAATGCACTGATATTGTTGGACTCTAGGATTTGTGGGGACAAGATAATTATGGCTGGATGGGTGGGATGAGGCCAAATTTTGAAGGGTTTTGAATATCAGCCTGAGATCTTTCAAATTTATTTTGTTTTATTGAAGAGCTAAGGCTGGAATGAAGTTGGATTGATATTTTAACCTCTTTCTAATACAGGCATGATATGGACTGAATGTAAAGAAATTTGGACTCAAGGCCCCAAGGAGTACTTGTTTGAGTTGTGGAATATGCTTGATTTTGGAATGTTGGCAATCTTTGCAGCATCATTCATTGCAAGATTCATGGCATTCTGGCATGCTTCCAAAGCCCAGAGCATTATTGATGCAAATGATACTTTGAAGGATTTGACAAAAGTCACGTTGGGAGACAATGTGAAATACTACAATTTGGGTGAGTTTATAGGACACAGTCAATGTAAGTTTATAAAATGCAGAATTTTCTTATAAAAGTACACATCAGTAACAGTTTGATTACTACTCAGCTCTCATAAAATTGTTGGTCAGTTTCCAGCTTCTTCAGAGTATCTGTATCTGAAGAAGCATGCTTTCTACCTCTTCCCTTGATATTTCTTCTGGCTGGAGACCTCTTTTAATCACAAGAATCATCTCACTTTATCTCTGGGATTAATTGGCTAACCACCAAACTTCACTGAGAATGCCTGTATTATGTCTTGGATTTATTTTTTTCCTCTTGTCCATTAAAAATAGTATACATTTAAGTACTATTTCCATTTAAGGCATATAAACTATTTGAAAGCAAAGGAATCATTGGAGGCTCTAGAGGGCCCCCAATAAATAACACCACTTTTTCTCACCCAGTCTTTGAAACTAGATGAGAGATAAAACCAAAAGCGAACACGGAGGCCAGATCATCACCTCTAATACTGACAAAGTTCAGGGTGGATGACATAATTCTGAGTTTATTAGCCAGCCGGCTCAGTAATATTGAACTTCAGGCTTAGGCAGATGTATGGACAGGGCAGTCTTCCTCAAAGAGGGGTATGGCAGCAAGTGTCTGATCATGTGAGATTCCCCCATGGAAGACCAGAGGAAAATTCTCAAGAAAAAAGAGGGCAGAGCTGAACCAAGTATGCTCAGTTTCTACCCCAGTTTAGTAATCAGATAAGTCATTCCACCTCCCCAGGAGGAAAGTGACTAAGTGATAGAAATAGATTCAGTTATTTGCTTAGGGAAAATCTCTCCTTGTAGAAACCTAGAGTGGGGAAAACAGATTCTCTTTGAATACTTATTTCAAATCCTCTGTTAAGATGTCAATTAACAGTCAATTGACATCTCTATGGGTTTTACTGGCTATATCACATAGGGATTTCTTTTTTATTATTTCTTTTTAATATTTCTTTTAATATTTAATTAACAACTTTTAGTGCATAATGTAAGCTTTTATATATTGTACAGCACAGGGAATGTAGCCATTATTTTATAACAAAAATTTTTATTATATGGAATTTTAAACTCAGAACTATCTATTTATATATTGCACTTATATTCAAAGTGCTATAAAAAAGGAAAGTGCTTTTATTAGTTTACTGTATCCTTTCCTGATTCCACTTCTCAGCAAATAAGCAAATACAAATTTATAATTATATTTTTCCTCTTTCCTACACACTGCTTTTCTTCATAATGGTTTCTTAATTAGGTTTTTGATGACCTGCTGTAATAATGCCAGAAGAATTCATAAGTGAATAATTACTACATTTTTATGATAAAAATAGACTTGAGTGACCAATATAAATTACTTTAGTAAGTTTAAATAACTCCAAAAGCCCCAAATTACATTATAGTGTAATTACAGTTTAAAATTAAATAATGATATCATGTATTTAGGGCCTTCTTTTCTTTTATTATAGTTTAAGATTAAATAGTAAATGCTATCATTTAGTTAGTGCCAAGCAGTTTCTAAACACTGAATGTATGTTGACTTACTGGATTCTCACAACAGATGACAGAGGTAGAAGCAGTATTATCTCATTTTTAAAGATGGGAAAATAAAACTAAGATAAGTAATTTGTACCAGTTCATCCAGCTGACTTTAGATAGATAGATAGATAGATAGATAGACAGGTAGGTATTGGAATTTTTACATATGCTGAGTCCACAGTTTGTACTCTTTTTTTTTTTTTAACATTTTTATTGTAGTATAATTGCTTTACAGTGGTGTGTTAGTTTCTGCTTCATAACAAAGTGAATCAGTTATACGTATACATATATCACCATATCCCCTCCCTCTTGCGTCTCCCTGCCTCCCACACTCCCTATCCCACCCTTCTAGCTGGTCACAAAGCACCCAGCTGATCTCCCTGTGCTATGCGGCTGCTTCCCACTAGCTATCTGTTTTACATTTGGTAGTGTATATATGTCCATATATACACTACCACTCTCTCACTTTGTCCCAGCTTACCCTTCGCCTTTCCCGTGTCCTCAAGTCCATTCTCTAGTAGGTCTGCGTCTTTATTCCTGTCTTGCCCCTAGGTTCTTCATGACCATTTTTTTTTTTTTAGATTCCATATATATGTGTACTCTTAACCATTATGCTATACCCTATGGAAAACTTCCAGCAAACCAGGGGAGTAATTTTCTCAGTAAATTCAGAAGCTCAAATACACCTGACACTTAAAGAAGCCCTTTAAGATAAAAGACTTCCGTCAGGAACTGGATTGCTAATGTAATTTTATTTCTACCCCAGAAAAGAAGTTACCTAAGTAAAAAACTTAAATAAACTCACCATAACTCTTGTCTTTCCTTTCTCCTAGCCAGGATAAAGTGGGACCCCTCTGATCCTCAAATTATATCTGAAGGTCTTTATGCAATTGCTGTAGTTTTAAGTTTCTCCAGAATAGCCTACATTTTACCAGCAAATGAAAGCTTTGGACCTCTGCAGATATCACTTGGAAGAACAGTGAAAGACATCTTCAAGTTCATGGTCATATTCATCATGGTGTTTGTGGCCTTTATGATTGGAATGTTCAACCTCTATTCCTACTACATTGGTGCAAAGCAAAACGAAGCCTTCACAACGTATGTGCTTTCAGATATTTTGATCATGGAGATCATCGATTAAATAAATGTTAGCTTAACAGTGTTCATATGCATCCATGGCATAAATAATGTTTTGGTAAAGACTTCATCTCCAGTTACTCTTTAGCAAAATGAGAGGATTTTAAAATGGGTTGGAAGAACTCAATAATGTAGGCAACCTCTGTAATATTAAGTAATTATAGCTAACATTTTTAAGGCTAGGAACTACCTCACACACATCATTTTATTATCTCTGTTTCAGAAGAAAAAAAGGAGACCGAAGTTCAGAAAAGTTAAATGATGTGCTGAACACTGCATAGCTGCTAATAGGTAGAAAAGCCAGGACATAGTCCCTTGTCCACTATAACATCTGTGCTCTTCACTGCTGTGTCCTTCTGCTTACTACAGACTCCTGGGATGCTGGCTATGAGAACAGCTGCTTCCTAATTCAATTTGTTGGATCTTATCACTGAGACAATCCAATTTATCAATAGTGACAAGAGTTTTAACATGTTCACCATAGACACATGTTTTTTATAAAGTGTGTTTGGAATACATTATTCAAATGTTAGGTATTCAGTGTTACAATAAGTATTGACTGAAGCATAACCTATTACCCATATTCCTGTAAAGTTCAGTTTATGAGAGAAATTAAACCACCTGGGCTAAGCAGAGGGGCTTAGTTTAAGGTCAATAATTATGCTTAAAGCATTGAAATTCCTATGTAAGACATGTCAGTGATTTTGGTAACATCGACTGTATTTATATTGTCATATTTTCCTTAAGACACCTTAAGACACATACTATTGTAATCTTTATATTGGAAATTAGTGGAAGTATAGATGAGCAGGAAACCCAAAAGGACTCTAACAGATAACATTATCTTTTATTAAGTAATACATTTAACACTTCCATTGCCAAAACTATGGATTATTTAAATGTTAATATCTGTGGTTATGTAATTATGCTAGCATTTACTGAGTGCTTATTATGTTCCAGATAGTGAGCTATGTGCTTCATATACACAATATTTCCTCATCCTTGCAACAATCCTAGAAATAAATAATTATTGTACCCATTTTACAGAAAAGAAAAGTGAGGCTCAGGGAAGTAAAGAGTTTTCTCATGAATATCTAATAATTTTCAAAGACACTAAATCAACTCACTTTTATTATGGTACCATTTTTGTTTATTTGTACACTTTATCATTTCCTTTCTCTCCTTCTTTTTCACCAGAGTGGAAGAGAGTTTTAAGACACTGTTTTGGGCTATATTTGGACTTTCTGAAGTGAAATCAGTGGTCATCAACTATAATCACAAATTCATTGAAAACATCGGTTATGTTCTTTATGGAGTCTATAATGTTACAATGGTTATTGTTTTGCTAAATATGTTAATTGCAATGATCAACAGTTCATTCCAGGAAATTGAGGTATAATCTCTATACATTTGTATACTATGTGCTACACGTTTTAACTATTCCAGGGATCAACTCAGCATTGGTGGCGACAGTATAGACTGCTTTCCATCTGTTCTTTCCCTTTTCACATACTTCTTTATATACTATATATACTGTAGAGAATATCTATATTTTTGTATACTTTATATACAGGAATCTAGAAAATTTTAATGTTTTGCTTCCAAACACAATATCTATGGGTGTGGTGGGATAGTAAGGCGTAAGGATGAGAAATGATGTGTGATTTGTTATTATTATTTACAAACTCTTTAGAAATACTATATCAGCATGAATTTATACTTTATTTTAAAAACTATTGCTTCCGAATACCACTATTCTCCAAATCTTGTTTTGAGTGATGTTCAGAATTGACCCTTTCTCAAACTCAGAGTGATAGTGTACATCTTTATTCCAGAAATCTTGGTCTGTCTCCCAAATTAATCAAAGTAGTGATCTGTTGCAGAATAAAAAAGTGAATAATTTTTCATAGTGTTTTCTAGAATGTAGGAAAATGCATTTATATCTTTCAATGTATTTATAAACACATGCAAGTTTTGAGATCTATAGATCTATAAGCCTGATAAAATTTTAGGCAGATTTAGGAAAGAGTGTGTGAATAGTACCTTAACATTTTTGAAAAAATCTTGGAGTGGTCTTTGGGGTCTGAGAGTGTTGTAGGCATCATTACTTCCATCTAGTCACGCAATGTTAGAAGCATCCCAGTAATTCTTTTTACGCGTTTCCTTGCTGAACTGTCATATGTATTTGTCTAGGATGATGCTGATGTGGAGTGGAAATTTGCAAGGGCCAAACTTTGGTTTTCCTACTTTGAGGAAGGAAGAACTCTTCCTGTTCCCTTCAACCTGGTGCCAAGTCCAAAGTCCCTGTTTTATCTCCTACTGAGGCTTAAAAAATGGATTTCTGAGCTGTTCCAGGGCCATAAAAAAGGTTTCCAGGAGGATGTGGAAATGAACAAGGTGATTTGACTTGATAATTTAAAATTATATTTTTAAATGCTGAGACCATTATAACCACTGTGCCACATCCCTTTATAAAGAAGCGGTCTGTGATGACATGTCCATCCATTCCCAAATGTAGTCACTTAGCTCAGAGCAGTCCTTTGGCTTGTGTCTGTTTATTAGGAGAACACTGGGCATTTCTGCTTAAAAATATAAGAAAAATTCATGAAATGTAACTAAAATAATGTACTACATTATCTGGAGTGTGTACTGAAAGGGAGAGCTATTCTGGGCCGCATTTTTGCTGTTGTGGCTACATGTCCCTCACTTCACCTTCAATTTATACAGCTAGGTATATTTATATACCTCAATTTATACAGCTTCCATTTTTTGCATGCTCAATTTATACAGCTAGCTGATTATGACTTGGGGGAATCTGACAGACAAGTAAGTCCTACACTGAAAAGTTCAGAAATCAATTGCTCACATATAATATGGGAGACCAGGTTTAGCATTAAGTAGTTCAAGAGAGAAATATCTAAGGAGACTAATTGGAAACAGTAATCCCATGAGGCAGTACCATCTTAAGAAGCCATGAAAGAGAAGAGGTCTAGTGCTTAGATGAAGGAGTAGAACAATCACAGTGGGTTTAGAAATGTGTGGAGCATGTGGAATGCTGTGTGGAATGCATGGGGGTGGGGAGGTTACTCTCAGCAGGGAACTCTGCTGGGGACAGAACTCTATATCCAGAAGGAGCACTGAGGGACTAGATGCCTCCAGAGGAGGAGGGCCAGGAAGGGAACAGGTGTGGATATGGTGTCATATTATGGGGACGTGAAGGAGCTGGCTGCTTCCAGTTCCCAATTTTAATGAGGAAGCACATTTAATTTTCTCTTCAAAAATATGAAGAGAGGCAATGGGCAAAAGTTGCAAATAGTTCATTTTTAGTTCTATGTAAATAAAAAAAATTTGTAACAAGAAGATCTGCCCAACAGAGTGGTGGGCTGTCTTGTGAAATAGTGAGCTCCCCATCATTGCAAGTAATCAATAAATGTTGGCTGACCAACATTAGGAATTTATAGGTTTTCCTACACTGGTGGGCAACTGAGCCAAATGATTGTAAAAGTTCCTTGCAGCTATAAGATTCTATTATTGAATGATTTGCTACTTACTACGTGAGATTCTCAAGTTAAGCTCCCAGAGCTCCAATTTCCTTAACTGTAATATGGGAAAAAAAATTGCATCTACATCATGAAAATCAAATCAGATAAATATGTAAAAGTGCTTTGAGAATTCTAAAGCCCTCTTTAAATGTATTATCATTATTTTCTATAGGAATTTTGGAAAAATATGCCATCTTTGGTGCTCTCCCAAATGTATAACTTACAGAACTCAGTGTGTTGAGTGGCAAAAATTTCCCTCACTTTACTTAATGTTATTAAGTGTGTAGTTTACAGGTGTGATTAGAGCTGCAACCCACGACAATTCAGTCTCCAAAAGGAAATGTCCAAGTACTCACCAAAGGGAAGACCTCAGTAAGAATATGTTTCTCTCATTGAAACTTGCTGGAGAATTGGACCAGATGGCTTTTAGAATATGGAATAAAGAAAGAGTAAAATTCGTTTTATAATTCCCAATGTAAAATTAGTGATTGTACCTATTTTACTCTCTATCTTTAAAAGAGAAATGAAGAAAAGAAATTTGGAATTCTCGGAAGTCATGAAGACCTTTCCAAATTATCACTTGACAAAAGACAGGTAAGATCACATTTGAAAATATGAAACCACGAGTAGGTTCAGGCTTTCTACTCAGAGAAAAGGACAGATGTCCAGAAGCAATTTCAAGAAACAGTAGACACATTAAAGAATTAACAATTTAACAATGCTCAAAGAATCTGTTACTGAGAAGTAAAAATAAGCCTGTGTCCTGTTAATCAGCAAAAAGAATTACATGGCTGTTTAAGACAGATAGTAAACAAGTATACGGGGGTACTTATGGGTGATGGAATATAGAAATTGTGATGTAAAGAAGGGAAAATTGAAACAATAGGGACCTGATGGAGATATAATTAACTTAATTCTCGGCAGCTCAGGTGGAGATTATGCACACCTAACAGGGCTGCATTATTTGTCAGTAATCGAGAAGCTGTCACAAAAAGGCACCCTGAGAATTTAATGGCTCCTGTCATCAGCCCAGTTTATAATGAGCAATGTACCCTGGAGCTGCATCAGCTCCGTAATTTGGAGCGGCAAAATCCCTGATGCTGAGGACTTTTGCTTCATTCTGGCAGCAGGCACATAGTAGGGGTACAATAAATGCGTGTTGCTGAGGGAAATTATGAGTGAATTCATTAGGAGAAGGGCAGTGTATCCGGTGGGACTAGCATTCAGTTGCGCATATCATGGTGTTTTCAACAAGACAGTTGTTTTTCCCCCTCTCATTTAACTCTCCAGAGTTGGCAGTACAGGACTGTTGCCAGGAGTGAGTGTGGTTCTCCAGGATTTTTTTGTCATAGTCAGATGCAAGATGACACCTTCACCTCCAGACATCACACCCACTTTTCAGGCATGAAGAAGGAATGGGGCAAAGGAAAAGTGGGCCCCTAGCTGAATCACCCTCAGAGATGCCTCCCAACAATTTCTGTTATTATATCTCATTAGCCAGAACTCTGCTACAGGGTCACCCCATGGGACACAAATGCCAAGGAGGGATGCTATTTTGTTTTGTTTTTAAGCCAAGTATGTTACCTCCTCCAACAAAATAGGAATACTCTTATGTATTGATATAGTATTGATATAGCCAGATCATTGAACCAAGTAGTCAGAAGATTGGGATCTCATCTTATCTCTGCCCCTTTAGCAATTCGTTTGACTTCTCTGAACCTTAACTTCCTCATCTACAAGATAGGAATGATCAAGTTGTACAGCCCATCACACAAAATCGTTGAGAGGATTCAGTTGATGCTTTGTAAATCACAAACACTATTATACAAATAGTGAAGTACTTGTTATAAAGAAGCAGCTTTTTGTTATTTGGTTATGAATAACTCAATAAAAATTTTTCAAAAATAGGTCAGTGTGAGTTGGATTTTATAGTTTTCCAGTAAGAAATTACTTGTGCTGAAAGTATGATGAATGCATGATAACAATAAAGCGTTGGACAAATATGAGAAAAATTCAAGGGGGATCAACATGGCTTTTTTCTTTACGATAGAAACTATAGTGTCTTTCAAATCAAATAATTTTATTTTCTTTAGAGTTTCTCAAAAAATGTGGAAACTTAAAATTTGTTTTAATCATCTGGAAAATATATTTTTTAAACATAGCTTGGATTACTCTACACTTTCCAATAGCACATATTTCAATCCCAGGCGAAAGCAAATTCTTTAACAGCAATACGAAGCCTCTGGTATCTGATCACAGTGGTAGATCGATGAAATGTTGATTCCAATGTCAGCTGAACCTTCTAGAGACCCTTTTGAGAGGCTGTTTATTGTGGCAGCCATGGGAATGTATGGCTCATGTTTTCTTTCGAGAGAGCCTGCTTCAAGGAGTTCGGTCAGCTGACAGCCTCCGGCTGCAGCATCTTTGGGGTCCCCTCAGCTTTCCCGCCATGGCCATGCTCTTTAGGTCCCGGATAGTTCAAGCCAACACAGGACCTCTCTTGGGGCATTCTGCACCACAGCTCCCCGTTGGGCTGGCTGACTTTCCCAGACAATCTTATTACCTTTCCCTCTTTCCCAGGTGAGCTGTGCCTCACGGTCTGGGAGCTTTTTATGCCTTCTGCTGCCACTTCCCATTATCTTTCACAGGCATAATTCTGAATACATCTCATATTTCTCACTTTGTCTTGGCATTTGATTCCTAGAGGACCAAATCAACACAAATGTCTATTTTCCCTTACCATTTAAGCTTGTGGTGAACAAAACTGAGGCATATTTCACATAGCTTGCTTTTGCTTGATACATTAACTATATTCCTGAGAAAATGTTTTTTAAAGCAACCATTTATAGTTCCAATCAGTTTTGCCTGTTGTTGCTGTGTGTTTTCCCTAACCCATTTGCATGGCTTTTGTTCATTCTTTTTCATAAAGTCTATGTCTAAAATGGCACAGTTAAGTTTCTATTTTGCTGGGGTCTTCTTTCTTGGCTCCTTGAAAGTTAAAGTGGTTAGGTCGCACAAACCTTCCTTCACATCTGCTTCCTTCACATCTGCTCCACAGACACTATATAAATCAGTCAGATGAGCCATATAAAAATACTTTTTAGCATATCTATTTATTATCTTTAATCAGCTCCAAGTATCACTGACTTTGGTGGTTAGCATTAGCTTTTCGGACATATAGTCTGAAAGGACAGCATACATTAATATTCAGTCTCTGCCATACTGTATTATATGTATAAACCTGAAAATGCCAAATAACTTCTTGAATATTTGCTCTGTTCCAGCTCTAGAACAGATCCCCTTCAAGTAGTCAGTTTCAGAGCAGGTTTTACATGCCATGGACCATAGGCAAGTATGGAGCGTAGATGTTATTTCAGGATTTGGGGTCCATTCTGTACTGGATTGAATGAGATGTGGAGAGTTTTTTGTTTTATCAGTTACATATCCAGGAACTATGTCCTTTAGCTTCTAATTAGGTCAGGGGCTTTCTTTTTAGTCATCTGATGAACCAGTTATATAATGTAGTGATTCCAATTTGTTACTATCACCAGGGTCACTTCAACAGATGAATTTGTACAAATTACCCATCCTCTTCTCCAGGTCTATAGAGTTAAAATCTCTGGCCATTGGGCCTGGAAATGTGCATTTTAATAAGTACTTAGGAGATTCTAATGCTTATCTGGGTATGGGAATCACTGAGTATTTCATTCCCTGGATGACTTAGTCATGGACATGAGCACATCAGTAAAAAGCAATATTCAGCAAAGTGTCTCCAAGAGAAATAGAGCAGATTAAAACTAACCATGAAATAGACCTAAAGCCACATAGTAGATAATTATCCTTCTGTACAATAATAATAGCTGTTGACACTTGTACAACATCTGCTATGTCAAGCTACTCATTCTACACACCTTATCTCTTTAATCCTCATATTAACTCTAGAAGGTAGGTAATATTATTTTCCCTATTTTATACATGAGAAACCTTAGGTTAACAGAGGTGAAATGACTTGCTCAAAGCCCCACTTCAGACACATGACAGAGCCAGAATTCAAATCCATATCTGTTTGATTTCAAGCAAGAGCTTTTACAAGCACTGTACCACATGGTTTCATGTCATATGTGCACCCCCTGCTGACTGATCATATTTCCTCTACATTTTCAGTTCATTGCTTTGATCCCTGCCTCAGACCCCTCAACGTGGGGAATGGGAGACAGACTCCTAGTACTATGTCCAACAACATAAAAAATTCCCAAGCCTGAGGCTTACTTGTTATTCTTAATGAATAACAAACAAGTTATTTAGTGTTCCTCACTCTAATCCTACAATGAAGCTGCAGCAAGATAAGAAATGCTAATATCAAACTAATTACTAGGATTAAAAAAGAAAAGAAACATAAAGAATGCAGGAAATGCGGTAGAAGGTGTGGGGAAAAAAAGGACAGGCAGTGCTTTATTCAGAATCAGAGTGTGTATTTGCATTAGACAGGAAGAAAGCTTATTACACCCAGTCCTTCCTGCTTCTACTCAACAAGCTCCCCTTTCCCACTCTCATCACATTATGCGTCAGTGCCATCTATAAATGTCCAAATCACTAAGGTTTGAATGCTATTCATATTGCCAACTGAATTCCCTTGACTTCCCAGTCTATTTTAGTAGCTGTACATCAAAACAAATATAAATTAGAATTTTCTGCCACCAAGTGGTAATAATGCTTCTTTGCACCATTGGGTAAGTTTCTTCTTACATATTACTCCTTTGTGTTATTAAATTTTTAAACATGTATTTGTTGAATACCTACTATATATCAGAAACTGTTTAGAAATTTTTGCTAAATAAATGTTATATTTGCATCCAAATTCATACTTCAGATTTAGAGCAGAACTCTTCACATAAAAGTGATCCAAATGAATTTGTAACTGTTTAGTCATATACCATTTAACTATACTAGTGGTTCCCACTGAGAGGTAATTTTGATTCCACACTACCAGCAGTCCAGGGTGCATTTGTAATACCTGGAGACTTTTTTGGTTGTCACAACTAGAGAGGGGAACTGTTATTGGCATCTAGGGTGTCAAGGCCATGGGTGCTGGCAAACATTGTACAATGTACTGGAAGCCCCCCACAATAAAGAATTACCCAGCCCAAAGTGTCAAAAATGTTGCAGTTGAGAAATCCCAGACTCTACCCATTGGGTGCATGCAAAGAGGAGCTGTGTGTTATAAAACTGTATGACACACTGTAGCTGCAGTCATTGACACGTCAAGATCTACAATCCGGAAAATCTACAATTATACCCATTCTCAAATGAACAGAAAACTGTTTTCTGGCTTTCCTGGTACTGTTACCTCTTCTGTGTCATCCAGGGTATTAATTTGTAAGTCATCTGCCTCAGACCTTAAAACCATGTTTCAGATTTATCTTTCCCGTGTGGTTGAGCTGCAGCCAATTGGTTCACGAACCTGTATTGTACACGTCTTTTATAGCAAGTTGTTCAGAAACCAGGTGAACTCTATTAGTGACCCGAAAGCACTTCTCCCTTCATTCATTCACCAACCAACAACTTTTGAGCACTTACCATCTGCCGGACAGCGATGGCTCTTAAGGCACTGAGATAAACTAAATAAAGTCCCTCCTTCTGTAGAGCCCAGGAGGATGTAGACAATAACCATGTAAACAAGCCAGTGAATAAAGTAATTAGCAATTGTGAAGCATGTTTTGAAGGGTACAAAAGGCCTAGCTCTCTCAAGATCTATTTTCATGGGGTAGGCAGAGAAAGCCATTTGAGGAGCTTATGTGTTGAGCTAAACTCCAGAGGATCAGACAAAGCAAGTCAGACAGGCAAAGAGCCAGGAAAAGAGTGTTTCAGGAATTGGGAATAACAAACCTTAAGTTAGAAAAGAGCAAATGAAAAAAAGCCTGCATAGTGTTCATATAATACTAAGTTTACAAAAAAGGATGATTGCCATAGACATGGTGGGTTGTGGAGCTGCCTTAATTTGGAATGACCGGCACAACGAGTACTAAGGTCCACACATTCATCTCTAAAAAACTCTCAAAGAAGTATAATTTTTCACTTTCTTTTTTCCATGAACACCATTTGGATGTGTTAGTGGCCTCTAACAAAAGAAGGAGACATCAAATTAATGATTTGCCACCATGAGGCTGTGCATTCATGAAGAGATGGACGTGATGCACACAAAGATTCCTTTTGCCTGGATCCTTCCGCTCTGATTATGAACCTGTCCTCACCCTCCATGCTTTATCATAAAAACTGGGGGATGGAAGTGATGACTCTGGTCATCATGTTTAATGATGTCTTTAAAGCATAAATCATAGTTTGAAATCCAGGAATCATATCTAATATATTAAATATCATTATATTTTATAATATTATAAAAATAAATGATTATGTAATTTGAAAATAAACATTAAAATATTATTAAAATATGTTGAAGTTTGCATTTGTTTCACAAATTCATGAATTAGTAGGACTTGAAGGACTGTAGAGGTCAACTAGGGCATTCCCTTCACTGTCAGAAGAGATTGTAGGGTTTCAGCTTCTCACCTAGTATCCCACAGTTAACTTGTGGCAGAGCCAGATTTGAGTTTTCAGGTTTCTGTCAAGTACTCTTCTACAGAACCCAAGCTGCCTCTCTGGTTAATTTGGTAAATTGTAAAATTTTATCTTAATTTTTTAAAAGTTAATATAAAGTTAAAAAAAATATGGACATTTTGCTGACATTATTAGAGAGGGTGAAATAAAAGGCAAATAGCTACATGGAAAAGGATGCTATCTAAACAATATCTTCACAATGAATATGAATCTTGTCAGCCTTGCCATACTTTTCCTATTATTATAACTCAGCTAGATCATAGTTATTTATGTTATTCATTAAATACTCAGAACATAGCACAGCACCTTACATATAGAGGTCACTCACACATACCTGTTTAATGGATGAATGTGTACATAGCTGCTTGAATTCAGCATGTGGCCATTTAAAGCATCAATGCGTTGAAGTCAAGGATTTTAATTGAGTCTCATTGAGCTTTACCTGTAGCAACTTAGATGTCATTGGGAAATATAAATCATGGCTGTCTTAGTAGATAGTCTTGAAGTTTCTTCTCCCCTGGAAAAGAGTTTTACACCCCCAAAAATATATATTTGGAGATGCTGTGTTTTGCTCAATTTCTCCTACTTATTTCTTTGTAAAACCACTTTTTTCCCTTTAGAAAATGCCTTAAAGAGGTTTTTAATCATCCTCTTATCATGTTAATATGGTACTTTACCACCTCTCTTGCAGATTACTTTCCTTGTTATTTTCCTATTCAAGCAAATGTATTATTTGAAAAGTGCTGACCAGATAGGATACTATATATATATCCTAAAATTCAAATGGTTTATTAGTGCTTTCTTGGCACCTGAATCCTATCCTACAACAAAGTCTTACCCTGGTGTTTCTTCAGGAGTCTTATCACAGTCTCTACTGCAGGTGTGGATGGTGTAGTCCATCATGCTGGACTGTGGATCCCTCATCAATGGACTTCTGAGATCACCACCGTTATTTTCTCAACTTGTTTGCCTCTTCCTCCACCAAGGGTGTATCTGTGGGAATGTTAAAACATGACTCTCATGACAAAATGATTGATAGCCACAAAGTCTAAGAGTGTCCTCAGACAACCTCTAATAGACACTGAGAGGCTGAACACACCTAAAGTGTCTATGATTTGTCTTGGAAGACAGAATATTAAGCAAATTAAGTTAAAATGGCACGATACATATAGAAAAGATTATTTATATATATGAGACTTAGTTCACATATATAACAATGAGATAAATATCAACACATTGAAAAAAATTAAATGATAATCAATTTCTAATTCTTTTCAAAATACAGTTTGGACATAGTAAACAATCAAGCTTAAGAAGTTCAGAAGATTTCCAGTTAAACAGTTTCAGTAATCCTCCAAGACAATATCAGGTAAGCATTAATTTTTAAAGAAATAAGACTAGTTATTTGTAATATTTAGAAACTCAAACTATGTGATTATTTAAGTGAAAATGAACTGTTATGATATTTTTATCAATATCAAAATAATACACTAATTCAAAAAAAAATTTATTGAGTAACTACCACGTACCATGCACTTTCTAAGTACTAGAGATATAGAAGCAAACGAAATAGATGAAATCTTGCCATCATGGAATTTAGAGCCTACACGTTTATTGTAAAAAGCCTATCTTACTAATGTGAATTCTCCATTGTTGTTCTTTTCCAAGTTGTTTGGGTTATTCTGTTTCTTTGCCTTTCCATATAAATTTTAGAATTGATTGTGTATTCCAAAACTGTGACTGTGTTGAATCTATAGATCGATTTGAGTAGAACTGTTGTCCTAACTATATAGTCTTCCAATACATGAACACAGCAAAAAAAAAAAAAAAAAAAGTCTATCTTACAAAAAACATAAAGAAGAGAGTAAAAAACCCCACCACTGAGAAGTAAAGACTACTTACTGTTCGTGAATATTCTTCCAGATGATTATATGTATGTATATAATTTTACATATATTTTAATATTATTATAGAAATGTATATGTAATATTATATAAATGAGTTAACAAGACTTATATAATGAATAATAGTTTTTCACTTCACAAAACATATATTCATATTAATTTTAATGGATGTACTATATTCCTTTGTACAAATAAATAATCCTCTATTGATGGACATTTAAGGTTTTTTTTTTTTCACTATTATAAGTAGACTACTATGAACATACTTGTCCATGTACCTAATTACATCATTAGGATAAGTTCTTGAAAGTGGGATTTGACTATCATTTAGTTTAGGGTTTAGGTAGCAAGATTTGGTTTAGCTATATATCCACCCAGGACTTCCTGCATACTTGCTGAGCCTCTTACTTTTTATGAAAAGTACATAGTAAAAGCAATATCCTCATGGTGGAAGCTCAAGTGCTGGAGAAATATTATTACATCGAAGCTAGCCATTCCTAAATTATTAGCAAGTATAAAATCAAAACTGGCTCCATTTCTTTGTAATGGAGGGGAAAAACCATAAATGAGGGCACATTTGCTTAACTTTCCATTTTCACGTGCAGAAGTGCACACCTCTGACCTGCCCAGCTGTTAAGGCTGTGTCTTGTTCTAACACTTTCAAGTAAAATACAAGCAATGAACATCAAGGATTAGATGTTTGCTCTGAACTTATTCTTTTCCCAAGAATCAACTTTTGAGTCATTAGTCCTGGTGATGTGAAAATTACTTTTAAAATCTGGAGATAGTATGCATCCCCTACCAGACAAATCATCTTAATCTTTCATAGCTATCATTTCTGAAGTGCTTACTAAAGAGAGAAAAAATCAGAAACTTATTCCAAATGAGTGATTTATCATGAACATAAAACTAAGATGGATTTCTCTTTTCTCTGTCTAGAAAATAATGAAGAGGCTCATTAAAAGATATGTATTACAAGCCCAGATAGATAAGGAGAGTGATGAAGTGAATGAAGGTGAGTTGAACACAGGGACAAGTCAGCCCCTGAGCATAAGCCAGGACCTGGGGCCTGAAGCAGAGCTGAGGGAGAGCTGGAGAGATGGGCGTGGGAAGGGTGAGCTTCAACAGGAGAAGACAGGATCTAGCCAACCATCAGTACTGCTACACACTGGGGAAATAGGGCTATGTCTCAGCAGTTGGGGGCAGATGACACTTGCTAGATAAGTAACTACAGTCATCTCTTGGTATTCGTGGGAGGTTGTTTCCAGGACCTGTGTGGATACCAAAATCCATGGGTGCCCAAGTCCCTTATATAAAATGAAGTAACTACTACAGTCTACCCTCCGCCTCTGCACACATAAAACCCGAGGATAGGGAGAGCAAACAGTGTTATATCCGTGGGGGGCTTGGAGGGAGAAGGAAGTGGTTGGGGATAGTAAGGGTCCATTGCCCCCCAAACCCTGTAACATTTGCCACCAGTGTTTCCCTTCCACTGACTTCAGGAGGACGACGTTGTAAGTTTTCTCTATAATCTTTTCACTAACCAAAATACTGAGCTGAGAAAATAGAAACCTGCCCCCATTAAAAAGTGATTTCCTTTGAAGGGATTCAAAATACAGATGTGTGTGGCATTAAGGCTCATTTCAATCTATCCCAGAATCACTAGTTTCTCTGCATTACGTATTTACAATTGACTTCTTATCACTCTTGTTTTGCAAAGGGGAGCTGAAGGAAATTAAACAGGACATCTCAAGTCTCCGCTATGAACTTCTTGAAGAAAAAACTCAAAATTCAGAAGACTTGGCAGAACTTATTAGAAAACTTGGGGAGAAATTATCAATGAAACCAAATCAAGAGGAAAGCAATAGATAATGCAAAGTCTTTCTTTAAAATTCATATTTATTTGTCCACTTGAAGCCATGTTATTTTCTGATTTATTTTTTTAAGTGCCAATATGACCAGCTTTTAGAGAAGAAAATGTTCAAAGATAACTTGGGTCATCCTATTATTTGGAACTCTCCTATTTAATATTTTTGACAATTAAATTTCATTATTCAGGCTAAAGGTTGCAGATTATGATGAAAATTATTCCCAGTTGTTTGGTGCTTGTTTTGTAAACTGCTTTCTTGGGTACAACTATTGTGATGATGTGATTGCCATGTAGTGTCTGCCTGGGAATCATTTTAGCTGGCAGGGCAGACACACCATATTGTGGTATTTCCCTGATGGAGATTTCAGGTACCTTCTTGCCTGCTCTATGGATCCCTTGCTGGTGACTTCCAGACTTGAAATCTAGAGAAAAATAATCTCTTGCCATTTAGAGAATACTGTTTAATCATCTACCCTTCTTAGCCCCCACAGAATATGATTGATAATATCTGCAAAATGGAGTTAAATCTTTCCTAAATTTTCTGATTCATCTCTTTGAAAATGTTACCCTTACCAGTGAAAAAGTGTTTCCTTCACTGAACTCTGGAAACATAGTTCAGTTCTGTGTGTGTGTGTCTGTGTGTGTGTGTGTGTTTGCACATGTGCATGTGAAATACTTGTCCTATTGTCTTTTGCAGCCAATACAGATACCCAAAAGCTCTTTATATTATACTTTTTATTGTACAATGTACAATTTTTTATTTTATTGAAAAATTATTGGCCAAATAAGAACACTTTATTGGAGAAGTATCAAAGCCACAAACAATTATCGTTATTTGCTTCAATTATAGCACAACTTTTGTGCCATTTCCAAGGGGCTTTATAGGTGAATTCCTATGTTTGGCCTCAAATGTAAAGCAAAAAACGTGTTGAGGGAACTCGCAAATACTTAGTATGTCCTACCCTCCTCTCAAAATATATAAAACAGGAATTTGAATTCATGAGCATTTACCAAGAGGTTGCTATTACTTACTGATGATATGAGGCCATATCTAAAACAACTAAAAGAAAGAAATGAAGGTTCACTATTCAGCTACCCAAAGACTGTCAACATTTGGATGATGCTGAGCATTGACTGGAAGTGCTGCTTTAAATTCAAGCAAAT
Organism: Monodon monoceros; assembly: GCF_005190385.1. Lineage (NCBI taxonomy): Eukaryota > Metazoa > Chordata > Mammalia > Artiodactyla > Monodontidae > Monodon > Monodon monoceros. Next base: position 31,292,853 of record NW_021703784.1, read on the forward strand.
TTTAAATTTCCTTTTAAAGATAAAATGGTCACAGGGGCTTCCCTGGTGGCGCAGTGGTTGAGAGTCCGCCTGCCCATGCAGGGGACACGGGTTCGTGCCCCAGTCCGGGAAGATCCCACACGCCTCGGAGCGGCTGGGCCCGTGAGTCATGGCCGCTGGGCCTGCACATCCGGAGCCTGTGCTCCACAACGGGAGAGGCCGCAACAGTGAGAGGCCCACGTACGGCAAAAAAAAAAAAAAAAAAAGATAAAATCGTTACAGAGAATCTATTTAGCCCCAACTTTGATTTAGTTTACATCAAAAAGCCTTTATGTAACCAGATCAGAAAATATAGCTGAGAGTTTTATATACAGTGATTTTGTGTTTATGGTTATTACTTATTGAGAAATTATTTAGTGATACAGAAAAGGTCTGTTTTCAAATGCTTTGTGACAACATTTGAATCAGAAATTTTAAAAATCAACTTCAAAACCAAATGCACTATCTGCAAATTAAAATAATCTAAATGCATAAAGCTTGTGTGTCACGCCATGCAAGAGGCTCGCCTGCAAGCCCCTATGACAGCAAATGGGCTTGACTCCAGAAGATTCTGGAAAACGTATTTAGATGTCTCAGTGTCTTTTAAGTTGGGTTGACTTGACAAGATGTAAGTTTTAGGAAATGCAACAGGCATGACAATGAGTTCCTCAGTAAAAGACACTGCCATCAAGTGCCACCTGTTATTGTTCAAAATTAAATGTCCTGAAGTCAACACATTTTCCTTGAAGTGCAGCTGAATTGGCATCTCTTCTAATTTCCTTTTAATTGGAAGATAAAAAGACAACTCAAGCATATTTTAAGAAAGGCTTTAAAAATTCCAGCAAGAACTTAATTCAAGGCATATTGGCAAAGGATTGTCAAAGCACAATGATCCTTCAAATATCTCAAGACCACTGGCTTTAAATCCTGTATTCATGTTGCAGTAAGCTTAATCTTTTCAAATTAGGTGGTTAAGAAATTTAAATGTGTTTATCCAAACTGCTGTCTCTCATATTTCTCCTCTGTGGTTTGGTGCTTTCTGGAAGTTTGGGTACCATAAGGAGGACAGAACAATGATATCTGGCACTCTGACCATACAGCTACTCCCTGAGGCGCCAAGCCCTGCCCACTCCTCATGGCAGAACATCCACCAAAGAACAAAATGAAGCCCCTGGTTTTGTACATCGCTGCCTAGTTTGACTCTCTGCTGTTCTCATTACTCTGAGACTGAGAAATAACACAAATTCAATATGATTTTACTAGGAATATAAAATGAATCACCAGAATCTAGTCTGCTTAAAACTTTGCCAGGGATTAAAAGGAATAAAAAATGTGTCTGACCTCAAGGAATCTGCAACAAAGTAAAGAAATAAGACTTAATACAACTATAAGAAGTGTTTATTGAGCACCTACCATGTGCCATGCACTGTGATAAATGCTTTCCATGCTCTATATAATTTAATCTAACTTAATGCTTGCAACATCTATATGAGGTAACTATTGTTACTATCCTCATTTTAGAAATGAGAAAACAGAGACTTTTAGTGGCTAAGTAACTTGCACCTAGAGCAAGTGTCAGAAACAGGAACAAAACCTAGGCCTGCCTCTCAGCAGAGACCTCACAGTTACCTGGGATGTTGAACAGCTATTTTGGAGTGTGGTTGTCTCATTGTGAAGTTTATATTTCAACCTCTAGGTGAGGAAAAATGGGCTGTATCTGAAAAGCCAAAATTCCATTCTATACCCAGTCCAGAGATACGCAATCATGTTAATCAAGAAAGGCTAGGGGTAAAAAGAATATTTGGCTTCAAAACGATTGCAGATACAAAAAAGAATAAAAGATGGAGATGTATATTAAGAGGTGGGGATAGTGTGAGCAAGGCCAAGAGTTGGGCATGAGTGTGGGACACTAAGGGAGAAATAGTGAATTCAGTGGCTGTGACTTGGTGAGAACAGATTAACTTTATTTGGACAATCTCTGCCACCCATCCAGCACTATTCCAGTATTAATCTTATCACTATGTGAATAGTAAAAGAAAACCAAAAACTAAAATTTTACTTAAAATGGAGAGACTATACAGTAGTATTTGCCAAACAGGCAGCCTGACCTACGAGTGCCCCAATAGAATCACTGTCAGGACCAATTTCCAGCTTTGGGCCGAGGGTTTTCTCTAAGTGCCACATTCTAAATATGGCCTGCATCTATTCTGATTCTAACAAGCAGATACAGCCTCCTTCTTCACTCTGAAACCGTCCATCGTCATTGTGTGCCAGGCAGGGTTTATGAAAGCCATGGCAGCTGTCCCCGCAGCTCTGTTGAGTGGTGCTGGGTGGGAGGTCCTACACTGTAGTTAGAGTCTCTGCCCTTCAGTGCAGAGGGTGCAGGTTGAATCACTGGAGAGCAAAAAAGGATGTGAGTTCCTGACCCAGACCTCTGTGTTGTACTCTGGAAACTTACCTGAGAAAGTTAACCAGAGGTTGTGTAGGCGCACAGCTCGGCACCCTACCACTGTCAGAAGTTGAAAATTCAGCCAAACATCTGTTACCGTACACAACATTGACTTATATTCTGAGTCTTTACTTTTACGTGTGACTAGCTGAGGTTAGAGATACACCACAAATTCTATGAAAGACCCAGGTAATTAAGGCAAATGTATTGTTTTCCTTGAATCACTAGAATGATTGCTTGAAGTTTCTTCTTTATTTACAGCAACAACTGTAAATGTTTCTATGGAAACTTTTAAAAATACTTCTCCAGGATGAATATGATAACACCTATTCACTAGTCACAAAAGCTTTCATTTTGGAATCAATTTTTGTAGAAATTTTGTACAACTGAGTAAATAGCTAGAGACACTGACCAACTGTATGATAGGCTTTTTTTATATTAGTGTCACTTGATAATTTATCCAGTGTAAGTGGATCATAGGGATATTGATTCATGTTTTTCAAACTCTTTGAAAATGACAGATCAAATAGCCCACATAGTCAATGGTAAGGGGAGTTCTACATACTAAGGAGATTACATAAGTCACAGTACTAAAAATTAGTTTTTCAGATTCATCATAGTCATAGTACTCTCTAAGTAAAATGTTATCGAAGACACTGAAGTAAAAACCAAGAGAAAATAGGTATGTCCAGAATCTCAGAATGCTTTACCTTTCTTCTTTTTCTAATGCCCACTCTGAAAGCCATTGTCCACTGATAAACTGTAGGAACAGTGTGTAAAAAGTAGGCAGACAGGCATGTCCTCTAGTAAATGCACAGAACATTACTTTTTTTCCTGAATCATTAGAGGAAGCCTTGATGATGACATTTGAGAAGTGAGTCTTGAACTTCACTGCCCTGCCTTTTTGTCCTCATCATTGTTCATGAAAATAGACTTTCATAGCACCACAAGAACAGACTCAGAATAAATTAAGTTTACTAATTATCATGTCTGAGACTAAAAGTACTATGGCAATGCTCTGCTTTTGCCTTAACCTTTCCAGTACTTTGTGATTCAGTCATCTGACATTTACCTTTCACTCTTCCTCAGAAAATGTACTCTCAGACTAGTTGGAAAAGGTCAAATTTCAGTGTTACCTTATATTTCAAAAAATGTTAACATGTCATATCGTCGCTACTATTAATATGTAGAAGAATATATGTACACACTATACATATATATAGTTTGTCATTATATTTAGTCTATAACCATATAACACATATATAATATATGCATGTTATGTATATATATACACACATATATGTGTATATATATATGATCAAAGACATTTTTCAAAGCATAGTAATGATCTTAGAAAAAAACATTATGCTTACAAATCTGGATTTTATTTGTTTTTTTCTCACTTGTCCTTTTCTTTCTTTTTTCATTTCAATGATTTCAGCCTTTTTTCCTAGTCTCTATATGTTTTCTACCTCTTCTACTGAGTTCTTTCCAGTCTAGTAGCTCATAGTATAGGATCTAGAGCCAGAAAACATGGGCTTGAATCCCAGCTCTGACAATTACCAGCTGTGCATTTTTCACTAAGTTGTTTAACCTTTCTGGGTCTCATTATCCAAATTACACAGATTAAAAAAAAAGCTAACATCATCTCCTGCATAAAATTTCTGTGAGGATGAAATGGGTTAATACCTCTTAGACTCAGAAAATCATACTTGGCACATATAAGCATTCAGTTAATGTTAGCAACTGTGGAGAAAGGATATGGCTCTCAAATTCCTTTTTCTACCCTGTCTTAAATCTCTCCCTCTTAAACCTCATAAAATCTTATGACATTTAAGTTTCAACTCATGTTCTCTGATTGGTTGATATACAGTGTCTGGAGCATTGTGCTGAGAAGGAATCTGAGGCCCCCGTGGAGAAAAGGAGGAAAGAGAGATATAGAGACAATTAACAATGCTTGCCATGCACATGGGAAGTTGGCCCTCATGCCACATATTTGCCATCCTTGAAAAAAAGGAATCATATATGAACAATATTTAGGAAAATTTCAAGGCATACTTGTTACTTTTCACTGTAATAATTTTATCATTTTAAAATAATATCATAAGATGGTTTAGGGCAGGTACCATATTAAATTCCACTCATAGAACTTTTATTTAAAACCTATTATATTCATTGCAATGTGCTGTGTACCAGTGCCAATAGCAGTACTAGAAACAGAATACAGAACTGACTTATAATCAGTAGTTCCATGAGGCCTATTTTAACTTATTCATCCTAGAGAGCTATACAACACTTGGGAAGAAATTCTTCAGCATCCACAGAGTAGGAAATGAAGCCTGGACTCATTTGTGTTAGGTTTAGTTTACCTGCTAGGGTTTGTGGTTTCATCTCATTTCTTAGAGGACATACCAAACCCATGTAAGGAAATCTTGGCATTCCTGATTGATTTCTACCTCCTTCTTGGAGGGTAAGCAACATGACTCATTCACTTCATACTTTTGTTTAATAAGATAGTTATCCTTTGGCTCAAGAAGTAGTAGGCAGTAATGAATTGATCACATGCCAGCTTTTTTCTTATTAATTCATTTATGGGTCTAGCCTACTGAATTTTCTCAAAGACGTGATTCAGTCGTCTTTCACGATTGACTAAGAGGATACTGTTAATCCTCGGCTGTGTCATTAGTTCACTCAGCATTTAGCCTCATTAATAAGGAGGAACAGACTGTCATAGTTTGTTGCTTCTCCCTGATGCTGTCCATTCTGGAGCCCAGTTACTTTTCCTCACAAACCCCTAACTCAGGTCTCTAATTACCACCTGGAATATGTTTGAGTTTTTCTCTCTTAAACCGATGACATCTGGCTGATGGCTTAAGAGCTTGGTAGGCTTTATAAAGATAACCTTGGTGTGAGGAGTGGTCAAAGGCTAGAGCGTTTTGAACGTCCATCCTTCAGGACAAATCAGAAGTCCTGAAGTATTGTTTGTGCTTGGAAATATCATTTAATATGTTACAGGATCAGCACATTTAGGAAAAAACAACTTTATTCTCTAAGCAATCTGGGCTGAGGTTGTGGCATTATGGGAGAATAATGATTTTTCCAGCAATCCACTACTACCTATTGTTAGAGAATCTGGACGTTAACTGTAGCCTCTCTGCAGCTGACTGTAACTCGTTCCTCCTCCTCCTCCAAGCAGGCGCCAGGCCTGCAGCCTGCTAGTATTTTACAATATATCATGAAAATTGCAAATATACTAATATCAAATGCATTATCATAAAATTAAAATAATACTATATTCAGTGTGCTTTGACCTGTGCTTTACAAGAGAAGTACCTAATGCTATTGATACTTTCATTCCAGTGATTTTTATGCATCTCCATGCCCGGTGCAGCACCTGGGATGTTGTGGGTGTCAGCAATAGGGGTTTATTCAGTCATTTCACTTAAAATTCAAACAACAGTCAGGACACAGTTTCTGCCCTCAAGGAGTTCTTAGTCAGACACAGGAGTCAGTCATGTCGCCTGATCGATGCCATGAAAGCCCCCAGGAGGAGCATCAGGGTGTAGGGGGGAAGTGGAGTGCTTTATTTCAGGTCAGAGAGGCTTCTGGTTGGAAGTAGCATACATTTCAGACAAGCCTGCATTAGGCTGAAGCATTGCTCCTTTTACCCTCTGGGAACAGCGGTATTGGAAGTACATCTGTGGCTTGGCACGCTGCTTGTCTTTATGTAGCCTGTCTTAAAGAACGTTCCCCAGAAGCAGACTTGGAATGAAGCAATGCTTCTAGGCCCAGGACCAACTGATGAAGAGTTGGGGAAAGCAGGACAGGGAAGAAGAAATCCACACAACTGTCTGATGCAGGCAAAACCCTGCTAAGGGTAACTTCAGCCTGGCCCTGCAGAGGAATTCTGAAGTTCTGCCTCTGGACTTTCATGCCCTGGCCCATCAGTCCTTTGCTTAAGGGCTGCCCCAGGGGGATGCAAACTCCCAGGCATTTAATATATAATATAAACCTTCAGTGGCCCAAGGGCAGCCCCTCCAGAGAACACGTCACGTACAGGCATTTAGAAGCAAAAGCACACAGATGTCAGGAGGAGATGCGCTGTAAAGAGGTTTGCTGGCATCTGTAGAAGCACTGACCGCGTCCACTCCACTCCCAATGTACAGTGCCAAGGACGGTATTCTTTGTAACTATAGATTGTGTCAGAATTCTAAAATGCTACTTGGTTTTCTACGGATCTTTGGAAATTTGAGAAATAGTATCTGTTTTTGAGTCTGCAGAGGAGATGGTTAAGATCTTCTTGAAATCAAGGAGATTCTGGGTTACTTGTACTTGGTGGTTTAACCCCAAGTGCGTACCCTCCAGAAACAGGGCTGTTTCCACAGGTGGCTGCTTACTTCATTAAACTAAATAAGTGTTGAGAGTTACACATATATCCTGGACCAACATACCTCATGACGCAACTAGGTCCTTCAAATTGCCCACCAGTTGGTATTCCTTTAAGTAGAGGTTTAGTATGTTCCTCTGAAATGTAATTTTAATAAGGGTGATACATTAACCAATTATGATCATCAAACTGAATGAATTTATCTAGACCTCTAGAGAATGAGACCCAGAATTGGTAACTTTAGATGTAGGTGGATCCAAGAAAAAATCCAGAATATGGGGCCATTCAATTAGACACTTTACAACCTAGAATATCATAGCAGTGTCCCTGGCTTAATCCACAGCAGAAATGTAACAGAAGGCTGTGGAGAATGCAGGATCCAAGGACAGGCTTTACAAAATGCATCAAAGAGCAGCAATGACTAATTTTTCCCTCACGTGGCCTACTTCACCATATTCATGATGCTATTGCCGCCAAAGAAGACTTTGCATAACCCTTCGAGAGCCATAACCCAAGGATTTATGTCACAGGCACTTTCAGTGTTCCCAGCACATACTGGGTGCTCAAAAAGTATTTTCTGAATGAATACATTTGTTGGATGAATGTGTTTGGTGCCACTTGATACCCCAACGGGGCTTGCTATACCTCGGGAGAAGAAAAATAGAACAGGCTTTAGGTAGAGAAAACTCCTGAGGGAGACCTGTTTAAGAATTGCTGGCCAAACACTTTGACATGAGACCCCCAGTAACCTCCTGCTGGCTCGGTCAGCAGTGCAGTCTAGTGAGGGACCCAGATCTCTAATGCTTCGAGGCTCTCTCTGTCTGGCCACCATAGGGATCTACCCATAGACTGAGAGAGAGAACACACAAATCTGCCTTGACTTGGGCTCTTTGTTTCCCCACTTTTTGAGGACTGTATTCTGGTCCCAACCTTCTGGGTATCACCTTTCATCCACACCAGAAGAGAGATTAGAGTTGAGAAGAAGTCTGCCTGGGTGACACCGTGCAATCAGAATTGCCAGGGAGAAAGGGGCAGAGGGAAGCAGGCTTTATCTCTGCCACCTTGGTTTTCTTTATCATCAGATGAGGGGAGTAATCCTTGCTGTACACTTGACATCCTGAGATTAACGTGAGGTGCCAAAAAAAAGTGATGTCTCTAAAGTTTTTAAAAATTTCTCCACAGAGCAAGACAGCTACCCTGAACAGAAAGTCAGTGATGGCCTTCTGCCCCTTAAGGGTTTCCATTTGCTTGGAATAATTGAGTCTCTTCTACCAAAATCTCATTGACAACTAATGGGAAGAGAGCAAATATCAACCCAGTCTTTGACTGGTTGGTGGTAATTACCACCAACCAGGTAATTACCACCTGGAAGGTGGTAATCTGTGGGTCCATGGAATCCTGTGACTTTGACTTTTACCTCTCAGAATTTCTTTCATTCTCTGGCTTTTTTTTTTTTAATTAATTTATTTATTTTTGGCTGTGTTGGGTCTTCATTTCTGTGCGAGGGCTTTCTCCAGCTGCGGTGAGCGGGGGTCACTCTTCATCACGGTGTGTGGACTTCTTACTATTGCGGCCTCTCCTGTTGCGGAGCACAGGCTCCAGGCACGCAGGCTCAGTAGCTGTGGCTCACTGGCCCAGTTGCTCCGCAGCACGTGGGATCCTCCGAGACCAGGGCTCGAACCCATGTCCCCTGCGTTGGCAGGCAGACTCTCAACCACTATGCCAGCAGGGAAGCCCCTCATTCTCTTTTTTTAAAAATTGAGATATAATTGACATGTAACATTATGTTAGTTTCAGGTATACAATATAATAATTCTATATTTGTGTATATTGTGATCACCACGATAAGTCTAATTAACATCCATCACCACAGTTACAATTTTTTTCTCGTGACAAGAACTTTCAAGATCCACTCTCTTAGCAACTTTCGAATATACAATGCAGTATTATTAACTGTAATTACCATGTTGTACATTACATCCAACTTGGAACTTTTTTGTTCCCATTATGCCTGGCTGCTAGCCAAACCACAAGGTATTCTATCCAGACCTGGGAGGTCACACTGACACAGTTCAGGCAGGCTGGCGACAGGATGTGTGAGGAACCGGGCAGGATGGCCCCAGCCTGCTGGTGCCAATGTGTGGCAGTGTGGTTCAGAGAAACACACAGAGCTTCAGAGGCAGATCTGGTGGGAGACCCCATGCTGCCACTTACCACCCCCCATGTGAGCTTGGACTAACGTTGAACTTTTCTGAGGCTCATTTTCCTCAGCTGTTTAACAATGCCTTCCTCACGAGGTCAACGTGAGGATTAAATAAGAATATGTGCAAGAAGCACTTCATCTTTGAGGATCTTATAATTGAGCATCTCTGTCAGACATTGGGTGATACAATCCTCAGACATCTTTTACCCCTTGTCTTCCCAGACACCTAAATCACTTTTTGAGAAATTGAAGTAGAGTTGATTTACAATGTTGTGTTAGTTTCAGGTGTACAGCAAAGTGATTCAGTTATACATACATATATATCTATTTTTTCAGATTCTTTTCCCTTATAGTTTATTAAAAATATTGAGTATATTTCCCTGTGCTATACAGTAGGTCCTTGTTGGTTATCTATTTTATATATAGTAGTGTGTATATGTTAATCCCAAACTCCTAACTTATCCCTCTTCCCCCTTTCCCTTTTGGTAACCATGTGTTTTCTATGTCTGTGGGTCTATTTCTGTTTTGTAAATAAGTTCATTTGTATTGTTATTTTAGATTCCACATGTAAGTGATGTCATATGATACTTGGCTTTCTTTGCCTGACTTACTTCCCTTAGTATGATAATCTCTAGGTTCATCCATGTTGCTGCAAATGGCATTGTTTCATTCTTTTTTATGGCTGAGTAATATTCCACTGTATAAACATACCACATCTTCTTTATCCATTTATCTGTTGAAGGACGTTTAGGTGGCCCAGCTCACTTTTGAGATACCTGTAAAATAATCCCAGGACAAGCCTCAGGATATGCACCTGGGCCAATAAAGACCAGGCTAAGATGTGTGCTGACCTTTGCCAGGTAGTTGGGGGAGGGGAGTGGTCCAGAGGCACATCAAGGCCCACACGCCCCCTTCTTGCCTGTAGGCCTTGGTTCATCTGGATCTGAAGTTTCCCCTCCAAACTTCACACATAATTTGCCTTCAATATATGGCTGCTCTTCCTGATAGAGACAACAGTTTCATTCTGGGCTTTGTTTTCTCATACCCCTGGGGTCCCAATGGCAGGGGCTTAATTATTGGCACCCCCAATCTTATGACTATTCCTCAAAGTTACCCCCCCCACAGACCGAAGGCCTCTACTGCTGAGTCTTAAACACATTGGCACACGGAAACCCCACTGGATCAGAAGCCCCACCTTGACACTCCTGTGTGAGTCCCTTGTGCTCAGGACTCTTGAGTCCCTTGAGTTTCTGTGCCCCACCCAAGACACAGTGCTGAGAACGGCAAGTCCAACATTAATTTCCTGTGGAACAAATATGCACTGGGCGCTCACGTGTACGAGGCACCACTCTGGATGGTGAAGTGCACAGGAAACCCCTGCCTCCTCATGGAACCTACGTTCAGGAAGGCATAGTAGACTAGAAGCAGAATAAATAAGTGAAGCACACATTGTGTAAAAGGGTGCTATGAAGAAAAATAAAGAGGTGAGGGAGTTGCAATTGAAGGGTAAGCTGGGACAAAGTGAGAGAGTGGCATGGGCATATATACACTACCAAATGTAAAATAGATAGCTAGTGGGAAGGAGCCGCATAGCACAGGGAGATCAGATTGGTGATTTGTGTCCAGCTAGAGGGGTGGGATAGGGAGGGTGAGAGGGAGACGCAAGAGGGAGGAGATATGGGGATCTCCTTGTACTTGGTGGGGATATATGTATATGTATAACCGTATAACTGATTCACTTTGTTATACAGCAAAATCTAACACACCACTGTAAAGTAATGTAAAGTAATAATACTCCAATAAAGATGTTAAAAATTAATAAATAAGTGGAATGGCTGGAAAAGGTCTCATGAGAAAAGACCAGAAGGAGGCAAGGGAGGGGATTTAGCAGATGTGTGAGGAGAACATTCTCGTGGGCGAACCTGAGAGCAAAGACGCTGAGACAGGAGCGTGTCTGGTGTGTTTGGGGAACAGCGAGGAGGGGAGTGGGGTTGGCACAGAGGGACGGAGGGGAAAGCAAGAGAAGATGAGGGCAGACAGGAAACAAGTGCTGGCCGGGTTGCTGGCCTTGAAGCCAGAGATGGCAGAGGCTTTTATTCTGAGTGACATCGGAAACCGTAGCAAGATCTTCAATCAGTGAAAGCAGCATTCTTCCCCAGTTATCTCTCTGGGGTCTGATTCTTACCCTCATTTCTAGAAGCTGAGCCCTGTCTTTCTTCATCTCACATTGCCATCATCTCACGAATGGCAGGTTGGTGAGGAGATGCTGGGAGCATCAGAACTGGCTGGGTCAGAGTCCACCTGGTGACGTTCTCTGCACACCTTTGCTCTTGACATACCTGCAGGAAATGAACTGGGTCGATCACATCCCTGTATGTACTCTCTCTGATCACAGCTTATACATGCAGGCTTCCAGCTGAATCTTTCTCTCCTTTCCCCCATCATTTCCCCATAATTTCCTTGAAATGGGCTATTTTGTCCTTATCATGTCATGAAACTGGCACCAGTCTCAGAGCTTTCTAAATATCTGCTAGAAGCTAGTGACAGATGCCAAGCTGCCTGGTGATTAGTGGGAAGATTCTGTATCCCCCTCTCTGCCCATTTCTATCAAGAAATTATAATAAAAGTAACATAACGCTTGCCTCAAGAATTATAGGTCAAGAGGAGAACAGATAAAGGAAAGAAGGAAGGAAGGAAGGAAGGAAGGAAGGAAGGAAGGAAGGAAGGAA
>NW_021703784.1:31304648-31316490 GCF_005190385.1 Monodon monoceros
GAAGGAAGGAAGGAAGGAAGGAAGGAAGGAAGGAAGGAAGGAAGGAAGGAAGGAAGGGATGGAGGGAGGGAGGGAAGAGGGAAGGAGAGAGAGAGAGAGAAAGATCTCATCAACTTGTTTTTTCATGAAATTGACTGACTTGAGCCAGTATTTCAGAACAAGATGCACTTGGTTACTCAGGGGCCAGTATGAGCCATATATCCAGGTCACCCTCCAGCATCACTCTCTGGCTGAGGAAGAGTAATGCTGTGGTTCTTCAGTTAGCTGGCCTGGCTTGAGGACCAGCATGTCTTCCAGCTTCTGAAGCAGGCTGCCTGGCAGCCCAGAGCACTGTGCTGGCTCCGTAGCTTTTCCAAGGACCCTGGTGACCTCTAATAGCCCTGCTTATAACCATGGCCTTTGAGAAGCTGCCCTGAAGACTGTCTGAAGAGGGAATGCAATTATGGCCTCGACTTATATTAGGGTCACAATAATTTTCTCCATCATATTATCTTCCCCAATAATGTGTGGGACTCTGCTGTGATATTTGAGTTTTGCAAGTAAATGTGTTCAAATATAACATGAAGAAAATCTAAAATTATAAAGATTTTTAAATGATAACATTTTTATTTTATAGTTTGAGATTTTATCATTTATGAATCCTTATTATTTGTAGAAGATTTAGTAAGGTTAGTCAGCAGCAGTTGTCATCTAGGAAACACACATCAATGCCAGATTCTGTGCTAGGTCTCTCCCTGCTGTCTCATGTAATCTTCAGACAACCCTATGAAGGAGATATTATTGTTTTATCGGAGATGAGAACATTCAAGCTCAGTTAAATCACATAATTTGCCCAAAACCATGCAGCATTAACTGTACCTCATATTAATGTGGTAGAGTCAGGACTTAAATACAGGTCTGAAAACTACAGTGCTGTGGAAGCAGGTGTTGGGAGTTAAAATGCTTGCGATTCATAGAGCTGTGGTGGCTTCTCTGGACAGAGGGTGGTTTGCAAGTGTTTAATGGTGTTGCACAGTGGGTGTAACAGCGTGGCACAAATGGAAGGATGTATCTCAGCTCCCACTTCAGTCCCCATTCCACTTGCTATCACAGCCCATGGAGAACACTACTCCTGAGGGGGACTGTGACAGCAGAAGTCTGCAGAGCCCCCCATCACAGCGACAACTCCCGCTCTGCACTGCCGTGTCCCGAGATCACAAAAACAAAATACTTACTTTGGTTGGTTCCAGAGGTCCAAAAATATGAAGCTAACATACAAAGAGTGGTTTAGCTGCTTACCCAATTAGAACTCTCTTCCATTCCCTTATCATATGGGTTAAAACAAACCCTAGCTCTACAGTAGGAAGAAGTTGGAGCCTGAGTTCTGCAACTGCTGAAAGAGATACACAGAAGGTTCTAATGAGTATACAGGCCAAGCTGTGTTTAATTCTCTTAGCAGAGTATTTAACTCCATACTAAATAAAGATGACTAAAAGATTTATTAAGAATCCCTATGCCCCTCTGGTCATTTTTATATATTTGGATCCTATCTGACTATTAAAGTCAAATTTCTGATACCCAGAGTAAGAACAAATAGGTGAGCCCTTGAAGGATACCTGTTTAATGTGTACTGTTTTTCTCTGGGTGTGCTTCATGTGATAGCTTACATATTTGCTTATTTTAATCTTCACATCAGCGCTCATATTGAGGTTTAGAGAAAAAAGGAGCTACATTTTTCTGGCTTGAGACCATGATTCTAATCCCAGATCTTTTGATGCCAAGGCTGGTACTTTATGCATGCATTTTCCATAACAATAAAAGAAGAGACTATCTCCAAAAGGAAGAGTGTTGAAGCAATCTTCAGACACTGGTCAAGTTGCTCCTGTCCATCAGCAGCGAAGTTAGGCAAAGAACAAATTGTCTTTTAATTTACCAGGCAAGGAGAGCAGCAGAAAGCATCCTGAAAAATGTCAGCCACTAGAGGGTGCCATTGCCCTTCTGTGCGCATGTGGTAAAGCACTCCTAGGATGCTTGCCCTGCCTGCCTTCAGGAAGAGGTCCAGGTGAGAGGTCCCCAAACTTCTGAGGATATATATATATATATATATATATATATATATATATATATATATATAATGAGGATATACGCCCCTGCATCTTCTTTCCTCAAAATTCAAGAGATCAATAAGAAAATTTTCCTTTAAGCAAGTAGGGAGTTGCACTTTATGGATACAGATAATTTGATGTCTTTGAAACTGTCCTCAGATTTTTTAACTCACTAAAAAATATTTTTAAATGACTAAATGAGGCCCAGGAGGGAAACAATAACTCCTATTGTCTTTCTTGAAATAACTTTAATTTCCTCTTTTAGGCAGAAAGGATTAGTTTGTAAATAATCAGCTTTTCCTAGTTCTGTCAGGAGAGCCAGAGAGTTTAAACTTTGACAGAGAATGATCTCTAACCTTATTCCTCAACCACCACCAATTCTGAATTCTCATCCAGCCATTTTACTGGACATGGGAGTAAAACAGTGGACAATACAGGGACTTCTGTCAACAGTGAGCACTTAATAACTGCTGGTCGACTGACTCAAATCTCTGCTTAAATACCACCAACAGTAACAAGGTGATGGAAACCTTCCCCAGCTACCCCTCCTGCCATGGTCTTGAGCTGTCTGCCTTATACCTATCAGTAGTGAGCATGTTGAAGATCAAGCATAGATGACGTTTAAATTTGTCCTTTTCCTATCCATGGTTACAGACACAACTTACGCTCCTGGTAGATGCTTTATAAATACCTGATGAGTTGAATAAGTAGGAGCTGGCTCTAATTAGGAGTGCTAGATGAAACTGAGCCCTGGAAAACTGAAGATGGAATAGTTTAAGTGGGAGAGAGCAATGGTAAAATCTGCTGTGTGTAATCACCTCCCACCAATAGCAGTGGCTGTCCCCTACCTTAATTAACTTAGAAAAAGAAATAGCTCGGCCCAGAGGCCGTCTTGCAGGGATGCTATGAGAGGATGAGAGAGATAGGAGAAGCACAGTAAAGATGCCCTAATGGGTTTTCCACATCTAGGTTGATTGACTTTAGAGAAAAGAAAGAACAGCTTGTACTATTCTGGGTAGCATGAGCACTGTAATTTGTGACAGCTATAGGTCATGCATCTATTTTTCTGTCTGACAAAGACAAGAAGCAGCTGGTGGGTGGTACAAACCAAGATTGGCTTGTTCAGGCTGTAAACTATGGAGATAGAGCCTTGGTTTTCGATCTGAGCTATACAGGAGATAGTGCGTGTGGTTAATGCTTGCATGTCTGTGCAAACAGAGTTAACAGATTTCTGGCTGCAGGTGGGAAAATGAAGCTTAATGATTCTAAGAGCTCTGTCCCTAATTTCCTTCTGAGCATGAAAAGAAAGTCAGTTTTATACCTCTCTCTCCCCTCTCCACTCCCACCTTCAATTCAATTAAGTCTAACAAACATCAACGGAGCTCTTACACCTCACACCATGCTGGGCACTGAGGCAGTGAGGTGAGTGTGGCCTGCTCCCTGCACCTCCAGAACTAGTTTTATACAGAAGGCAGGCAAGTGATCATATAGAGTAGTAATCGTGACAATAGATCAATGCATAAAAACTACAAGATGCAGTACAGAGAAGGGAGCGATTTATTCTATTGCTATAGATAAGGAGAATTGTAGAAAAGTTCTGAGTTCATGGATATGAGAACATCGTACTAAGGAATGAGAATGGCTTTCCAGCACATAATCCTAACGTTCCCCTCCTGTAAACTGATTAGAAAAGAGCTGAGAGGTGAAAGGACTCATCTAGATAGCTGTAGGTTCCTTCCAGCACGCCCCAACTGCCACCCTCCCTTCAGTGCCAAGGGGTGAGCCTCCTTACTTGGGTTGTTCCATTGGCAGCTGCTCCACTCAGGCTCCCAGGACGGTGCCATTAGAGTCTGTGCCCCCAACTTTATTTGATTTCTTGATTTTTTTTTTCTCCTACAAAATTGTGATCTTCATTTTATCTCCTTTAGACAATAAGAGAAAAATTCTGGCAAATGCATTCAGCTAGAGTGTTCTTGTCTTTTACAAGCCAGACGTGCCAACATTTCCCTTAAGAAAAGGGTATTGTCAAGATCCATGAAGTTAAGCCACAGGGTGAATGCATGTAATTAAATCCGGTAGTTTAGAGGGTCAGGCACACAGGGTTTCCTGACATCTTCTAGTTGTTCTTTACATGCCCATTAAGTCTGTCCTCATTTCCCCTTAACCCTCCTCTCACAGGCCCTCTCCCTGCCTGCCTGTGATACCTCAACAAAGTCCTCCTCATATAAACTGTCAAATTTTGACAAAACTAAAACAGTTTAGTCAAAGTTTGATGTCCTTTATTCAAAGGAAACAGTCCATGGGTTGGGGAAGTACATTGCTCACAAGCAGCGGAGCATTCTGCCCAAGGGATTTGGGGCAAAAGTGAGTTTTAACAAGTTAGAAGCAGCAACATAGAAACAGGGCATAACTGGCTGGAAGGTCAAGGTCAAGGCAAGCGGGTCCTATTTTCTAGGGAAAGGTAAAGTAGCTAAAGCTGAGTTGGAGGATTGCAACTGGTGTTTGTTAGGTTTCCTTGACAAGTGTTTCCCATAAGTGCAGGCTGATGTAGGTTTAGATTTGTGATCTGGGCTGGGTCACTGAGATGGCCTCCATCTTGATGTCTTGATATATGAATTAATATTATCAACATCTGACACTTCTCCAGGAAAAAAAAAAATGGCAAAGTGGAAAGTCCTGATGTCCTCTTGTTATAGGAGTGTCAATGTATTCACTTTGGGACACTGGTGCAGAATAAGCAATGTAAGGATGGAAAACAAGTCTGTGTATCTGGAAAAGAATCTCATGTTCTTGGAATAAATCCATGCCCTCAGATTCTTAATGGAAGAGAGTAATAAATCCATAAATAAAAATATAAATTGAAGTAAATTCTCCATGTTAAATGAAGAAAATCCGAGGAGATTTTTAAAGAAATTACATGTAACAACTGGAATATTCCACTGCGCAGCAGCAAGTGCCTTTACATTTGAGGACAGTCCCCTGAAGCCAGATGGGGCCTCAAGATTGTCAGAAAACCAACAAACGTCCCCACAAGGGTATTCCTCTCTAATCCTAGGATTTGTTGTATCAGCCAAGCACTTAAGTCTTTTCCATTTGATTTAGGCAGTTTTCTCTACTTGAGTCTGTCATGCTCATCTATGTGGCAATGACACACTCCTCTCCTCCAGAGAGGAGTTGGCAAAAGGGTTCATTCTGAAGCAATTCAGGTTATGTTTAGGCTGCAGCACATATCAGGAAGCCTCTGAACATATATGCATCCTGGAGGAGTTTGCTAAGCATTGGATGGGGATGTGCAACAGATTTAAAGACAAACCACAACTTAGGAGGCCTTCAAACCAAAGGGCAGTGTGGACTCATGACTGTTATGGTGTGTCAGGTAAACAGGAACCTTTTATTTAGCCAAAGCTTGGAAGTTTTAGTGTTGCCAAAGGAGATATCCAGGGACACAATCTGCTCCCCTTCATCGCCAAATGAATTCAAACTGTGACCTGTTTTTCTCAGCCACCATGAGTTTGTCTTCTGATGAGACTCAGTTGAACCTGGGAAAAAGGAACTAAAACCATTAACTGTACACCTCATAGTCTGGATCTGGCAACACTTAAAGTTGAAGGCAGGGCCTAGATTTAAACCCTCACGTTGCCAGAGATGCATCCAGGATATTAAAATCAATTTTTTTCCAGTCTTAGCAACCTAAATGTCCATTGACAGATGAATGGAAAAGAAGATGTGGCACATATATACAATGGAATAATACTCAGCCATAAAAAGGGTAAAATAGATAGCTAGTAGGAAGCAGTCGCATAGCACAGGGAGACCAGCTCTGTGCTTTGCGACGACCTAGAGGGGTGGGATGGGGAGGATGGGAGGGAGGCTCAAGAGGGAGGGGATAAGGGGACATGTGTATGCATATGGCTGATTCACTTTGTTGTACAACAGAAACTAACACAGCACTGTGAAGCAGTTTTACTCCAATAAAGATATGTAAAGAAAAATCAAATTGTTTCCAGTCTTAATGGCTCAGGCTGCAGGAAGCTCCACGGGAGGAGCAGCAGGGATCAGTCCTATTCCACTTGAGACTGGGACCTCAAGGCTTTACTCATTAGACAGAGGACAGCAGCCTACATCCTTTTCATCACTCCACCTTGAATTTTGCACATGTCAGGCCCTGAGGCATTAGCTGTGGAAAGTTACCCTGCAAACGTCAGGATGGACTCTGGGGGTTTTGTGGTAAATAATTTTGGCAAGTGTTAACTATTTTATTCCCTCCTGAAGAGTCACAATATTCTTGGTCATTTTAAAGACATCAGAAATTCTGAAGTCAAAACATTTTCATTTTTTTTGTATTCCTTTACATATTTTTTAGTCCAGCATTTTCAAAATTTCTTTAACCATTGTTAAAAGATAAACTGAGGCATATTGAACACCTTAAGAGTTTATTTGAGGAAAATCAATTTATAACAGGCATCACCAAGCTGAAGTGGTTAGGAGTACTCCAATAGGAGCTAGAAGAAAGACTTATAAAGTGAAGAAGAAAAAAGAAAAATTTACTGATTATCTATGGCTGAAATCCCAGTTGGCTGTTTGTGATCGGCTGTCCTTAGGTATCAGTTCCTTAATCTTGAGGCCGTTACAGGCTTAGATTTGGTTTGCTTGCATAGGTAACCATGATGTTAGAGCCGCCTCAGTCTAATGGCCTTCAGGTTTAATTAACTTAACACCATGGAACCCTTTTTTTTTTTTTTTTGCGGTACGCGGGCCTCTCACTGTTGTGGCTTCTCCCGTTGCGGAGCACACGCTCCGGACGTGCAGGCTCAGCGGCCATGGCTCACTGGCCCAGCCGCTCCGCGGCATGTGGGATCTTCCCAGACAGGGGCACGAACCCGTGTCCCCTGCATCGGCAGGTGGACTCTCAACCACTGCGCCACCAGGGAAGCCCCATGGAACCCTTTTTGCAGAACAATTATTAGCATCTCAAGAAATGGGTGTTCGGCAATACACATTTCTATATGTTTTTTAATTTTTATTTTATTTTTTAACATCTTTATTGGAGCATAATTGCTTTACATTGTTGTGTTAGTTGCTACTGTATAACAAAGTGAATCAGCTATACGTATACATACATCCCCATATCCCCTCCCTCTTGCATCTCCTTCCCACCTTCCCTATCCCACCCCTGTAGGTGGTCACAAAGCAACAAGCTGATCTCCCTGTGCTATGCAGCTGCTTCCCACTAGTTATCTATTTTACATTTGGTAGTGTATATATGTCAACGTCACTCTCTCACTTCGTCTCAGCTTACCCTTCCCCCTCCCCATGTCCTCAGGTCCATTCTCTACATCTGCGTTTTTATTCCTGTCCTGCCCCTAGGTTCTTCAGAACCTTTTTTTTTTAGATTCCATATATATGTGTTAACATACGGTATTTGTTTTTCTCTCTCTGACTTCACTCTGTATGACAGACTCTAGGTCCCTCCACCTCACTACAAATAACGCAATTTCGTTTCTTTTTATGGATGAGTAATATTCCATTGTATATATGTGCCACATCTTCTTTATCCATCTGTTGATGGACACTTAGGTTGCTTCCATGTTCTGGCTACTGTAAATAGTGCCGCAATGAACAAAAAAGGCACACCAAAGTGGCAAGCACCTCACACAGCAAGTTAACATGGTACAGAGCTACCTGCAGGTGAGGAAGGATATGAATATTTGTATAAATCCATGCTCTCAGAGCCTCAGGGAATACTGTGATGGAGGCAGTCAATACTGGCCACGTGATTCCTTGCTTACAAGTGAGGGTGTACTTGGTGGAAGTGATTGTTAATTTCAGCTCAAAGGAAAGGTTATTTGCAGAGGGGGGACTCCAACATTTAGGTAGTTCCATCAGACCTGTCAGATCACAAAAGCCCTGGGCAGGGTGGATCCTGAAACCTCATCAGAACCACAGGATGATTCGCCTCGGGTGGGCCACATGTGGAACAGGGCTTGTGGCTCCTGCATGGGCCACCTACAATACTATGAAGAATAAGAGTAAAGGGAGGGAGGGGGAGACCACACAGACTAAGATCAGCAGTTTTCCTTTCGCTTTATGATCACCAGTTACAGCTGATTTGGAATGGGAGCCCTGAGCATAAACTGAAGGCCTCTGGCCTGGGAGGCTTGAGTTGGGCTCACATTCTTCAAGCCCTGCTGTAGTTAAAATTTATAGCTCTGCTGTGGATGGGAGTAGCCTTAGGAAATAGAATTCCTAGTCTGAGCGTATAGGGATAGCTTGGGGACAAACAACACATTACTTGAGATTGTTTATCAGAGATTTGGGGAAAATATCCAAGGGAAAAAAATTCCTCAAGAAAAACAAGCCCTGATGGAGTTTCTTACTCTTTCTGGCTTTTTTCTTCATAGACTAATACCAAAGGCTCCTGTGTTAGTTTGGGCCCTCCTAAAAGCAGACTCAACACAGGATTGGATGCATAGGAGACTTACTGTAAGGATAAAGGGGAGAGAAAGTGAGAAGGTGGGCAGAGACGGGCATCGGTGAGGGAAAGGGGGCAAGAAGGACAGTCCAGTCGGGTGGGAAGAGACTCATTGGACCTGGAGTGCATGTGTCTTCACTGCACTAGCCACCTTCTCCTTGTCCTGTCTGATGAGCTCATAGTCACTGATCAGGTTTACCAGGCAGCTGAGCTTGGGGCACACTGCAGTCTGTCCCAGGATCCGTCTTGTTTCTGCAGAGGCCAGCCTATGACTTAAATGGAGATATGACAGGGACCATGAGCTCTGCATCTTGAGGTGCCATCCCTCCCAGGATGAACTATATCAATCAGCATCTGAAATTTGGCTTAGGTCTGGGAACTGAGCACGGAATTTTGACTTTGTATTGGGACAGCTGTCTTCAGCCTCATGCTCCTCCATTCTTCCTTTTTCTGGCTGTAGGTTTTTACGGCTCCCTTTTTGGCTGCTGTCCATTTTGCTCCTGGGAACG
Organism: Monodon monoceros; assembly: GCF_005190385.1. NCBI lineage: Eukaryota > Metazoa > Chordata > Mammalia > Artiodactyla > Monodontidae > Monodon > Monodon monoceros. The sequence goes on from NW_021703784.1 coordinate 31,313,714, forward strand.
GTATGCTCAATTAACCATCTACAAAACTCCCTGAAGACCAAGCCCTCCTGACTTCCCTCTCTACCTGCCAGTTATTATGGTAATTATGGTCTCCTGGCTTCTGGCAGTTAAGTGCTAAGGGCTGCCACCTAACATCTAATACCTCAAGGTTCCGTCATCCCCATGGACACTAACAAGGCCAGCTCTGTCAGCTCTGTAGCACTGGCCTGCAGAGGAGAGCTCCCACTAAACTGCTGTCCTTGTCATCAGTACATTCCTGATGGCCTTGGTGAATGGTGTGTCCTCTGGGCCTTCCTGCAAAATAGAATTCTGCTGGCTCTTCTGCCCTCACAGAATATATCCATGCTGGCATGTCCACATCCCTCAGTCCCTGTAGTCCTTCCTCTGCTGTCTTCCAGGACTCAAGCATTTGCACTTTACTCAAACTGGGCCATCAATTTCTCCAGGTTTCCAATAGCCACCCTAGTAGTGAATTTGCCTCATCCCCTAGGGTCCTTGCCAGGGTGGGTGTTAAATCCAGTGTCTTGAGAAATTTTCCCCAAGTCAATGAATTCTTGCTTATCCACTCTTTCATTCCATCACCCTTGATCAAATACCCTCAGAATATAGTAGTGGTATAGGCTAGCCAGTTTTTGTGGCTCCTCCTAGTATATAGTCTCTTCCTTCTCTTATCAGACCCATCATATCTTCAACTGGTTATCAGTCTGGATCACAGGAGATAAAGTAGGAGTAGCTCTTATGGGGTGTGGGGGGTGCCTCTTGCATTGTTGGGAAGAAGTCTCTGCTGCATCTTCCAGTATAGGGGAAAGTGTTAGCTCTTACTAGGGAAGGGTAGCTACCTGCTACAAGCTCTGAGGATTGGCAAGGGGGCTATGGTGTGTGTACAGAGCCAACATTCTCATACTCATTGTCGTACTTCTCGATGCCCTCATACCATTTTTCAGGGTCCCAAGTTTTCTCTACCTTTTCCAAGCTTTCTCACCATTTTTTACATCTTAGGAGCTCCAACTTCAAAATTCAGATCGCTGGTCCGCTACTCGGCTGTGTCAGCTTTCCCACTGCAGGAGATAAGGTTTTAAAGAAGCCCTCTGGCTCTCACACATAGCCTTTAAATGCTTGTTAAAGGTCCTCAGTTTTTCATTATCCTTGCATAGGACATCACTATAGTTTAGCAGTCAGTGCCCAACTTCTCTGTCCCCCAGACATTGCACCTCCCAAATTTTTCAAAAACTTGAACTGTGTACCTGCAGTGATGCCCCCCTCCATGGGGGAGTTTCTCCAGGTCACGATTTGTGAAACCTTTAGCATCTGAGAGGACACCTTGTGCCAGAGACTACCCATGTACTATATACACCACTCAGGTTGGCATCCTCCCTGGACAATGAGCAAGCCAGTCCCAAATTGCCATCTTACTGCCTTTTTCTTGGATCACTGCAGGCTCCACTTGTGTTAGTTCAGTTCCTGTGAGAAGCAGATATCAAGATGAGATTTGATTTAGTGAAGGAGATGTCAATTAAGAATTAAGGGGACAACACCAGAGAAGGCAGGGAGAGCCTTTAGGCCATGGTACAAGTCTTAAACCTGTGAAGACAAGGAGATTTTGAGAAAGTGAAAGGAACTGAGTAATAAGAGTCTCGTCTGAAGAGTAATAACAGCCCAGTTCTATGAAAATTTCAGCCAGTTGGAAGTTCCCAAGCAAAGCCACACGCTAAAAGAGTCTGTGTTTTGCAGGAATAGTCCTTCATTAGTTCTTTGACTACACTCATCTATTAGCTGGGAATAACCCATAGGAAGCATGGTCCTAGCATGCCACCCAGAAGAGCAGCAGCTCAGGCCACCAGTCAATTATGCTCCCTGAAGCAAGAGATCTGAGCGTCATATTTTCATGGCACCACAACCTCCCTGATATAGTGTGGATGTCCTCAAGACCTACCTGTCATTGAAGTGGTTCTGGAGGAGTCTGTCCACACCTTAAAGAGGCCTATTCTGTAGACACATATTATCCCTGTGACTGACTCCTACCTAAACTGAAGGATGAAATAGCACCTCTTTTCTGTTAAAATTTAATAGAAAAGTAGAAACCAGAAAATGAAGAAGGGCTAAGTCGGTGTTAGCCAGGGAGGCTGCAACAACCAACAGAGAGAGGACTGCAACAGCCCCCAACATGATTTAGGGAAGGACAAATGTTGTCTGCCCTTACTCTGCCTTGCATAGCTTGGGAGTTAGAGCTTTAAAAAGAGAGGAAGGGCTTCCCTGGTGGCGCAGTGGTTGAGAGTCTGCCTGCCGCTGCAGGGGACACGGGTTCGTGCCCCGGTCTGGGAGGATCCCACATGCCGCGGAGCGGCTGGGCTCGTGAGCCATGGCCGCTGAGCCTGCGCGTCTGGAGACTGTGCTCCGCAACGGGAGAGGCCACAACAGTGAGAGGCCCGCGTACCGGAAAAAAAAAACAAAAAAAAAGAAGAGAGAGGGAAAGGAAGTATCCCAGAGGCAGGTCATGCTTCTTCTGGTCTCACCCAAGCTGAGAGTGCCAGAGCCTCCCTCCTCCAACTCCACCCAACTGACTAACAAGAGGAACAGAGGAGATCAGATTAATCTTCACTAGGAGATTTGAGTTTTAAACTTGATAGACTTTTTAGTTTAATATATATGTTAAAAAAAAATAAACCCTAAAACAAACACATGAGGTAACTCAAGAGGTCAAGAATCATCAATATCTTTTAAGCCTCCTATGGGTTTACCACTCCATACTGTGTCCTTTTTCTTTCTTTTTTTTTTAA
>NW_021703784.1:31916890-32135612 GCF_005190385.1 Monodon monoceros
AACAATGGGCTGAAGTCCAAAGACCTAAAACTGAGTCCTACTCAATTTGACTCTGTCACTTAGTGGTATGTATCACCTTGAGTAACTCATCTAGATTCTGAACTCAGTTTCAGATTGTTGGAGGATAAAATAAAAATATATATTAAAAGCATTTTGCACACTCTAAAAACTACAAATCAATACTAGGACTATTACCAATAAAAAAATTAAAGACACTATCATTGCAGTCATGATGAATTGTATGTAACCTGCCACCTCTGAATCCTACCTTTTCTTATTTCACCAAATAACTGAAAATCAGGGAAATCATGGGAAGCCTCTGCAATTCAATAAATGTGAAAAATCAGAACTTTGTACATGTAGAATGTTGAGATTTTTTTTTGTTTCTTTTAAATTTCAGGTGAAATCATTGTATAAAAATGTTGGTATGGGGACTTTCCTGGTGGTCCAGTGGTTAAGACCCCCGCACTACCACTGCAGGGGGCATGGCTTTGATCCCTGGTCAGGGAACTAAGATCCCACATGCTGCACAGCGTGGTCAAAAAAAAAAAATAAAATTAATTAAAAAAAGAAAAATGTTGGTATGTAGGCCAGCATACCTAAAGTTTGCTTCTAATAAATGTTAACCTAAGACACACCAGAAACATAATCCATACTCATACATGTGGAATGTTGGCATACTGTGCATTATTTATCTGAGATAATAAAAGAAACTGGATTACTTCACAGATAATTGGACTTAAGCATATAACAGTATCAATGCCAGAAACTCAGAGATTAATCAATATCATCTGACAGCATATGTGCAATGCAAAAATCTATGCAAATTTTCCATTAAACAAGGGAAAATCTTTCATTGAATGAAATAAGGACATGTAATTTTCTCAACATTTAAAATATTCTCTAATTTCATGAATTCTTGGTTCAAAGGAGTGGGGAGAGACTTTAGGTTCTCACATGCCAAAATCTGATGAGAGAACTGTCAATGGATTAATGAATTAAGTTTTTGCTGAAATGTATGTATGCCTGTTTAAATATGAAGAAATTTAAAAATCTAATTTCAAAACTTGTAATGCCTGTGATCTTCCCTAATTTTTCTAAGATACTGAAATAATACACCTACAGCACTTCATAGAGCATTTCACATACTATATTAATAATATGTTTGCTACTGTTATGTAATTTTTTGTTTTAAAAGTCTTAGTTTGTAACAGTATGAATTATGTGGAGGCTCTGGAGCCCAACAGCCTGGGATTAAACCCTCGGGTACCACTTATTACTATGTGCCTTTGAGTTTGCTCCTCTAGAAAGCCCAGAGATAAACCCACGAACATATGGTCACCTTATCTTTGATAAAGGAGGCAGGAATGTACAGTGGAGAAAGGACAGCCTCTTCAATAAGTGGTGCTGGGAAAACTGGACAGATATATGTAAAAGTATGAGATTAGATCACTCCCTAACACCATACACAAAAATAAGCTCAAAATGGATTAAAGACCTAAATGTAAGGCCAGAAACTATCAAACTCTTAGAGGAAAACATAGGCAGAACACTCTATGACATAAATCACAGCAAGATCCTTTTTGACCCACCTCCTAGAGAAATGGAAATAAAAACAAAAATAAACAAATGGGACCTAATGAAACTTCAAAGCTTTTGCACAGCAAAGGAAACCATAATCAAGACCAAAAGACAACCCTCAGAATGGGAGAAAATATTTGCAAATGAAGCAACTGACAAAGGATTAATCTCCAAAATTTACAAGCAGCTCATGCAGCTCAATAACAAAAAAACAAATAACCCAATCCAAAAATGGGCAGAAGACCTAAATAGACATTTCTCCAAAGAAGATATACAGACTGCCAACAAACACATGAAAGAATGCTCAACATCATTAATCATTAGAGAAATGCAAATCAAAACTACAATAAGATATCATCTCACACCAGTCAGAATGGCCATCATCAAAAAATCTAGAAACCATAAATGCTGGAGAGGGTGTGGAGAAAAGGGAACCCTCTTGCACTGTTGGTGGGAATGTAAATTGATACAGCCACTGTGGAGAACAGTATGGAGGTTCCTTAAAAAACTACAAATAGAACTACCATATGACCCAGCAATCCCACTACTGGGCATATACCCAGAGAAAACCATAATTCAGAAAGAGTCATGTACCAAAATGTTCATTGCAGCTCTATTTACAATAGCCCAGAGATGGAAACAACCTAAGTGTCCATCATCGGATGAATGGATAAAGAAGATGTGGCACATATATACAATGGAATATTACTCAGCCATAAAAAGAAACGAAATTGAGCTATTTGTAATGAGGTGGATAGACCTAGAGTCTGTCATACAGAATGAAGTAAGTCAGAAAGAGAAAGACAAATACCGTATGCTAACACATATATATGGAATTTAAGAAAAAAAAATGTCATGAAGAACCTAGGGGTAAGACAGGAATAAAGACACAGGCCTACTGGAGAACGGACTTGAGGATATGGGGAGAGGGAAAGGTGAGCTGTGACAAAGCGAGAGAGAGGCATGGACATATATACACTACCAAACGTAAGGTAGATAGCTAATGGGAAGCAGATGCATAGCACAGGGAGATCAGCTTGGTGCTTTGTGACCGCCTGGAGGGGTGGGATAGGGAAGGTGGGAGGGAGGGAGACGCAAGAGGGAAGAGATATGGGAACATATGTATATGTATAACTGATTCACTTTGTTATAAAGCAGAAACTAACACACCATTGTAAAGCAGTAGAAAATAAAATAAAATAAAATGGATCTATTAATAGCATACACCTGAGAGGGTTGCTGTGCAGATTAAATTAGGTAAAAATACAAGCAATTGTAGCAGTGCCTGGTACCTTGAAAATGCTCAGGGTCACTTATTATTTTGTATAGCAGTGCTTCACAATAGAAATATAATGCAAACCACATAATCACTAACACATCTAAGGTGCTAAATAGCCACAGATGACTAGTGTCTAATGTAACAGACATCACAGATATGTTTTTTAAATCTCTTAAGACTCATAGAAGAGACTGAAATCTTATATCAATAATCAAGTAATTTACGTTTGACACATTTTTTCTTTTTTTAATACAGATCTAAAACTATTTTGATTTTATCCCTCATTAACCCTTATATAGTACTGATTATGCTTTTAAAAAAAAGTATAATAACAACAAAAAAGTATAACAAAGGAAAGCAGAGGTTTCAAAACTCTTACAAAGGAAGTAATTATTAAGGTTACACATTTCGCCTCCTAGTACCTTATCTTTCTGTTGTTGTTGTTATTCCAAAGTAATGCCCAGACACCTAGCGTATTTCAGGAGAGTACTTTCATTGCCCAAGGATAAAAAAGACAAACATGGACACTGAATAGAAAGAATATATATCCTGGGAAACCTGAAGTGAAATTTGTAACTTTACACAGGTCAAATGTGAATGTTAAATATTATGGGTAATAACAGTAAAAATAAGAGGTTTCTAGTATTAATCAAAATGAAAACTATAAAAACAAGTTCATCTACATAAATTCTTCACGATAAACACAAGCTAAAATATTCTGAAATTCTGGCTTCCTTAATTAGAGACAAAGATTTTTAAAAATCTACATTTCTACGCACACATACCCACACCCAAAACAAACAACACACATGCACACCAAAACTTTTTTTTGTCAAGGTCAGGGACTCTGAGTACCCAGAAAGTGAGGGCCCAGGGGCTGGGGTGGACGAGCAGCATAGGGTAAACAGATAATTTAGAGCCTCTATCCTGAAGAAGGCTACAGCCTCTGGTCCACATCCTGTAAGTTTCTACTTATTATTGCCCTACATCTCTGCGATAGCCAAGTGAATAAATGGGACTTCCAGCAAGCTGTCCAAACAGCTCTCCCCTGGTTCTCTTACTGATCCAAATCTCCTTTGTTGATTCTACCTCATCTGACCAAACTCTGGACTCCGCACCTCAGGGCTTGACCCTCCCACCTTTTCTGTCTGCACACTCACAGACTGGGTGGGTGATCTCATACATTCCCACAGCTTTAAATGCTCTCAACATGTTGACAATGTCTAAATTTATATCTCTAGTTCCATCTGCTCCCCTGAACTCCAGACTCATACATATACTCAGATGCTCCCTCAACAAGTCTCCTTGGATATCCAGTAAACACCTAAATAGACTCAAATTTTAACTATTTCTCCTTCATCTCCTTCTTCATCCCAATAAAGGGCAACATATTCTACCAGGTCCATTATTTTTCTTTTTAGCACTTACCTCCCTCAGACATACTTTGTTTAAATGTCTGTTTCTCCCCAGTAGAATGCAAGCTGCATGAGAGCAGGTATTTCTGTCAAAGAAATACCAAAGGGGACTCATTTAAACTGTATGGAAAGTGCAAGCCCCCAGGAGATATAGAAGGTGAAGTCTGAAGGACAAAACGGAACCAATCATGAGAAGATATAGATCAGGATGTTCAAGGCAGAAGAAATGACAAATGCAAAGGTCTAAATCCAAAAGAAGCCTGTAGAGACACATTGAGAGAAAGAAAGCCCAGGGAGATGGAGAATAGGGAACTAGAGGCAGAGGAATGAGAAGGGAGGAATGAGGGGTGAAGTACAGTTCCAGGGCTTCAGGGAGAGGGGGATGTCAGGTCCAAAGGCCTGGAGGCAAAATGGAGGCAAATTCAGTATTTCAATAGAAATAACAAAGGAGAAGCTACCAAGATCTCTTCCAGAAGGCCTCAACTGACCATTTCATGCTTCTCCAGAGGGTTCTCTTGATATGTTAATATTTGTTCAAATTAATTTTGAACAGCAAAATTTTGAACAGCTAAATGGTAGCATTTGCACAGCCCAGTCAGCTATGATCTGAAGTAAAATAGAGCAGTTCCTGTGGAGAAACGGAAACTGAAGAGACCTTACCACCAAGTTTATATGGCTTAGAAGCCCCTGTCTACATTGGGCACCGTCTCAGAATCTTTCCACCTAGACACCCAATTTATGACATTTCTAATCAAAAGCATGGACATGCTGCATTCCATGGGGAAAAACCCTAACATTTCCAATAACGATGCACTTTTTTAAAAAAGCCTCTATCACTAATCAATACCATATCCCGACTGCAAGTAATAAGCATTTTACTAAGGCCATTACAAAGGGCTATTAAATTATTTCTTCTATTTGTCTTGTTAAAAGGCTGTTCTCTATTAGCCCCTTGATGGCAAGTGTCAATTGACATCTTGGAAAATGTCAAATCATGGAAGATGGATTTTTGAGTGAGAAGTATGACAGGATAAACTATACCCTCATAAGTGTCTGAAATAGATATTTTCAAACTTACTCTGGGTCACTTTTTTGTTGCATTAAAACTATGCATTTTCAGTTGGCTTTAGCAGAGTTTGTTTTCAAAAACTCAATACTTAAAGTTAGTAAAGAGCAAAGTGGAAGTTCCATTTCTAAAAATCAATGTTTCTTTAGGCTCTTTCTCTGCAAATAGACTTTAGGTTACCCAGATGATGTACTCAGTATGGTAAATCATTGGAAGCAAGAGAATTTGTTTAAACTGTTGTGTCCTTTTTCATCTTCCTGAGATTTTATTTTTGTATAGTCACTGTTCTGACATGCTTAGGTTTTGGTTAAATTCAATTAATATACAATGTCATGATTTATCACTAAAAACAGCATGATTAATTGACTTTATAATCAGTTATAGAACTCTTTTACACTTTCCTAGTACACTTAAAATAGTCTACTTCCTAAATGAAGCACTACTTTTTAAAATACAAATTCTTTGCACAAAATCCATTACCAGCTGTACCTTCAGTTATAGTAACACCAAATGACTGGAAGTGTTGATTAAACACTCCAATATTTAGATTTGTGTGTTTAAATGATTACTTTTATATAATCTTTGTGGAAATGCAATCCATTAGTCTTTCATCTATAGAGATTTTTCTTCATTATTTTGCATTTTTTATCTCAGACCTTCTCTGAAACAACAGGTAGGGCAATCAAAACCCACAGTATGACTTCACTCATGAATGTAGAATTCCCTCCTTGCTCCAACATGAGAAATATGGCTAAGGGCAGAAATGAATATCCTTGAGACACTATGAGCTGGTGGGCCAATCTCCATCTCCATTGCTTATGAAACACTCTACCACATTCCTCAGCCACTTCTTGGTTTTGGGGCTTTATCCTGTTATCATATTGGATGATCTCAACATCCTGCTCATAAAACATCCAAACTTCAGAGCTCAGCTTTCCCAATTTCTAAGGTCTTTCTCCCTGCTCAGCCACACCTTAACTTTATCACTATCTAAATGAGCTCCATTGTCAAGTTCACTATGTTTCAACTGCCACTCCTGATCACAATGTCCTTTTCCTCTCTTAGAATCTTCTGTGTTCCTAGTTAACCTTCATTATAGGTAAGCAGTCATGCTTGCCCTCTCTGCTTCCTAAGGCTATCAGTATCCTCCTACCTCAGTCATCGCTGTACTCAATCAGGACCCATTTTCATATCATACAAATCCATGCCCCTGTAATCCAACACCACGTCTTCTGTGCCAACCACCTACCTGAATCTGACCTCCCAACTGTTCTTACCACTCACAATCCAGGGCTCTGGGTATTGTTAGAAAAATCCATGAAAACATGCTTATCAATCTTTCCTGGACATATTCATGATGTTTAACTTCAATGGCTCTTTATCCCTGACCAGGAGTCCCTTTTCTCTTGTAGAACCTGCTCCTGGCTGTTCTAAACTGTTTCTACAATCTCCTCTCACAGCAGATGACCACTCCTTCCTAACACTGTTGTCCATCTGTCCAACCAACCAATTTACTGTCCAAAGCTCTATGTTTTAACCAATCCTCTCTTTTGTCCCAGCACAGAAGAAGAGCTTTTCCCTTGGTGCCTCCAGGCCTCCTCAGTGCTAGAAGAACATTCTCTTGGCTCTTTTCCTCCTGCAAACTACAACACACTTTCCCATACTCTTATACATTTTCTATAATTATAGCCCATGCTAGATGACTCAATTGCTCTCCTGAACTATTTGCATAGGACTTGAATCACTCAACCCAGAACCCTAACTAACACGGGAGTTAGGGGCACAGTGGAAAATCCACATGTAACTGATAGTCAGCCCTCCATATCCACGGATTCAGCCAACAGTAAATTGTCTAGCACTGTAGTATTTACTACCGAAAAAAATCTGCGTATACCTAGACCCATGCAGTTCCATCCCATGTTGTCCAAGGGTCAACTGTATTCTCCTGGCTCCCATGCCATTTCCAACTCTTTATTTTCACTTCTTTCTAACCACTCTTTCCCACTTCCATCATCAGCTCGTCTTCTGGGCCATAAGTGCACATACCACCCACATCTCCCCATGGAACCTGAACTTCTATTGTATAGAAGTTTATGAAGGCTTAGGTATAAAGCACTTAAAAGTGTCAAGTCACCCCCACAGAAAAGCTTTTTCTGACCACCCCAGAGAGGGTCAGTCTCCCACAGTGGCTCATCTCCAACTAGAACAGATCACATTGCATGGCTATCTCTCTGATACTGGGACCAGACCTATGGTAGGCTGATGTTTCCTAAGAAAACATGGTCACCCCTCTCCACAACATTTCTTCCTTACCTAATATGTCTCCCACATGGCCACCAAATTAATCTCTCCTAAATCCCATATTGATCCTCTCATTCTTCTATCAAAAACTTCTAGCAATTTTCCCACAGCTTATAACAAAGACCAAAACTTCTTAGCCTGGCTCTTAAACGCCACATACGCCCAAAACTACCAATCAATCTTCTACTGATAACTTCTAAGAACCCTCTGCCTTATTCTACAAATATACACAGTACTTTCTCCCACCTGTGGCCTCCGCTCAAGCTCACTTATATAACTGCCATGTCTTAGTTGTGTGATTCTCCCTCAGCTCAGGCAATGTTCCCCAGGAGTCAGGGCCTTCTTAAGGGCACCCTCCTCAAATTCCTCTTCCTCACCTATTGAGCAAAATGACACCAAACTGCTGAGTTCCTAGCCCATTCAGTCCACAAGCCGAGCACTTTATTTATGTGTATATATAACTCCCCAACAGGATGGTGAAGCCAGTGATATCAAAGATGATGTTTTAAATGTCTGTAACCCTCACTTTAACTGACAACCAACATCTTTACCACCATCAGCATTTATTTATAATGTGCCAGGTGCTGCTACAAATGCTTTACAACGATCTTGTGGGATATATACTACTATTTTTTCCATATGCGAATGGGCAGCCTGGGTCATAGACAGGGGCCTACACAGAACTTTGAACACAATGGGTACAAAATTATATCTGTGAGTGGATAAATGTATTACTAATAACCATGCTCTGATACTGCCACATAAGTTAATGTGTCAACGTAGAATGCTTTCCCATTCTTCCCAGCCCAGCAAAATCCTCTGAGCCTTCAAGACCCAATTCAAATGTTACCTTTTCAAGAAAGTCCCCTGCTAACACCCTGGCAAATTTAGTTGCTCCTTCCAAAATCTGTCTTTAATACTTGTAATGTGTCTTCATTATAACACTAAGGTTATTTATAAGACTGCTCAGTTAGAATGAGTTTCTTCATGGCAGTTTGTTCAATACTTTTCTCAGAACAACTAAATGGAAAGTAAAATGAATGTAATTTATATCTGCTGACCAAATGAAACAAAAAGAAATGGCATATCTTATTAGCAATATTTGATCATCATACTCACAAATCTTTTCTGTAACATTCAGTACATGTATCAAGTTATAAAATCTGGTATGACTAAATCTAATTCAGAAGGTCTATTTTTTCTTTTAACATGTCCAAACAAAGCATTATTCTTAAGAAATGGAGAAGAGACTTACCAGTCTTCTCCTTTCTTCTTCTACTGCGATGAGCAGTCTTGCAAATTCTTTTAGTGACTGAGCTATTTAGAAGATAAGTTAAAAAAAAAAAAAAGCATTAACCTCTTTACACTGCTGATATCCAATTGCACAAGAATAAACATTACAATAAAGATACTTATGAATTTGTATATATTCTGTGGTGTTATGTTTTTATAAGCAGGAAACAGTATATACAATAGGATTTCAATGACTAACAGTTATATATAAGAGATGTTTGTGTGCTACAAATTGAAGTTTAGCACATATCAAGTATAATATTTTTTCTTCAAAGGCACTAAGGGAATATAGTTTATATATTTAATAAACAAAATTTACACAGTAATAAACAAAAGTATAGTACTGGAATCACTTCTAAACAGAATCCTACAAATAATAAATTCATTAAATCTATAAGGAGCAATAAATCCAGTACTAAGATGTACTCAGTAGCAGCCAGTAATGCAAAGTCTCCCACTGACTTCTTTCTTGAAGCTCAACACATATATACTTAAAAACAGATTCTGTATTCTGTATTACTGTATCACTCTCATATCCAAGGTACTTTAGACCTTTGCTAGTCAGAATGGTCAGAGGACCACCAGCATCAGCATTTTGGGAGCTTGTTAGAAATACAGATGCTCAGGCCCTGGCCCAGAATCTGCATTTTAACAGGATCCCCAGTTGATCCCTTTGCACATTAAAGTTGAGAAGCACTGCCTTAGAAAACTATCTGAAGCTATATTGTTGAGGCTTGGGAAGTGTTCAGGAACTTTGGGAGGACAAACGAAAAAAATAAGTAAACAGGGAGTTACAATAGCATATTCTTCAAAAATGCACAGTGCCACACAGTAAACTGTGAAAGATTAATTTGTCGACATCAATTTCTGTAACTTATACTTAATGTGAATTAAGTATACTTAAGTATACTTAATGTGAATTATTAACTAATGTTTAGATTACAAAACTAACAAAAGAAATAAGGTAAATGCAAATTTTATTTTGATTTAAGCCTTGAACCTTCCCTTCTATGTCCTTATTCTTTAGGCTCCCACCTCTTCCTTCATCCATACTAATATTGAAAACGTCCTGTGAGACCAGAAGTCTAGTAAGTCTGGCATAAAGTCTACAATAAAGGGAGGTGAGTGAGAACAACACATCAAGAGTCTTACCAACAAAACTCATTAAGAAAGAGAAAGAATATTTTCCATTTAAGAATTTTAAATTACAATCTTGGATTTTTCTTCTCTCTTTTCAAAACCACTAGGCTTACACTAACTAAGCTGGTTTGAAATTCTATTCCTATGATTACTTCACACTGTATTTTATTCAGTTACCAAAACAGAAATCAAAGGATTACCTGGGAGACTCACATTAATCTCATAAACACAGTAATGGCCTTAAAGTAAGTGGAACTTTTCTAAAGTGTTTAAAATGTGATTTTAATTTCTGCAGAAATAACTAACATTGCTACATTACAACCCAGTTTTGACAACAATAAGTTGAAGAGAAAAGCATTTTACAAATAGATAGAAGATTTTAACTGGAGTGTGCAATAGCATATTATATGTTTGTACTTTCGGTAAAGAAATATCCAGTCATCATTCTGGCAGCTATCTACTGCCATTGAAGATCTGTTGATGAGACTGGAAAAAGTCAACAAAACTTTGAATGATGGAAGGTAATGTTAACATGCCTGCAGAGAAAGAAGACAGAAAGTATGTCATTCTGGGCTACAGAAGGAGAGGCAACAGGTACTCCTGAGGTGAGAAAATAAGAGGAGATGTAAATAGAAAGAGTACACTAGTTGAAAGTCTGTATAAGAAGCACTTTAACCCCAGATTTTTAACTTAACGCCGCCTAACCTTTGTAATAAATATCAAAACAAAAACAAAAAACCTTACTCTCATATGCTTCCTTTTATCAGAAGCTATTGGTTAACACACTCTCACAAAACTTGGGAACAAAACATGAAAACATGAATTCTAGCAAAGCAAAGAAGCAAATGGAATTCTCAGGACAACACAGAGCTGTTCTAGGACAACAGTTGCGCCAAAGGTCCAGAGAGGCTCTTGTCTACACCGGAGCAATAGGTTAGAAGCTCCAGGAAATGTCTACAGAGAAAGAAAAATAGAACTGATCAATATCCTGATGTGTCTAAATGTAATGAGAGGAAATTTACACTCCTTTTTTTTTTTTTTTTTAAAGAAAACTCAAAGGCAATTATAGCTAGTGAGCAAAAATATTCAGGGGGAAAAAAAATTCCAGAAGTTCCAAAAAGCAAAACTTGAATTTGCTGCGTGCCACAAATATTTACGTGGTATTTACATTGTATTAGGTATTGTAAGTAATCTAGAGATGACTGAAAGTAATATGGGAGGATATGCATAAGTTATATAGGTTATATGCAAATACTACAGGATTTTATATTAAGGACTTGAGCATTTGTGGATTCTGAAAGCTGCAAATACCAAGGGGACAAGTGAATTAACTCCTGGGAAAACAAAGTTATACAAATAACACAATCAAAATAATTGAAATAACTGAGTTGTGAGTAATATGTACAAAATCACTGATATAAACATTAAAAATTAAATTCATTTTGCCAAAATGAAGTTTTAACTCTATTGAGAGAAAGGGAAAGGAGCATGTTAGATAGTATGAACTCAAGACATAGTGTGACAACACTATGAAGTGAAAGGATGGTACATAAAACTAAAAAACCAAAAAAACAAAACAACAACAACAAGAAAAACTCAAGAAGTAGCAAGGTAATCATGGTCTTGAAAGAAACTGAGGAATGGCTAAAAGTTCAAAGTGGTCTTGAGACAGGAAAGAAGGGAGCAGGGCACAACCTTTAAAAGGATGACACAGCCATTAGGAAGAACAGGATAGGACAAAAACTGGTTAGAACCCATTAGGCCCAAGATGGCAGAAGACTGGACTTCCAGTAGACCTTGAGCCTCATTATACACTCACTGTAATACTTAGCATATGCTAAATGACACACCCACAGGTGCCATAACCGTAAAGACCAAAAAATGGGCGGTGGCACAATTCCTGGAAATCTCCGCCCCCTCCCCAAAATAGTTAGAATAATCCTCCCCCTCCTTAGCCTATGAAATTACCCAGCCCATAAAAACTAGCCACCCCGTATTTCGGGGCTGCTCTCGCTTTCTTAGACAGACCACATTCTGTCTATGGAATGTCTATCTCTCTAAATAAACTTGCTTTCACTTTACTATGGCTCACTCTTGAATGCTTTCCTGCGCAAAGCCAAGGACCCTCACTTGGCGGTGCATCCCAGGGACTCGCCTAAGACCTGGGACATGACCATCCTCTGATACCCCATTCTCCTGTAACAGTCTTTCTGAGGAATTAAGTGGCAGGGACTGGTAGAAAAGGAGATTGCTAGTTTTTGTAAAGCCTAAAAAATAATCTATAACTTTTTAAACAGATAATGAAAAACACTTTATTTTCCTATTAGCCTACACCCTAGGAGGGCACAGACCACGTATTATTAATTTTCTCAAAGGGTAAATAAATATCTAGCACAGAGAAGCCTGTCAGCAGGTATTTTTGAAATAAATGAGACTATAACTTGATTTTAGACTGACATGGGTATACTAGAACCTTCCAGTTGATCAACTCAGAAAATGTTCGCTGGCCTACGTAGCAGCACTCTAGTGGTCCCAGGGAGTATTTTATGATGATGACTTCAGAAGTCCAAAGGTTTCCCCAAGGTAACTGCTACTCCAATATTGTGGTGTTGCCTTAAATCAGATTTTGGTTACAAGGAAGGAAACTCAAAGTTCTCATTTTGCTGCTGTACCTCTTTGTCCAAAACTTAATGGCCATTTTCTGCTTTACTTGAATTCTGGTCTGTTTCCCTTATAAATACTAATTATAGACTCAGTATGACAATAGTAGATTATAATGAGGAAGTCTGGGGAGAAATTTTAACATTTGCAAAAGCAACTGCTTGTCTGGTTCCTCACAACGAAAACGACTCTCCTTCCAGCAGTTTTCTGGGTCTGCCCCAATTTGACAGTAACTTTTGTTCCCTGTTTTTCTTTGGTTGATTTTTCAGGGAAATGACTTCAAAAAAACTAAGACTGTTCTCTCTAAATATTATAGTCCTAGTTCTATAAAAGCATACTATGTTTCTTGGTCCAAATGAAGCTTTCAGATTCATCATTTGTTCTATAAGAAACAGTCAGGAACACTAAATAATTTATTTCATGAATTAGGGACAGTGGCCTACTAACTTTTTAAACCCATACCTAATGTTTTTCCCTGAATATTTTTCTTTATAATGATGTCAAAGTATCACATTAATAGTTTACTAAGCACAACATAACAAGGAAAGAAAACAGAAATTAACAATCCTATAACGCAAGTATAAAATAATTCAAGGTATTATCACATAAATTGGGTTTTAGGAGAAAGGGCAGATGGATAGCCAGTCACTTCCCTGCCTGCCCCACCCTCAAAGTCTAACAGGTACCTCCAACACAAACCAGGCAGATCCAAGCTGCCTAGTTAGTGTTCCCCAGCAGTACTCTAGAGATTAGAAGCCAGTATTAGAATCTCTGGTGCATGAGACCCACAAATGCCTAAAGAGGCCATGAAAACTAGAGGGAGTCTATTCTCCACCAGACCTTGGGCACAAAACATATACAAAATGACTCTCTCAGCACTCATCACAGGGCCTTATACAAAATGGCTAAGGATTTTGTGACTGCTTGAGCCACTTTTTCTAAGACTTTGCTTAAGCAAAATCTGAAAACATTTTTTATTACATGCAAATTTCTGATACCCGAATATTTTCTCTTATAATCAATTATTTGTGATGCTCCATATTTTATTTATTGATTTTCACATAAATAAAAACCACTGCATTATCTGATTTGGGGGGTCCAGGCTAACACTAAATATAACAGCTGGTCCTGCAATGATAGATCTTGACGATACCTAGGTGGTATTACAGGAGTTTGATTTAGTGAGAGTAATATTCCAAAAACAATACTTAATACACAGTGGGCTTTCAGTAGATGAATTTAACAATACATTCCCACCATCTATTTGCTCTATAAGGAGAAACATACCAACTCTTATTCTAGACTTCATAAAATATTATGAAAAGGATAGGCCAGATACTTTGGAAAATTATGTTAGCTATCCACATTCTTGCCACCTGCATGAAACTTTCCTGGCTGTATTTGCCAGTAATAATCTTTCCCCTTCCTGACCATCTGGACCATGAGATTACTGGAGAGCAATCAAAATGTAGCTTTATATATAAATTTTAACTTTCCAAAAAAATTATTGAGGTCAAGAACACTGCTATAGGTTTCCTTTTTACCTCCACAATGTGATATTGGAAAAATACTTTTGGGACAAAAGAAATCTATTATTCAGATGCATTTATGACGGGTCCCAAGAGCATAAACATTCATAAAGCAACAGTTGAATTATACCTAGATGGTGAAGAAGTACAATAATGGCTTCTGTATTTACCAATATCGTAAATTCTGAAACATTCCTGAACAGTATAAAATATCTATTTCCTAACAAATTTTTTCAGCAGGCTTAAATTCATCCTACTATTTCTAACTGTGGAAAATCTGTTTAGTGTCTGGAAGTAAGAATGAGCAAGAATAGAGAAAATTATTCCCTGTTCATTGTTGATATAATTCCACAACCTTAAGTACTAAGCATTATATACTATTAAATGTTTCAGCAATTGAACAGTTTGGGTTTACAGATTTCACAACTATAAGAACTGAAAAAGCATGTCTCTCTCACATCTAGCCAACATTTATATCATAGTCAGACAATGATGTGCTACATATTTCTCCTAGGAGTCTTTCCTCAAACCTAAACAGCATAAACACATACTCAAAAAAAAACCAAAAAGTACAGATCACAAATCAGTGACATATACAATTATGTCCACAACACATTTTTTTCACTTTATTAGAGTGAGCAAATCACTTACGAAGTTCAGATAATGCTGATGAATAGAGGGGAACTGGGTTAGCAGTAGGATTTAGACTTGATTAAATCTCAAGGAAAACATGAAAACCTGTAAAAGTCTATAAAAGCCAGATTGCACCAATGCAATCATATTTTATAAGTCCAGATGTTGCCCCAACAGTCGCTTGACTTTTCTATTTGGGTGTGAGTAGGCTCTGGCAAGCTTTTTCTCTGGCACTGACTTTTCATGAAGAATAGGAGCAAGGCTATAAAACATCAGTACTGAACTGAGGATCTGAGCCAGAGCAGGTGAATCCATCATATCCTTCTAGGCCACATGGAGAATTATTAGAATAGAATCAACCTACATAGCCAAGGGACACCCAGCATTACACTACAAAAGCATGCAGTGACCTAACAGGGTATCACATCAGCAGTTCAGGCCTGGAACTTCCACTGAGAGAGTTCTAATTCTCTGAACGCTAAAAAGATCAAAGGTAGCATACTGGCTGAAGTATCCAGTGGAAAGTTTTGGTTCAGGAACAATTTAACCCATAAACAAAGCAGGCAGCAAGGTCAGCTTGTGGCATGCCTGAATAATAAATACTATGTCTACAAAACAGAGTGATATAAAAATTGACACCAACTCTCCCACCAGATATTGCAAGTCTTTGGTAACAATTAATATCCCTGCTGACGGGCTGTCCACTCTGTCTGCAATATTGGCATTATTTGCAACCACAAACTCTAGTTATTAGTTTCCAAAAGCCACAACATCAGATAAGATTTTTCCACTCTATTTGTGGCTTCAAGCTCCATGGATGCCTAGTTGCAAAGCCAATAAATTGCTTCCTAAACCAACAGAAAAAAAAAAAAAGTCACAGGCCCACTGTGGAATGCCGACAGGTCACTGTAATACACCCTAGTACTCAGAGGAACTGATCTTTCTTCTAGAGCTTCACAGCCCAGCCTGGTGGAATCCAAGGTCTCACGAAAACACAGGCAAATTTAGTTCTCTTTGAGGTAACTAAACTGGGTTCTCCACAATGTCCTCCAGGTGGTCAGTCTTTTTTTTTTTCTCATTGCCAAACAAATCAAAAAGCAAGATTAATCTTGAAAACAAGCCCCTGAAAACTGGCATTTAATTTTTTTTATATCCTACCAATGCATCATTGTGTAGCATTGTATTCAGGTGAATTGGGTTTCAGTAAATATGAGATGTATCAAGTTGGAAGAGCATATTAGATATTATTTTGGTAATCAAAGGTTAATATTATAGCATAGTTTTCTAATTAAGCATTAAAGAACAATAAGAAATGCATAACCTGCAAATGAAAACAGTCGTAAAATTAAACTTTTATCCAGTTGACCAGGTACTCTGCAGACTTAGGAACTACCTTGTTTCTGCTTCGTCACTTGTTCCATACTGCCATTAGCTATGCTATAATCTGTCTGTCCAGTACTTGGATGCCAGTGTAGACTCTGAACAGGACACAGGAACAGAATCCTCACTTTGGAATCCACTGGCTTAATATCAAGTGATCTCTTTCTGCTTTCTCTTGTTCCTGTTCATCCTCTAACCATATTAGCCAGATTCTTTGCAGGGGTTCTAACCAGTAATATGTCTCCTTTTAAATTCCCAACTCCTATTCCTAGTGCCTCCCTCCATACCTGGGTTCTGACATTCCATGGGTCCCTAAGCACTAACCTGTGCTAGACTTTAATCTGATCTATCAACGTGAGTCCCAACATTGACTGCCACTGTACATTTGGGCTGAGATTCAGAACTTGTGGCCAAAATGTCAATCTTTCATTCTTTTGGTCTAACTAGATACTCAGTCTGGTTTATCTTATCCTCACTGGCGTAATAACTGGACTCAAAAGAAGAAAGATACCATCTGTAAGCCAGGGGCTTCACCTATAAAAGAAAGCTACCACTACTACTACTGTTACAGATTGATAACTACTAAAAGTGAGGAGAATTATGATTCCAAGACAAAAGTCACAGTGGATGCACAGAAATAATTCTAGACTATATGTCTGATGATTTTCCTTCATATACTCTCTCTGAACAGGGATAGGACCTTTCAGTAATATCTGCTTTGAAACTGCCAAACTACCAGGTAGTTTGAGAATTCTAGTATTATCTCTATATATAGACAGATACGTAGATATAGATATAGATGTATAGACTGGGCTTGTTATTTTATATAGATATAAAGTATATAACAATTCACATAAGGCCAAGTTTTGACAAATGAATACATGCAAATACAGAAAGGTGGCCTTTCAATTTTACACAATTCCAAAATTTGATTCCAGCTGGTTTCTCCCAAAACTTCATCCCACTACTCATTACTTCAAATGAATTTCATCTGAATTCTAGTTAAAATTTTTTTTTGTTTTTTACTATGAAATTTTATGTTGATGCAATAAGTACTGTTGTGCATAAC
The DNA here is from genome assembly GCF_005190385.1 of Monodon monoceros. NCBI lineage: Eukaryota > Metazoa > Chordata > Mammalia > Artiodactyla > Monodontidae > Monodon > Monodon monoceros. The sequence continues at coordinate 31,934,238 of NW_021703784.1, forward strand.
ATTGTCTACAAGCCACATATATTTAATTTTTTTTCCAAGCACACATATTAATTAGAAAATGAAGAGCTGTGCTTTTCTGATGTTGCCTTTTTTTAGTTTTTGTTTTGTTTTGTGGTGTTTGACCTGTTTCCCAAAGCCAAAACAACTCCCAATTCAGAAAACATTTTCCCAAGATGTAAACCACTCCCACTTCAGAGCACCTCTGCCAAGAGGTAGAGATGTTACATAAACTGTTTCATTTAATGCCCACCCAATGATATGAGGTACAGAAGTTAAGTGTTACCTTCATTCTTCAGATGAGAAAAAGGTCAATCAGCTGGGGTAGCTTGCCCCATGATCTCACAGCTAGTAAGTGGAGAAGCAGGTATTCAGTTTTGAATGTTTGATTCCAAAGTCTATTCTCTCCCAGCAAACCATTATTGTGAAAGGAGTGGGGTGGATAAAAGGTAGTGCCAGCCTACTACCCAGCTCCATTACAGAAAAGAAGAGGCTTATCATCTTTAAAGGCAAACAGAGCCAGAACTATCTGTGCTCAGAGGATAATCAGGCGCCAAGTATCCTGTTTTAAAGGGAGCAATCAGTAATTTGCTGCTAACAAACAAGCATTTACACCAAATACACCCCCACCCCCATCCTTACTGCCATTAGGAACTGACCTCCTAACACTTCTTCACATTCCACAAAGGCTGAAGCACCCCATTCATACTCCTCCTCTGCACCCAATGCTCCTGCCACCACCCTACTGAAGCTTCAACATCCGCTTCCTTGTCCAATATGCAGCCTCTCTCTTCCACAACCTCTTAACCTCTAATGACTTTCCCTCTTCTGTAATTCACACACCCACAAGGACACGAAGAGTTCAAGCGATCTAACCCCTCTGCTTCTGCTTCTTGGCAATGCTTTTATTCAACTCTAGTTTACTCCTAATCTTATTTCCCACAGTGGCCATCTAAAAAGAATTTTCTCCTTTCTCAAGAACCCAGCCCCAAACTTCCCTCACTCACACCAGATGGCCTGGCCTCCTGCTTTTCTGATCAACATGGTCTCCATTCTTTTCAACTTGCCTGTCTCAGAGGAGGGGCCCTCTTCCTCTCAAAAGCTAACAACTCCCCAAGAAGCTTCTAATCTCACCCTTTTCCATATCCATCTCCATTTTTTTCTCCCCCGCTCTTATTTCCACCAGCACTCTTCTCTCCTTACAAGCCATTTCTCCTCCTCGTCTACAAACTTACACCAGTGGACTCCCATCCTCATGAAGGAGGAAGACAAGAAGACCTGGGAGTAGGGAAGGAGGAGCTTTGGTACCCGCACCAGCATGGTGCACAGCTCTTTAATCCTCACAATACCCTACGAGGCACTCACAAGTAAAACACCCAAATCTTCTATCACCACTCTCCTACTTTTCAAATAATGAAACTGACATGTAGAGGTTAAATAATATGCAAGGCCATAGAGCTAATGACTGGCAGAGCTAACCTCTGAACTCAAATTAGCTCACCCGAAATTTATATACACTTTCCCTCTATTCTAGGCACAGTTCCACAACCCCACCTCACTAGTCTAAATTTAACAAATCTGATTATATATCCTGGGAATTTCTACTAGGAATTTTGTCTGAATCTCAAAACTTAACATGTACCAAAACTTAACTCATAATTCTGCTCCACCCCCAGGTACCCTGGCCACATATAAACATATAAATGGGCCCCTAACACCATTCTCCTAGTAACTCGAGTGATGGATTATCCTCAGTCCTTCCTTCCACAGATTCAATTGCCAAATGCTGTTGATCTCTCTCCTCTACCCTTCTTCCATACCCATGTAAGGGTATCACTTCATCTTTGCTGTACTATTACAACAGCCTAGTTATTGGTTTCCCAGTTCCTATGGCTCCAGCTCACCCTATGTAGTAATGGTCAGAATAAAATTCCTAAAGGGCACCTTTGATTGTGTCATTATCCAACTCAAAAACTGAATGAGTAAATAAAGTCAGAAATCCATATTGCAAATGATTTGGGGCCTCCATGATGTGGCTCCAAAGTACCTTTCCAACTGTGTTAGCTTGAGATGCTACTACTTCTGATCTCTTAGTACTTTGAAACTACTAACATTCCTATAGTATCCCTTTTCCATGTCTTTCCTTTAACTACTGGGTTGGCCAAAAGATTCTTTCATTTGGTTTTCCGTAAGATGGCTCTAGTAGCACTTAGTTGTCTTTAACTTCATTTGAAACAATTTTGTTAGATTGTACGTGACAGCTGTCATATCAGAGTGCATTCTAAAAAAGACTTATCAAAACTGGTGAATTTTTGTGTAGCCATTTTAATACTGAAGATGGAAGAAAAAAAGCAACATTTTCGGCATACTATGCTTTATTATTTCAAGAAAGGTGAAAACACAACTGAAATGCAGAAAAGATTTGTGCAGTGTATGGAGAAGGTGCTGTGACTGATCGAACGTGTCAAAAGTGGTTTGCGAAGTTTCATGCTGGAGATTTCTCACTGGATGATGCTCCATGGTCAGGTAGACCAGTTGAAGTTGATAGCAATCAAATCAAGACATTAACTGAGAACAACCAACGGTATACCACGCAGGAGATAGCCAACATATTCAAAATACCCAAATCAAGCACTGAAAATCATTTGCACCAGCTTGGTTATGTTCATCGCTTTGATGTTTGGGTTGCACGTAAATTAAGTGAGAAAAACCTTCTTAACTGTATTTCCGCATGTGATTCTCTACTGAAACATAATGAAAACGTTCCATTTTTAAAACAAATTGCGATGGGCGATGAAAAGTGGATACTGTACAATAATGTGGAAGAGAAGAGATTGCAGGGCAAGCAAAATGAACCACCACAAAACACACCAAAGGCCAGTATTCATCGAAAGAAGGTGATGTTGTGTATATGGTGGGGTTGGAAGGGAGTCCTCTATTATGAGCTTCTTCCGGAAAACCAAACGATTAATTCCAACAAGTACTGCTCCCAGTTAGACCAACTGAAAGCAGCACTCGACGAAAAGCATCCAGAATTAGTCAACAGAAAACACATAATCTTCCATCAGGATAACACAAGACTGTATGTTTCTTTGATGACCAGGCAAAAACTATTACAGCTTGGCTGGGAAGTTCTGATTCATCCGCTGTATTCACCAGACATTGAACCTTTGGATTTCCATTTATTTAGGTCTTTACAAAATTCTCTTAGTGGAAAAAATTTCAACCCCCTGGAAGACTGTAAAAGGCACCTGGAACAGTTCTTTGCTCAAAAAAGATAAAAAGTTTTGGGAAGATGGAATTATGAAGTTGCCTGAAAAATGGCAGAAGGTAGTGGAACAAAAGTGTGAATACATTGTTCAATAAAGTTCTTGGTGAAAATGAAAAATGTGTCTTTTATTTTTACTTAAAAACCAAAACATTTTTTGGCCAACCCAATACATTTCCTAAGCTGTATCTTACCTAGACATTGGGACTCAGCTCAAATAGCATCCTCTTTTTAAGCATCTTCTGATGTCCCTTCTCCAGCTTTGGTGCTCTCACAGCATTTCTGTTCTTACTACTCTACCTAAAGCACTCAGCACATTCTCCTGAGTAATATAGTGATGATATCATAAAGCTATTTTTGGACCCCCTTCTATTAATAAGGGTACAAGAAGATCTTATTCATGTTGCATGTACCAAATTACCCATAAGGTTCTTTGCACTCAGAAGATATTATTAGTAGAGAATTCCAGAGAATCCAAAGTCAACATGAACTAAATGACATCTTATATGGGATTTTAATTTGAAAAGTTGATTTTTTCCTTCATCCCTGAGTAATCTGCATAGCATCTACACTGGCCCATAAACACTATCTCTCATTCTAAGATAGAGAGATAGACAGATAGATAGATAGATAGATAGACAGACCAATTTGTTCTGCATAAACCAAAACCTTTTTTCAGGCTGTCAAGGGAAAATGGTACAACAAATGACCAGGTTTCCCCACAAACACATGGCTTCTATAGCCTCAGTGGCTCCACTGGCAAAATGCTAGGCATCAGGGATCTGGTGACCCACAAAGCACTCCTCTGGAACAGACCTTTTCCCAGTTTTAGTACCTTCCCCAGTTATGCCTCCCTCCCTCGGTATAAAGCACAAGTATATTGTTTAGAGTAACAATCTTTCCCAGGCTGCATCAGACAACACGAATCTCCATAAAATGAAAGGCTCCTAATGTCTCAACGCAGAGGATTGTACCTTAGTTCAGGTCTGGGGGTGAAGCCCAAGGATCAAAATTTTAAGGTTCCCCATACTTGATTCTGATGCTAGGCAGCTTGGCAACTGCTGACTTTGTGGCGGGGGTGGGGGGGAGGAATGCACGCTCTTTGTGTAAGGAGTTAAGAGTTAAAAATATATTTAAATAGAAAACAGTAGATACACATGACTGTGTGTGTGTGTGTAATTGTTTAAAATAAGGTTTGTAAGAATGCTCCTTGCCTGAAGCACATCTGTACTTTCAATGGCAGAAGTAGTTACTCGTGGCCCTCTTGGTAATGGAAGAAACAGAACACTATGTCTGAGTCCTAAGAATCAAGCAGGACCTGAAAGCTCTTCTCTCTACAGCCCTCCGAATCATGACTCAGCAACTATCCTGAATTCTCTCAATGACCAAGAAATTACTCTGAATTAAGCTGTTTTTTCCCAGCCACATATTCCTTGATAACTATCCAAGGCAAGCTTTTCTTTCTTTTGTAGGCCTGTTATTCAACTATTTTCTTGCTTTCCTCCTCCCCCACCCCAAGGCTGTCTCCATTGCTCATATGCTGTCCTTGCCTTTTGCCAGTGAGTTTTCATTAGTCTCTGGGTGCCCACGTCCTGCCTCCTAACTCACTTATTTCAGATACAGTCTCCAGGACTATTGCCTTTATGGTCCAAACCTTTTAATGTCAAAATTGAAACTGTACTTTTATTATTTCATTCATATTTAGAAATGTTCTCTCTAGGTCCATTAAAAAAAATGCTGATGGACCTAGAGTCTGTCATACAGAGTGAAGTAAGTCAGAAAGAGAAAGACAAATACCGTATGCTAACACATATATATGGAATCTAAGGAAAAAAAAATGTCATGAAGAACCTACGGGTAAGACAGGAATAAAGACACAGACCTACTGGAGAACGGACTTGAGGATATAGGGAGGGGGAAGGGTAAGCTGTGACAAAGTGAGGGAGTGGCATGGGCGTATATACACTACCAAACGTAAAAGAGATAGCTAGTGGGAAGCAGCCACATAGCACAGGGAGATCAGCTGGGTGCTTTGTGACCACCTAGAAGGGTGGGATAGGGAGGGTGGGAGGGAGGGAGACGCAAGAGAGAAGAGATATGGGAACATATGTATATGTATAACTGATTCACTTTGTTATAAAGCAGAAACTAACACACCATTGTAAAGCAATTATACTCCAATAAAGATGTAAAAAAAAAAAAAATGCTGATGAAGGCAATCCTTGACTCAACTCTGAACTGGCAAAGACTTCCATGCTATAATTCATCACATATATTGAATCCAGAATAAACCTCCTAAAGGGCAACTTCAATCACAAGCCTCAAGTGTCTCCTGAGGACATGTAAATTAAACTTGAGACTATGTGGCAAGCCCTCTGCGATATTCTGTGACTCCCAATCCTTGTACTACAGCTAAGAAGAGACCTTTACGGGTTTCCCTGGTGGCGCAGTGGTTGAGAGTCCGCCTGCCGATGCAGGAGACATGGGTTCGTGCCCCGGTCTGGGAAGATCCCACATGCCGCGGAGCGGCTGGGCCCGTGAGCCATGGACACTGAGCCTGCCCGTCCGGAGCCTGTGCTCCACAACAGGAGAGGCCACAACAGTGAGAGGCCCGTGTGCCACCAAAAAAAAAATAATAATAAGATACCTTTACACCTTTTGCACCAAATGGTTTCAAATCCAGAAATAGGTCAATGTTTACATAGTCATATAAATTTGATTGATCACACAGGGAATGGAGGGTAAAATGAGGTTCATTTTATAAGTAGTTTACAGTAATACCACTATCTTGAAATTAGATATCTGTATATTAAAAATACTAAAGAAAAATTTTAACTAATCTCCCTTCTTTTTGTATCTCTATAGCACTTATGGTCTAATAATATATAATGAAGTTATGTATTTTATCGTCTAACTCCTCTGACTAATGGCAAACCCATTAGGGTGGGGATTTTTTTTTTCTGTTTTGCACATGATGTGTCTTCAGCACCCAAACGGTGTCTAACAAATCTCAAGTGCTTTATTGAATGAATGAACAAGTAAACTCAAACTTATGACCCAGGAGCCAGGTGATCAAGGTTCTAATACTTGTGTGACTTTAGAAAATAATTTCACCTCCATCTAAATCAAAATGACAGATTTAGCTCCCATGTTCTCCAAGGTCTCTTTCTACTCTACGATACTAAACTTGCGATTCTAAGAAACCAGGCCAACATTTCTGTCAGAAGTAGCTCTTTCTGATAATTCAAAAAAAAAAAACCAGACAAAAAGAACAACAGCTTGTGCAACTTCCCATCTTCCCACCCCCATATGTACATAAAGAAGGTACATGAATTATCCTAGAATTGAAGAAATGCAGCTCCCCAATAGAAAGATAGAAACTACTCCACACCAAGAAGACAACTGTGACACGATACTATCTTCAAAAGCTGTTTTCAAAGTGGATGCAGAATTTACATGATATTCAACATGGATGGATCAACTCTATTAAGCAAAGCAGGAAATTAACCAACAAAGGTAGAAACTATGCACCTACCACACACATGGGCCATGGCTTACCTTTCTGATACCTAATATTTACCAATATGCAATAAAACATGTTTCTGTTCCTGAAGTCATCCCTTCACCCCCACTTGCAGCTCGAGGCAGCCTGGGCTCTGACCAACATTACCTCGGGGACTTCAGAGGTGACTCGCGCCGTTGTGGATGGAGGGGCCATCCAGCCCTTGGCTGAGCTCCTGTCTTCCACTCATATGACTGTGTGTGAACAGGCAGTGTGGGTCCTTGGTAATATAGCAGATGATGGACCAGAATTCAGAGACAACGTTATCTCGAGTGATGCCATTCCACATCTGCTGACCCTGGTTTCATCAAGTATACCAGTCACAGACCTGTGCAACATCGCGTGGACCTTGTCCAACCTGTGCCGGTACAAGAACCCATACCCTTCTGATCACACAGTGAAGCAGATGTTGCCCACCCTCTTCCACCCGCTATGGCACCCAGAGGTTCTCATGGACAGCTGCTGGGCCCTGTCCTACCTCACCGATGGCTGCGATGCACACATCAGCCAAGTGGTGGACACAGGGGTCCTGCCCAGGCTGGTTGACTCATGGGCAGCTCAGAACTCAATGTCTTGACCCTCTCTCTGCGCACTGTGGGGAACATTGTGTCACGGGGACGGACCACCAGACCCAGCTGGCCCTGGACACGGCCATCCTGGCTGTGTGGCTCCAGCTCCTCACACACCCCCACTCCTCCATCCAGAAGGAGACAGCCTGGGCCCTAAGTGATGTGGCCGCGGGACCCCGCCAGCACATCCAGCAGCTGACCGCTTGCAGTGCTCTGCCTCCCTTGGTGGCTGTTCCAGAAAATGGAGAATTTAAAGCCCAGTGAGAGGCTGTCTGGACAGTGGCTAACTTCACAACTGGGGGCACCGTGGACCAGTTGATCCAGCTTGTCCAGGCTGGAGTCTTGGAGCCTCTAATAAATTTTCTCACCATCCCAGACACCAAAATTGTTATCATCCTCAACGTCCTCTTTTTATCCTCCAGGAAGAAGAAACTGGCACAACCTTACCAGCCCAGGACCAAGATGGTGAATTCTTAAAGCACTTAACAAACACATACCAAAGCTCCACAACTCCTAAACCAGGGACCAGACCCAAAGAGTCACTTCTTTAAGAACCCCTTCCCCTTGGTGTACCACAGGTATAAAGCTTTTAAAACTGAATGATAATAAAATTTTCCACACTTTCACCTCCATCTAACAACAACAAAAAAAAATGCCATGTGTAAAGGTTATGGGCAGGTAGACAAGACCTAATAGGCCATGTTAGGGATGTGGAATTTCAACCTGAAGACAATGAGAAGCCATTTCAGGGCATTAATCAGAGAAATGACATCATCTTTGCATTTTAAAAAGACTACTCTGACTGCATTTGGAAGAAGGCTGCCCCAGATGAGATTTTCTTACAAGATGGAACTTGGCCATTTCTCTGGGTTTGTGCCCAGGAGAAAACGGGGCATGGGTAGCTTGACTTTAAAATGTAACCTATGGATACCTGGTTTGTTTATTTGTTTGTTTTAATGCGCTTGCATTGACCCACAGAACCACAGTTGGAGTACATCTCTTTTATTTTAGGTATGAATAGAATGGTGTTGGTAAAATTGGAATCATATGGTTAGTTTATAATTTTAAGCCTGAAGCATGGCATACGCTTGATGACATTTTTGTCATAATTTTTTGCATAATAACAAAAAGCCCCAACTGAATTTTCTTCTTTAATACACTTTAGCTTATTGCTCTTATAGAAGAGCAAAAATCTATCCTATTCGTCTTCAATGAGTCAAGGCTGCCTCATGCACCTATAAAATGCACCATATTTGATACAGTAGATTCTCCATGAGTCAGGCGGCTCAATTTTTTCACCTCTCAACAGATGATCACGAATGACCACAAAAGTGCTAGGAGTATTGATTTGGGGGATACCAATAAATTGTAGAGGAAGCAAATTTGCAAATACAGAATTTGTGGATAATGAGAATCAACTGTATATTCCTGCATCCCAAGTTATATTGGGCCAGGGCATTTATTTCATTGTCTAATCATTTTGTTGAATTTTTTTTGAGCTCTTATAAGTCACTAACCATAGATAAAAGTTCTCTTTTCACTCTCTATCCACTCACCCTGAAATAAGCCTTTTTTAAGGCATGTTATCTCTAAAGGAAGGATATTGCTACCATCTTATTCTTTAGTCTGTACACTCCTTGAGGGCAAAAGCTTTGACTACTCTTTTCACCACCAGGTCCCTGGGGACTGGCACAGAGCTTGTCACCTAACAGTAGTCAATAAACATTGAATAATAAACTAAAGAATATTACAATATTTAGCTCTGGTTTGAAACATTTACAAATATTAAGATATTTGTTCTAAATCATTCTCAATTATATGCAAAAGTTACATATATGTGTGTGTCTGTGTTTGTGTATTTATATGTAAATACAGTTGGCTCTCTGTATCCAGTTCTGCATCCTCAGATTCAACCAACTGTGAATTAAAAATACTTGGGAAAAAAAATTCCAGAAAGTTTCAAAAAGCAAAACCTGAATTTTCCAAATGCTGGCAACTATTTACATAGCACTTATATTGTATTAGGTATTATAAGTAAGCTAGAGATGAGTTAAAGTATATACAAGAGGATTGTGTAGGCTATATGCAAATACCACACCACTTTACATAAGGGACTTGAGCATCTAAGGATTTCGGTATCCATGAAAGTTCCTGAAACCAACCTGCTGTGGATATCAAGGGATGACTATATATGAACTATTTTCCCTCTCAAAATTTAGTTTATTACCATACTGAAAAGAATCATTCTAGATATACCCAAATATGTACATTTTATTTTTTAATATATGACTCTAAAATTTTATTTATGCACCTTAAAGTGATTTGTTTCTAGAAACTAAAGTTTACTAGGTTTTCCAGGGGGACTATTTATGCAACAAATATTTACTAAGCTTCTGCTACAAATAAGGTGCTAAAGAATTCTGCAGGAATAGAAATGTGAGAAAACTTTCTGACCTCAGACAGCATATAATTTACTGGAGGAGATAAGAGACTGATTTCTCTGTGAAAAAGACAGCCACTTTTTGTTCAGCAAAACAAATCACAGGGCTTCCCTGGTGGTGCAGTGGTTGAGAGTCCGCCTGCCGATGCAGGGGACACGGGTTTGTGCCCCGGTCCGGGAAGATCCCACATGCCGCGGAACGGCTGGGCCCATAAGCCATGGCCGCTGAGCCTGCGCGTCCGGAGCCTGTGCTCCGCAACGGGAAAGGCCACAACCGTGAGAGGCCCGCATACCGCAAAAAACAAATCACAAAAACAGAAAGGGGATTCAGGGGATTAAAGTATATCGATAAATTAAAAGGCAAACTTTTTTCTTTGAGATGTGACTTTTAACATGATAAGTTTCTGAATTTTTTTTTAACTTCAGATTCTGGAAAAACAATCTAAGCCTTTGAACTTCAAATTAAATCAAATAAAGTTCTTTAAAATACAGAGATAATATGATGAAAACATCTCTCTCAAGTGGTGTGTTTTTTTAAAGAGAGGAACTCCACCTGAAATGTGCAACTTTCCCAGCTGTTTCAATCCTTAATTGTGGGTGGTTTCTGTGTGGGTGCAAAAATAAGGGTGGTAAAAGAAAATGGAAAACAATAATTCAATTGTCCAACTGAGAGCCATAAAAAAGTCAAATATGCTTCCTCTACAGAGTTCAAAAGAAAATGTTATTTATATAAACAATTTAGGCATTTGGAAATGTTCCACTTTAATAGAGGACTTCCTGATTTATATAACCACATTTAAGTGGGTTGTAATGAGGGTTCGTAATAACTGATGGATTTTCTTTTGATTCAGCAAATGAGAAGGTAATTTGTTTCCTAGAATTTAATAAAATCACAGGTCTTTTTTTTTGAAGAGTTCAGTTATGGTTGGTAATGACATTGTGTCTGGTTTGCTAACTTTTCCCGAAGAGATGCCCAAGAAGAGTCTCATGGCCACACTCTACCTTATGCATCCCAATATCATCAGACAAATGGTAGTAGTGATCTGTAATGGACGAGTATCTGTAGCTCATAACTGAATTCTGAAGAAAACCTTTACAGAAGCATTTTCAATTTGGTAGCTTAATAGCTGAATTTTATTAGTTTAACTTGAAGAAAATAGGTGTGGTTTTTTCTTAGCTAAAATCATTTATGATCGTTTAAGTGCATTTCCTGGGGTGTATAAATATACTAGTTCTTTTTAACCTGAAATACTACCTTTCCATTAGACCTAACAAGATGCATCCTTGAAGCGAATGAATTTATTTGGTAAAAGATTTATGCATTTTCCTCCAGTAATTCCTCTAACAAAGAAAATGAAAAAAATTTTTCAACCACTCCCTTGAAAAATGTCTTCTACTTTACACCCTCTGAGCAAGCATCAGTGATCACTCTCAGGCTTCTGTCTAGGCGATTTCACTTAACCACTGTATTACACTGATGCACACCCAGCTTCAGAGAGGTAATCTAACAACAAATATGTGCACCTGGGCAAAGCACTGCTTGCTCAGGAAGATTCAATAAAGTCCCTGTGAGTTAAAATGTCACTATTTTAAATTAATTTCCTACAGTCTCACATTTCAACGTATTTTCCAAAAGAATAGAAAAGAATTCAAAACATAAGGCACATTCCAGCCAATGCAGTATACAAAACTTGGTTTGGTTTGAGTTACCATCTGTCAATCTGTACACATAAGATTTGTAAGGGTTTAAAAAAAACCATATAACATGCTCTTCATTCTAAGAACTATTAAGCACTAACCATTATTGCTATGTGTGCATATCTGTATTCAAAGCAGAGTAAATACCTGAACACAAATACATGAGTTAAGTCAGAACTATCTGTACAATTATCAATATTATGAAATATATTTTGATCTGAATTACCTACTTCATGGACTCATTTCTCCACTCAGAGTTGGGAGCCATAACCTTAGTTGACAAGTGCTTGTATGTAGCCTGTCTCTACCACAGGAATTTTCTGTTTAGGTATGTCTAAAGGAATAAGTCCCCACCTAGAATATTTACTAGCAAACTGACTCTCCTTCTTGGTAAATATTTAATCTCTTGAGTGCAAAGTTCACATTGTCCAAGACTTTCCTGAGCACTACAATAGGCCATCACACAACATCGTTAGCCAAGCTATTTATGGAAAACCACAACTGGACTTTCCAATGGTTTCCAAGATTACATAGAATGAATGAGCTTTGCCTCATATTAATGACTAATATTTTTATTGGCACCGGTTCAGCGTGACTAACAATATCTGATTTTGTTTTTAATGCAGACTTTTTTTAAGACTTGGTTAAAAGTGATTTCAAATTATAGGCACTAAATATGCATAACAAAAACCACAGCCTCAGACAGATTCACAGTAATATCTTTGAGCTTCTACTTGTTCAAATGAACCACTGTAAAGAGTTTTCAAAAGAATAGTGTTTTATTTTCTGTAGAGATAGTTTTTTTATTTCCTACTAGTAAGGTTTTAGGGCTGGTCACATGACATTAGCAATTCCCACACACATACCAGGATTAATGCAGTAGGTATTGTCTTTTGTATAATTATGGTTAAACAACGGTACATTTTGTTTCCAGTCTACCCATATAAATTTATTATTTGAGGAGGCCTGAATCTTATACCAGTTTGTAATCATTCTTTTCCCCTCCATCACCAATTTCTAACCCCCAAGCGTCCAGCCACTCAATTCCTAACTTACTCCTAACTCAATGTCTTTACTCAGTCCAGAAAAATGAAGTAGCATAAAAAGTGGGCAGTTAGAACAGCTGTGGGAAGTTAAGTTGGATGGTCTCCCACTGGGCCAGCGCTGTGGCAGGCAGATAAAAGGAAGCAATCAAAAGTTCACAGGCAGCTCAATCATCCTTAGAGGAGGGAAGAGCAATGGCCTCTTGCTGCTGTAAGATGGAAACGAGGTGCTCAAAGGAGAGTACAGGATGCTGCCCTGCTTGGGCAACTGACCTGCTCCCTGAGCCACAGGCATTCCCCACTGGGTCCCAGACAACTAATCCCACTTTGCTTCCTTCCAAGCTAGCACTGTCTCACTGGCACCAAAAAACAAACAAACAAACCGGCAAGCACAAGGCCAGAGGGTGGGAGCAGATGGGGACAGCTGAAGAGTGGGGCCGAATTACAGGACAGACACAGGCCTACGTGCCTAACAAACTCCCAGAACAGCTTCCACAAGTTGAGTCATCATACTGATATAGTAACAGAACCCTCTTTTCCTTACCTTGCTCAAAATCTGTTTTTTGCCCTATTCTACCGTAAGCACACTGAAAACAGACATCTTACTCATCTTCCACCCCCTCCCACCACCATAACTTATATGCAGAAAGTCTGCAAATGCCTTGACTTTACAAGTTATTTTGCACTGACACTGCTCCCTTATAAAAGATGAGCTTTTTTTGTAAGTCATCATCTTCAGTGGTTACATCAATGGTAAGTCTCAAGGCTACCCTGGTTGAGAGTATTATGGCTATTATTCAGTGCTAAGAGTCACAGCTGTCCCTACTTCATTCCTCTTATTAAATCAGAGGAATAAAGAAGAAGCTGAAACTGGGGCTTCAACAAGCTACTTTTTTTTAACTTTTCATTTTATATTGGAGTGTAGCCAATTAACAATGCTGTGATAGTTTCAGGGGCTCAGCAAAGCAACTCAGCGGAACATATACATGTATCCATTCTCCTTCAAACTCCAATCTAGGCCGCCACATAACATTGAGCAGAGTTCCCTGTGCTATACAGTAGGTCCTTATTGGTTTAAAGACAGCTGAAACTTTGTATCTTCCCCTGTGGAACTGAAGCTAATGAAGGTAGGTAAGGATAGTTCTTGCCCTCCATCCACACCAGCCTTACCCATTATTCTCAGGGATACATTCTTAGATCACTGTCCTTGGTACAACAGCTTGCGTTAGCCTCACAATTCCTCCATGTTTGGAATGATTATTCAGTCTTCTACTACTTCTTTATTATATACATAGTTATTTTTAACTATTTACGGTGCATTTGGGGGCTCAGTAAAAGGATAAAAAGTGCTGGATGGTGAGGATATGGGAATATATCTATAATTTTACATTAGTTGTTTCAGAAATAATTTTCGTTTATAAATCTCTGTCCTCTAAGTCAGGTTTTCCTAACAAAGCATTGGTGTTTAAATCAAATTCCCAATAGGAGTTAAATAAGTCTCCTAATTTAAAAGTAGCGATCCATAACATCTACCCCTATATAGTATTCACCTTCCACTCCCCAATGCTGGATTTAATTCCTCAAAGCCCTGAAAGCATTAGAACTTAATATTCAGTGCCTATCATAAGCTTTCACATACTGATCAATTCACACCTTTCCAATCTAATCTGCAAGAGCCACAACAATAACATCCATCTAGACAAAGTGGAAAGAGAGAAACAGAGCAAAGTTGAGATATCAAGTTCACCACACCGGGGGGAAATCGCCTACCATCCATCTGCCTGCAAGGTCAAAGAGCATAATGATTAAAAACGCCCACCTCTGCCATTACTCCATGTGGCTTCAAGAAGGAATTTTAAGTAAGAAGCTTAAAGGAAATTGTGAAATATGCAGAAATATATTTATTGCACTGTTAAAAAGTAAAAGACCAACTAGAAGCAGTCTGAGTGTACTAAAGAGATTATTTCATAAATTCATGTACATGAACCTATGGAATATTTTAAAATCATAAAATCATTAAAAATTACAATATCTATAAAAACCCGGAAGTATTTGCTAGAATCCTCTTTATAAAGGAGAAGTAATAAATTATATACAATATGTAGTTATATGTAGTAAAACTATATTAATTATATTAGAAAAAGATACACATAAGTGAAAAAGTTAAGTTTATAAGGAAAATTATATCATTTATACAACAATTTAACCAAAGGTTTACCATGAGTCAGACCCTGGGTCAGGTGCTAAAGTGAAATGATTGAAAGCAAAAAAAAAGAAAAAGATCTGGCCTCTGCCTTCTTGGATTTTACAGTCTCATTACTAAGTGAAAATAATTGCTGTTATGTGAGCATGTGGGTGTTCTTTCTTTCTTCTAAATAATAATGCTACTATATTAGTATTTTAGTAATATAACCAAGGCTTTTGTCTGGTGAGGTGTATTCCAAAGCCAATGTTGGGGGCTAGACATTTATGACACAAACGTCATGAAATGGCACACAGGATGACAATTGTTCCAGCTGTCAGTGTCACGCGATCACTGATGCTGGCCTTCCGCGTGTGTCCTGTAAAGAGGAGGAAGTCATGCTGCCTGAGGCCCAGGTGGCAGCCCTCTCCCTCCTTCCTAGGGGCTCCCTACCTACACCTCAGCCAAGTCAGGCTCAGCCACCTCTCCCCACAGACCTGAGGGCGTATAGAGCCCCTCATGATCCCAAGACCAGCCCCCTCCACACCCCCTCAGCATACCTAACACTCTTAAAGGAGCAGACAAATCAAGCAACCACCTGGCACAGCTCCTCTGAAAGAGGCCAGCTGGGCCATGTGACGACTGCACAACACGCACCCCACACCAGAAACAGCTTGTGTGAGGGCTGTGCACGTGATTTCTCCAGATGGAACTTTTGTGAATGTAACAAGCTAAAGCCACACAATGAATTGGAAACTCATTCGGCTTATCTTCTCCTGAGAGCTCTTTCCTTTCACAGCTAGGTTTGGACCTGACACTTTAGGTTTTCGAAAACAATAAAAATGTATTTTTTAGAAATACATATATAACTGACAAAACTATATAAGAAAAAGAAAAGGCAGAGGAAGGAGAGGAATATGATTGTGGAGAAGCATGTCAGGGATTCCAAAGCCCTGCTACTCAAAAAGAGGTCCGTGGACTACTGACACTGACATCACCTTCAAGTGCATTAGAAACACAGAATCACATACTCCATCTGAGACCTTCTGAATCATAGTCTGCACTTAATGAGATCTCTAGGTGTATCATATACACATTTAAGTTTGGGAGTCACTATTCTAAATGCTTGTAATATTCTATTTTTACCTGGAAGGTAAGTACACTTAGTATATTATTCTCTAAAAGGTATGCACATATTTTATAGTCTTCTGATTGTGTGACTCTAATCCAGCCTACAAACGGACCCCATGTCTACAAACTGTCATGTAGGGATTGTTAAAATGTGGGGAAAAGAATGCTACATGAATCTGATCTTCAAACGGTAAAAACGCAGATACAGATAAAACTTGAGACCACATAACCCAACCTCTTCACTTATGGGAAATGAAGCCATCTGCTTCAGGAAGGGGTATACCTTCACCAGGGTCAGATTGCTAAATATCTGTGGCAAAATCATATGAGGGCTCAAGTCTCCTGATCCCCAGTAATGTTCTGTGTCCTACACTAATACTGGTTAATACGTCCTGACTGAATTTTTTTTTCTTTATAAACAAATACTAAAGTTAAAAGAGAAATCAGTATTAAGTTTAAAAAAAAAGTAAGCTAATTCTTAAACCAGTACCTTGTACATTTGATGGCAGATGACCAATACGTATTTGTCTGAATGAATGATTCACTTTGAGGCAAAGAAAAACAGTGTTATCCACATCTTCTCAAAGGGCTGAGCTGAATTATAGAATGGTTAAGTAATTTCCTTATGGAAAAAACCACAGAGCTCAATTTTAAAACAATTCATAATACTCTCCTCCGCAGAAACCAAAAATGCGCCCTTATGCTTTTATCAAAGTCAGAATATTTGACATATTTGGTATTTGGGTGTGTGAATCTGTTTGATTTCAATCAAGTCATTATCTGAAGTAAGACTTTTAAAATGATTACTTAGAATATTGAAAAATATCACAACTCACCAATACTAATTTCATCATCTGTTTCAGCATCACCAATACATTCAAACTGGAAATCTTGCAGTGACTGGGAAAATTTCTGTACTGCCATAGACAGATCTGTAATTAAAAGTTTAAAAAAAACCCATAAGTTTAAGGTACAATACCATGGAATACTCAAGAGTTTCCACATGTATTTACATAACTTTGCTGCTAATGCTATATTGACCAGAACCTTTTTAAATACCAGCTTGACAAATTTAAGCAGAATTTAAAGAGACTACTAAAGAAATATTTTTGGGATTAGATCTGCTCTGCTTCCAAAGCAGATTTGTCCCTTTAAGAAAGTTTTGGTGCCAGTTGTGTATTATCTGGAAGCCACTTTCCCAAAGCCTTTATCAAAGAATTACCATTCATTCCCTATAAATGGAGCATTTATTAAAAAAAAAAAAAAAAAAAAGAAGAAGAAGAAGGAATGCTACCAGGTTACTGGTGGGAATAAAAAAGAAAAGTAGTGAACCTTTGATTAGAAAGGGTCACCGATGTTATTCTATACAGACAGGGAATGTGGAGCAGATAGGGAATGTGTTTTTACCAATAAACACATTCGCATTCTAAGGTGAAAGGCCACGAGAAAAGTTGTTTACGAATAACCTTGTGATTTATAGGAAATCTCAAGCTAAACATACTCCTCAGTCCTGACTTCAGTCTGAACAAATTCCAGAGAGTGACTAAATCCAGAAGAAGAATTCTTCCTTAATCATGGATAGAATAAAGAAAAGCCCAGAATAATGAGAAGTAAATTCCTGGGAGGCAAAAGCCTAGGATGCAACCTAACAGTGACTAAGAATGCAGACTCTGGAGCCAAGACGGCCTGGGTTGAAATCCAAGTCCTACCATTTACTCATTATGTGACCCTGGGCAAATTTTTTTAACTCCTCTGGGCCTCTATTTCCTCATCTATAAAGACTGAATAACAGTAGTATAACCACTTTATAGAGCTGTTTTGAGGACTAAGTAAGGTAACATTTGCAAAGTGTTTAGAACAGAACCTGGCACTTAATAAGCACTATTTATGTTTGTTAAATAAAATTAAATCAATCTGACAGTGCAGCATCAGGGAAGCTTTAGAGGTCCCACCTCTCAGAGCTACTGTGATCTTCCATGCTAACCCTTCACAGAAGTCTATGCCCGTAGGAAACACATTTTTATGGAAGTCTGTCTACACTTTATTTAATGTTATCTCCCATCATTCAATTCTGATACCTTGAATGCTTAACATTTAATTCAAGCAATAGGACTTGACAAAGACTCTCTCCTTGGCCAATCTTCAGTCAGGTTCCTCTGAGCCCTCTTCTTGACTATGCCTCTACTTTGGCTCTCTGTCCTCAGTGGGCCTACATAGACCAGTTTTAGCAAAAATCCTGCCAAGTCAGTTTAGAGAATATCTAAACTGATATCTGATCAAATTCCCCATCCCCCACCTTTGATGCTTAAGCCCTTGACCTGCCTTCACCAAGAATCCTCTGAACCTTTACATCTTCTCCTCTTAGTAACTTTCCATCCACTGACAGCCCCCCCTAGCCCCGCCACCCAACATGCTCCTCGGCTATAAACCCGCATTTGTTCTTGTTGCATTCAGGGTAGAGCCTGAACTCTCTCCCCTATTGTGACACTCTCGACATCTACAGCATCCGACCTGAATAAAGTCCTCCTTATGATTTTAACTAGCATCAGAATCATTTTTCTTTAAGAGAACAATTATGGCCCGATGCCTAGACGTGACACCAGGACTTAATGTGGTAACCCACCACTCATGAAACTGCAAGCCCAGGTACCAATCACAGTAAGCACCCATGAGTGAACAGGTCTCCAAACAAGGTCACTTGCTGCACCATGTGAATCAAGAACTCACCAACACCCTCACCAACAGGAATTCTGAAGACCACAGGTCTTGAGCCTCAGAGAGGCTTCCCCCCCCCTCCCACACACACACACAAAGACTGAGATTTTTTTAAATCTTGTTTGAAAAAATAAATTGTGCTCTGGAAAGAGGGTATTACTACTCACAGACTAACACCTCTTC
This sequence comes from Monodon monoceros, assembly GCF_005190385.1. NCBI lineage: Eukaryota > Metazoa > Chordata > Mammalia > Artiodactyla > Monodontidae > Monodon > Monodon monoceros. Next base: position 31,953,026 of record NW_021703784.1, read on the forward strand.
CCAAAAGAGGGGTAGAACTTTGGTGCCAGCTGCACATTCTACTTAAGAGGTACTTTGGATTTAGGAGAATAGAAAGGTCTATCAGCTTAAGAATGGTTCTGCTTTGGGCTCTCAGGAAGAAAGATGAAAAGAGCCTCCTTAGTGGATTGTTAGTCAATGAGAAAAACAAAGCCTTCATCAGAACTAGACTTCACCAATTGGCTGTGAGGCCCTAGACAAATCATTCACCCTTCACAAGACCTGGTTTTCTTACCTATGGAACAGAGAAGGAATACTCATCTCACAGGTTGTTATAAAAACTAAATGAGGTCTGTGCCTGGTACAGACTAGGCAACTTAATAAATGGCATCAGTTGTTATCATTCAAGCCCAGCTCAAAAGGTGGCAAAGTTGACTGGCCTTCCAGACAGAAGGGACCCATGCATGCAAAAGTATGCATTTATCTGACATTGCATAGCTCTGGCTAAGGGTAAAGAAATCATAACACCTATATCAAATGTTATGAGAAGACAAAAAAAAAAAAAAAACAGACTCCTAGGATAATTTTTAAGCCAAACTGTGTGCAGGTACTCTCCGTGAGAAAGGGGCAAAACATTCCATTTAACATTTATTTTTCCATGTACAATATACAGGCCTTATGCTAAACTGGATTTGAAGTCACAGATGGAATTCCTAGAGCAGAGTGGGGGTAGTAGGTAATAGGCGTAGATCAGGATGCTTAGGAATTCTGTAACATATAGCCTTCCTTCTCTCCCCTCATCACCACAAGTTCCTCTGAGCTTCCCCTCAAACTCAAGGAGATACCTGGAAGCTTTCTCCTAGGGCAGGGGTCCCCAACCCCCAGGCCAGGACTGGTAGTTGTCTGTGGCCTGTTAGGAACCAGGCTGCACAGCAGGAGGTGAGACACGGGCGAGCAAGCGAAGCTTCATCTGTATTTACAGCCACTCCTCATCACTCCCATTACCTCCTGAGCTCCGCCTCCTGTCAGGTCAGCAGTGGCATTCGATTCTCATAGGAGCTCGAACCCTACTGTGAACTGTGCACGCGAGGGATCTAGGCTGCGCACTCCTTATGAGAAGCTAATGCCTGATGATCTGGCTGGGGAGAGGCTGCAAATACATATTATCATTAGCAGAGAGGTTTGACTGCACAGAGACCATAATAAATCATTTGCTTGCAGACTCATATCAAAGCCCTATCAGTGAGTGGCAAGTGAAAACAAGCTCAGGGTTCCCACTGATTCTGCATTATGGTGAGATATATAATTATTTCATTATATATTACGATGTAATAATAATAGAAATAAAAAGTACACAATAAATGTAATGTGCTTGAATCATCCTGAAACCATCCCCCCTACCCCGGTCTGTGGAAAATTGTCTTCCATGAAACCGGTCCCTGGTGCCAAAAAGGTTGGGGACCGCTGTCCTAAGGAACTCCTGACATAAAACTCCACAACCAAACATTTCTTCCTAGACCATTCTTTGCTTCCCATGGCCTTGCTCCTTGACTGAGAAAGGTAAGCTGCTTCGTCCTTTCACAGAGATCTCAGTGAGTACACTGTAAAAATTCCCATGCCTGAACAAGAACACAGGAGCCCACTGTCCATAGAGCCAAGGGATTGAGAGTATGAGCTCTAGTGGCAGATGAAATGGGTTAGCTTCCCGCTTCTACCAACCATTGGCATGATCATGGCAGCCTTCATAACCTCTCTGTACCTCATCTGTTAAGTGGAACAGAACCCATCTCTCAGGGTTATTGTGAGGAGTAAATGAGTTAATATAGATGAAGCATTTAGACATACAGCTAAGCACTTAAAACGTGTTGGCTGTTTCCCTGTTGCAAGTCTCAGAAAAGAAAGGAAAAGGGAAAATTTCAGGAATGAAGGTGGCAGCTGTAAGGCCTTAGACAACCTTGGAAAGTACTCAATAAAACAGTCTGTTGATTGCAATTTCAAATTCTCTCTTGGTGCACTGCAATCATGCCATGACAGAGACTACCTGATTATTCAGTATTTCTGTGTAAGAGATGGGTGTCTATTACAATGCTGGATAGAATCAAGAATTCATGAATGATCTTCATGAAGCATAATGAGACATAATGAGACAGGACTATACACGAAAATATGCTTCTCAACTAGTTCAGATAATCCCAAAAATAAAGGGGAAGTTCGAAAAACGACTTATTTTCAACTTCAAGTGTCATGAGTTCTTGATTTTCCTTTTGTTTGTTCTCATTTTCCAACAACCAAAGTAATGATGAGGTCAAAAATGTGACCAAAGTAAAGAACTTATGGTATTTTCTGGCAGTCATATGAATCCATCTGAAAAATGAGGAATCCAGTTCACACTTCTAATTTTGGCTCCATCTCCCACTGAGTGCAGTTCTGAACTAGAAAGAACAACACCTTTCACTGACTTATAACTCCATGGAACACACACTTCCCTAATTGTCTAAGATTTCTAAACAATGGTCAGATGCACAAAAGAGAAGTACTGGTACTAAATCCTTGTAAATAAAATTGATTCACATCCAGTTATACAGACCTTGAATTTAAGACCTAATTCAGTTCTTAAAGTTTACTGTTGAATTTTAAAGTACCATATTGTGTAATGACAGAATCTACATTTCTCTTAAATACAAAAAGAAAGATCAAATGTATAAAGCATGACAAGCAGGGAATCTAGCATAGGCAAGACTGTCTCTTTCTCCCTGTTCCTACTCAACTATTAGAACATGAAGACAAACAAGGAAAAAATCCCAGTCGGAGACACCCTGGCTATCTATATTCAAGATGAAGGTGGAGGAGTAACATTTACTAGGGGTCAAAGTTGTACATAGTAAAGATGCTGCAAGTATCACTCATATCATATCCTTTCTATTTACCTAATGAGTTAAGCATAGGGTGTCTTCACATGTATTCATATTATAACTTGGAAGAATTACAGTAGGCTTTAATTAGTCAGCAATGTTTTTATATCAAAGAGTTAACCCGTAGCACCCACGATTAGATGATGCTAATGAAGCACTAAAACTTCATTTCATTAGAAACACTTCAACCTCATTAGAGAAACAAAAAACAGTAAATATTTAATTACAACTCTTCTTACACACAGACTTAAGAGCTAGAGTTACCTGTTACTTTAGAAGTGTCAAAGGAATTACTTTTACAATGTTAGCTATATTTATCTCAGAACAAGTACAACCAGCCAGTCCATTGGTTTAAGGCAGTTTTTCTTGAAATTTGGTTGCTCTGGGATGAGATTTTACAGTGCAGAAGGAATACAGGATGAAGCCATGGGAATACAAAGGTAAGAACAGGATATATCCCTCCCTCAAAAGGGCACAGTCCTATACGGACATGAGGTATGTAAATAAATCATATCAGAGGACAATGGATAAAGTCTCCGACAGAGGCTAATAATAACAACATCACCGCAGATAGTACTTACTATGTGCCTGATACTTATCCAAGAACTTAAGGTAAACTAAAACCATTAATCCTCACAACAGGCTCAGGAAGTAGATATCATCACTCCCATTTTACAGATAAAGGAACTGAGGCATAGAGAGGTTAAGTGACATCCCCAAGGTTGCTCAAGCTAGTAAATAACAGCAAGAATTTTGACCCAGGGAGCCTGGCTCCAGAGTCCCCACTTAACCGCACTGCCAGACGGCTCTGTGCACAGAGGTAACAAATAAGAAGGCACAATCGGTCCAGCTGGAGTGCATGGGGGAAGGCTCCTCAGAGGATTCAATGAAGACAAGAACCTGAAAGATGTGACAACACACCAGGCAAGGCCACATTAACAAAATGTCCAAAAGCTTTCAAAAGGCAGCTTCTACCTACACATCCAAACACCTCTATCATGACTCACATCAAGCTGAGTACCACCAGCAACAGACCATCCAGTCTCTTGTACCTATTTTTATATTGTTATTCCACCTCCTTAGGATAGACTCTTCTCCCAAGTTCTCTTTCAAGGTCTCTCTCTCTCAAGTCCCCATTTCCTCCAAAAAGGTCTTCCCGATCCCTTTCAATGTGGCATTATCGCCTCCTTTATACCTCCTACTACATGTTGTGACGCTCTTGCTGTGCTTTCTTTATTTTACCTTTTATCAAGTTATTCATAAACCTAGGTTATCCACCTTATTTTAGATAGTGTTTTAAAGGTAGAAAACTTTATCATCAATGAACACTACCCAAGTATCCACTACCATATCTTGTATACAATTAGAGCTCAACTGTTGAAACCATTAATTTCTGCAAGGTGGATAAATACCTAAGCCTTCCAGATCTAAAACATGAGTTATCCACTTTCCAATACAAGAAGCTTTCATATACATTCAAAATAACAATAGCAATGGTGTCGGTAAGATGTTTTACTCTTTCAAAGTTCTTATGTATTTTTCTTAATTCTCACACAAAGCTATGAGGGCTGAAACTCTGAAAAGTTAGGTAATAACTTAATTTGCCCAGAGTCTAAGAGCTTGACTCCAACCTGGACTGCTTCCCAAATTGGATGTTCTTTCTACTACATACCATAGCTACTTCCCAAAGAGTAACAAGCATTAAAACCAGGGAGCATGTGACCTTTAGACAACATCTAATTAATCCCTCACCTGCTGTATAAAATCTAAGATAGTAAGACTCTCTGTACTGAGCTATATGAGAGTGAGCTAGGTATGCTTATTAGCCTGGAATAAGCTACAAGCAAACATATATTAGATGGTCTAAAAGTCAAAGGAAATGCACATTCTTTCTTGTACTTTCTAGTGCCACAAGATAACTGAATAATGTTCTAGGTGTTAAGCTTCTTAAAGGTAGGTATATATTCTTCATCTCTCTTCACCATTAGTGCCCAAAAGAAAGCAGACAGAAAAGAGAACAAAGGGACCAGGAAAAGTGTACACCAACTACCAATGCATTCATAACATAAGAATCCACCATAGATAAATTACTGAAAAGCTTATGGTACTGGGAACATGAATATCACTGCAAGCCTTAATAATAAACAAACCATACACTATATAGGAGAATACGTCACGGAATTACCAAATAAGCCTTGGCTTTTAATACCTGCAGTTATGCTTTTAATGTTCTCTCAGAGAGCTGCAAATGTCAGATTGTTAGACGGAGAAAAGTCAGAGGAAAAGAACACCGGGTTTGTGGCAAAGTATAAGAAAGAAACACAATGAGAACTTCTTGTCAGTAAGAATCATTCCTATGGCTCTTACTTGAACAAAGTTTGAAAATGCCTACTTTGCTATTTTCTACTTTACATAAATGGCTAGAAAATCATGATTATCCAATATTATTAAAGAAAGTCTTCCTAAAGAAGGTCCAAGACAAAGCTTGGTACTTATATGTTGAGGTGAAGTGAAATTAACTGACTGACTTGTAATAATGGAATCAAGGAATTCTCTTTCCTTGAAGACCTAGAGAAACACTGCCGTGTCCATGGGAGGTGAATGGAGACAGAATCACCAGAGGGCAACGGGGCACGGATGTTATTCTTCATCCCCCTGGAAATGCAAAAGGCACAGACTACACTAGGCCACTAAATTAACTTGTTGTATTCTAGGATGGAACAACATGATTGTTTTGGCATGGTAAAACAAATTAGCCTAGCTCTAGGCAGCCTCATTCATTTCCACACCAGATATGCATTCAGGGTTATGTGAGGGATGTGCTCAGATAGGGGAAAAAATTCCTTCCTTAGAATCAATCATTCTTTCATGTTATGGACTAAGTGTGCACAAGACTCAGACAGACATGGACACCAATCCACCACTTACTAAAATATGGCTTAGAGCAAGCACTTAGCTTCTCTAAGTCTCAGGTTCTTCATGTACAAAAGGAAGATACTAATCCCTTACAAAACTGTCATGAATATTATGCGAAATGGACTTAGCACAGGGCCTGGTAAAGAACAGAAACTTGAAATACTGGTTCTCAACAAATGTTAACTATTAAACCACTATTTATTATGATGGCAAATGCAGAATATGAAATATTTTCATTGTAAGCATAACATATTTAATCTGTGTATTAAATTACTATCTTCAGGAGAGGTTCAGCAAAAATAAATAGTGGTACTGGCCTCTAATGAAGACCAAGCAGTTTGTAATCCCATAAATGGTATGTGTTTGGCAAGCAGTTCCAGAAGATTCCAGCCTAAAAACAACAAACAGGAACCAACACTTGGCCAGATTTTATCCATAGTTTCTATAAAGCTACAAATTCCATAAAAATTAAAAATGAAAAACCACAAAGACTTCACTATTGCTACAACACAATTTAAAAATAGAAAGCTGAAAGGATGAAATAAATCACCCATCTTCCCACCCTGGGGGAAAAACTTGGGGGGGGTGCGGGGGACAGGGGGAAGGGGAGGCGAAGGAAACAATGGCACACTGCAGTTTCTCTGGATTTTTCTTCCTGCCTCAATAAGCATTCCTTTGAGATTTCTCTTCCTCATACTCTTTCCTTCAGGAAAGATAAACCTATCTTTAGACACCTTGTTTTAGCTCAATACATGTTTTCTTTTAAAAAGTACTACTTATGGGGCTTCCCTGGTGGCGCAGTGGTTGAGAGTCCGCCTGACGATGCAGGGGAAGCGGGTTCGTGCCCCGGTCCGGGAAGATCCCACATGCCGCGGAGCGGCTGGGCCCGTGAGCCATGGCCGCTGAGCCTGCATGTCCGGAGCCTGTGCTCCGCAACGGGAGAGGCCACAACAGTGAGAGGCCCACGTACCGCAAAAAAAAAAAAGTAAAAAGTACTACTTATGTATCTATATGCAGGCAACTCCTAAGTGGAGATTTAAGTTTGGATACTGGAATTCCAAACAAAATTTTATAAAATATCCCACTTGACTTTTTTGATTTAACTAAAAAATATTGAATTATCCAGCATGGAGGACCTTGCAGGTTTCCTAGGCTTCTCAGCAACACTGGTTATGGCCTGGCATGCTTTCCTGGACTTCCTGGTCTACCTTCCCACACATGACCTCTTCCTTAGTCCAATCATTGTTTTCTGGGTATTTACAACTTATGCTCTTATTAACAGATTTGGTAATGGAAAGTGTTTAGTGTTCTAGCTTCACTTCTAGCCCTCTTTTCTCTTGACTACCTGAAGTATCTCTCTGCCCAAGATAATGACTCTGGAAGAGCATTTTGTGTTACCTTATCTTTCATGTCACCTATCAGCCTATTTCCAACTCTTAAAACTTACTTCCCTTTCCCTTTTCCATCAGCTCCTTCTTGGTATCATATGACAAACACATTTGTGATAAAATCATGATTTGACTAGTTTAATCTCCTTTTTAAAGCATCACACTAAATTATTACCTACTAGGCAAGTCAAGCATATCATCTTTCCTCTATGATTTTTAGGCCATCATTTTTCTCAAACTGGTCTTTGTACCTTCAATGTTCCAGCCAAACAAAACAATCTAAACTTCTGTTCTCCCAGCATCCACAGGGTCATTCTTCATGTTGGAAACAGCCCTTTGTCTCTGCTGTGACCTTCAATTGCCTTCAAATGAATCAATACTCACAGTTCCACTGTGAAGCTGGATTATACCTTACAAGAGCAGCTGGCTATACTTGAGGATGGTACCTGGAGCTTCCTTTAGTTCTTTTAAAGCAGCTTTAAGACCTGCCTCTTTCTAGATTAATCTGAAAGCCCCACCCTAAATAATCCAACCAGGGCAACACATTTGCTGTTTGACAGATATCAAATACTGACATGCCTTATGGCACACAGCAGTGTGCCAGGAGTTCAGAAAGCCATGAATACTTTCAGTGTATCTTCTGGTGCCACAACATTTATTAGAAAACTAAAGAGAAGGAAGTGAAGTAGTTTTATCCTGTTTTACATTTTTTTTAAATGCCAGTATAGCAGAATTTATATGAATTAACTTGTATCTTGTTACTTCCATTGAGGCAGCCAGTTTGGGTCATGTTTCCAGACTATTGAGAGTACATTTTCCCCCTCATCTGATAGAAAATTCTGAGAAGTACTATACTACTGTAATCTAGCTCCTTTTTGAATGTCTACTGATGTACCCTACATTATAATTTTATTATATTATATATTTATTTGTGTGTAAGTCGCATTACCCTCATCAAACATTAAGCCCGTGATGGGCAGAGAACCTCTTCAGTCTTTATTGCCTTCAGCATAGGGCCTTGAAAATAAGGGGCTGTCAAATAGAATAGAATGCAAAAATTCAGAGTATTTAGAAAAGGTAAAGTAAGGCCTTTCTAGGACTGGCAAAGAGCAATTAGAGATAAAAAGCCAGGTGGTTAGACTCAGACCCGGATCTAGCTATAAAAGGGGCTATGGGAACAGAGGAGCCCCAGCAAACAAACACACCTGAGGATCTGGACATCAAGTCAAGTAGATGAGATCGGAGGGCCAGAGGGAATGGCTAAAAGGTTCTTTCATTTAGGATCTGTTGGTTAGCTTTGCAAAAAGCAAAGCAGTGGAAGCTGACAGAAGCAGCCTAGGTATTCTAGGTGCTAACCTAAAATCTCAGTATTGCTTTAGAATAAACCCACCTCTAAAAATTATTCTGGTAATCTAATCAAGCTCAATGGGGAGAGCATCCAGTTTAAAAAAAATAAAACTAAAAATAACCTAAATGTTCCACAAACTTAAGTCACTACAGAGAAAGCTAGTCCAGGTTTTTATTTCCTTGCATCATCTTCTAATATAAAGAAGTCTCATTTAAAAAAATGATAAAAGCAAGGATTTTGGCGCCAAACAGACTACCAGTTTTGCTATGTGGGCAAGTTACTTAAGCTCTTCAAGTTTCAACTTACCTGTTTGTAAAATGAGGATAATAGTAATATACCTACTTCATAAGATTGTTGTAGTGACCAAATGAAATCATACATGTAAAGTACATAGTAAGAGCCTGGCAAATTGTCATAATTATAACTGCAATTATTTTTAAGGAGGAAATCATTGGCTAGAAAGACACACTATTCTTGCCTCTTGGTTACTACTCCTATGTTAAGCTTACCTCTCAGGACCTAAAAAGATACCTACCATTATATGATGGCACCAAATTTAATGCAGCCAAAGTGCCTGCCGACCAAGGAAACACTCAAGTGATACCAAACATTATTACAGTCAATTGTCTCTATTCCAAAAGGTAATTTATCATTTATTTAAGTGCATTTTCCCATCAGCAGTTTAGCATCATGCACCATTAAAAAAATTTATATCACACTCATATTGCCTCTGATGAAACTTCAAAGTATCATTCCAGTGGTTAACAGATACCTGCATTCCAGCATTCCCTAAGAAAACACTGCTAGACCCAATAATGAAATCTGATTAACCAAGCAAAGAAACAATCTAACATACATGAACCTCCAAAAATATTCTAAGTTCAATTTAAATGAAGTGATGAGCTTAGAATGTGGGTATAGCATAAGTGGCTGGCTATGTTTTTGTTGTTGTTGTTATTGCTGTTTTTATTTTGGCTGCATTGGGTCTTCGTTGCTGCGCGTGGGGCTTTCTCTAGTTGCGGTGAGCAGGGGCTACTCTTCGTTGCCTTGCACAGGCTTCTCATTTCAGTAGCTTCTCTTGTTGCGTGCAGAGCACAGGCTCTAGGCGCGTGGGCTTCAATAGTTGTGGCATGCGAGCTCAGTAGTTGTGGCTCGCTGGCTCTAGAGCGCAGTCTCAGTAGTTGTGGCGCATGGGCTTAGTTGCTCCTAGGCATGTGGGATCTTCCCGGACCAGGGCTCGAACCCGTGTCCCCTGCATTGGCAGATGGATTATTAACCACTGCACCACCAGGGAAGCCCTGGTTATGTTTATTGTGACCACATATTCGGGTTTTCACTATTGCATTTTTATTTATTTATTTTCTTTGGCCAAACTAAAGTATATTATATCATGTAACATCATGGCTATCCATGAACAGTAATGGTGGCAAAATAATTTTTTCACATAGCAGCATGACTAACATCCTCTTAAAGACTGGAAATATTTTATAATGAATAGTAATTGAAAGCTGAATACATAAGCCTCTGTCTTGGACAAGATGTGGAAGTATGCTGGCATCATGCCTTGTTCTTCCAAAAGGAACAGAAAAAAACAACACTGCAAAACAAGGCTGAGCCTGGGCTGCCAGGGAAGTAAGGGCACAAAGATCATTATTCTCCACTTACACAATGTTTTTTGTAAGTTGTTTTCAATAAACTTGCTATCCCACATGTCTACAGACTTCATTTTTCTGCTGTCCTACCCCATGTTGAAACATTAAAGCAATGTTTCAGAATATTTCAGGAAAACTTGCATTCTAACAGTGTAGTTTCCATTTTGTACCTTTGAGCCAACACCCCATCCCATGTTTAAGGTACCACAATAGAGATAATTTTGTTGGGATACATTATTTTATTACTTTTTAAAGTTCCAAGTGTTATGCTTTTAATAAAATGACTTACTATAGCCATCTCACTATCTTAAATACAAATGATGAGATTTTTCAAGTCATATTTGTACTCCTTATCTCACTAGAAACCTACTGGGCAAACAGACTGAGTAGATAATTACCTACATTCTACAGATGAGAAAACTAAGGTGCACGGTTAAGTGACTTTTCCAAGCAATAGAATCAGAGCTGGAATCTTAATCTCCCATGTCTAGGCCAACCCTCCTCTTTCCATACCGTCTTAAATAAATAATCCTCTTACACCTACAATTCTACCATACTGGGGTTAGCTCAGTAGTAAAAATTTTTAAAAACTATTTTTTTTACCAGACCATTTACAGTTTTCTTATCATTTCCTCACTTAAAAAAAAATCCTCATTCTTATGAATCTTACTGTATCTCCATTATGTAACTAGTTTAACTGTTGGTAAAAATGATTTAAGTGGCTTTGAAGAAGATACTTTAAACATATGATACATTTTATTTTTATTTAGGGGTGATTGATTATACTCATCGAAAAACAGGAAGATAAATCTCAACCTTTTATTCCAAAAACTAAAACTCATTCACCTAAATACCATGCTGTTTGAGTTGCCAACATGCATGCAAAACCATAGGTACAGAGTCAGCAACTGCCTGCTGTGATTCTGAATAGCTGAGACTTTTATTTAGCAATCAGAACTGAGGAATTCCAACTGTGTCAACTTGTGCAACTATGTCTGGCTTTAGAGCTTCCCACACTCTGGGAGACAGATTGTCTCTAATTATTTTATTGCTGCAAAAAAAGGGACTTTTCATAGAAATTATACACAAAATTTATGTCAGGCTTTTATCAGACAGCATGTAGTCAACCCATGATTAGGCCATCCTTCAATTTAAAACTTAAATATATATGTGGCTTGCAACTCTTCTTACCCGGTATTTTTTATTTACTTCAGAACTTATTAGTTCCTCAGCTACTAAAATTTTAAGGTGATTTACCATAGTTCATATATTCTAAGCTGCTAAATTGTAAGCCCCCTACCCAATTTTAGAGATAGTAATATAAAAACTACAACGTTGGCTCCCTGAGTCCCAGTATATCTTTATATTTTATATTTCGTCCAGTCATACTGAACAACGGCATCTTTTGCAGCATCTGACATTGTCAAGTAAAGCATTATCCCTAACCTTAAGGAGCTAATAACCTGACAAAACAAACAGCACACAGTGCATTGCCTCGATTGCCTTTTCCTATCTTTGAATGCCACAAAAACCTAACACTAGGAAAAGCCTGTTTCAGAAATATTTGATCTCTGTTGTCCCTAACCATTATGAGAGTGGGAAATAAGAAATCAGCTCTCTCTAGCTTAGCTTCTCATTCTTTTGAGATATAAAGGGGCTGAAGCCTTGAAGCCACCCAGTCACTTGGGCTTGTTTCTGGGCTCCAAGCCTAAAATAAGGGCTAAAGGGGGCTTCTATCAGCTGTGTGCTCGTGAAAGCCATCTGAGACCACCAGAAATGCTGTAACCATGGGATTGTGGGCAGTATTTCAACAAGGGCTCTCCAGATAGTGAACAAGACATTCAGGCACTATAGACTCTGTATTTTCAGAAAGAAAATTCATGAAAGAGATATACAACCGAGAAATGAATTTGTGTATACAGTTTCTGTTTGCTCCACATGCCCCCTGACATTAACTTTTTAAGTATAAAAAATTCTCTATAATCTAAGACTCACATTCAGTTCCAATGCCATGCAGTTTAGGGAGGCAGCCCATTGTGATTCAAGGTCAGCGACCTTGATGGTAAATGAAGTAACGTTTGTGCATTAGTTACAGAAGGCTGGGCACAGGTAAGTACTGTCTTCAGCGGACTAATTTAGTAACTTCAGCTACATCAGAATAGTGAAGGATATAACCTAGACTTCTCTCTGAGAATCCCTAGAAATAATGCCTATGAGTGACTAAAATCTGCTACTATAGCAACACTGCAAAGTTACACTGAATATCAAACTAACAACATCAAACTTATTAGATCATTTCAATTAAATTAAATGGTGTATTTCTTCAATCACAACCCCTCAAACCAAAAGAGTAAAGAAGTATTGGCCGAGTAGAAGTCCTTAAGGTTTTAGCTTTACTGAATTGTAAACCTGATAAATAATCAGCATATCAATTACATATAAATGCAAACATTTGTGCTTTGAACTTGCACCTTGGAGAAACTGTGTGCCTAAGTAAAGGTAAATTTTAACCCTGCATGAGTTGCAACTGCAATGAATCCTCAGTTAAGTACAAGTGAATGAGTTTCTTATTGAAAATGTTATGATGCAATAGATGAAAAAAATAACAAAGTGGTTCATTTTATCAAAACTTTCCCACAGAGGCTCATTTAGTCAATCAAAAGGTATGTATTAACTTCCTTATCTATGAAACTTCTACATTACTTGTTCTACAAGATCCCACTTCCTTTCACCCAGACACTTTGGTAAGTAAAAACTGGAGTGATTTGGCATGTCAAACTGCTCCATGACTACTAAAGATTAGTGAACAAACTGCAGAATTATAGACACTGAAGAAACTACTTTCTCTAACCCCAATCAAGTAGCTCTGAGAAGAGTTTGTCAACTTGCAAATCACTTAATTGAGAATCACCTCCAGATTCTAAAGGCAGTACAAGATGAGTGATAATAGTATACCAGCTAGTTAAAAATCACTAAAATAAATGAGAATTTACTTAAATGTTTTTCCCTCAGGTTAAGAAGAAATTGGTTCTTAATGTCCACAGCAGCATTATTTACAATAGCCAGGACATGGAAGCAACCTAAATGTCCATCAACAGAGGAATGCATAAAGAACATGTGGTACATATATACAATGGAATATTATTCAGCCATAAAAAGGAATGAAATTGGGTCATTTGTAGAGACGTGGATGGACCTAGAGAGTGCCATACAGAGTGAAGTAAGAAACAGAAAAACAAATATTGTATAATAACACATATATGTGGAATCTAGAAAAATGGTATGGATGATCTTATTTGCAAAGCAGAAATAGAGACACAGATGTAGAGAACAAATGTATGGGTACCAAGGGGGAAAGGGGTGGGGTGGGAGGAATTGGGAGACTGGGATTGACCCATATACATTACTGATACTATGTATAAAGTAGACAACTGATGGGAACATACTGTATAGCACAGGGAACTCTACCTAATGCACTGTGGTAACCTAAATGGGAGGGAAGTCCAAAAGGGAGGGGATATCTGTATGTGTATGACTGATTCATTTTGCTGTGCAGTAGAGGCTAACACAACACTGTAAAGCGACCATACTCCAAAAAAAATTTAAAAAAAGAAATTAGAAGCCTCTCTTTTGTTTTTCGGTAGGTGGCACTATAGCACAGGTTTTTGGTTTCTCTTACCTGACTGCCTCTGGTTATATTTGAGAATGTGCACTTTCCACCCTCCACTGCCTCTTGTCATCTGGTGCCCTCGTCACTGCTTGCGCCTCCAAGGTCGCTAGTGCCTTTGTTGCTGCCAGTGTTGCCATTTTTGCTGGTATTGCTGCCTGGGCACCAAAATGGCAGGCACCTCCACCATGTCCAGGGTGGCCTGGGTCACAGGCTCTGCTACCATGGGCAGGGGCAGCCAGTGTCATGGGCACCACTGCTGCACACAGGGTTTTGGGGTTTGCAGGCACTGGTGCTGCAGGCAGGGGGGCTGGAGTCACAGGCACCTCTGTGGCTGGAGGGACAGGGTTGCAGGCTCTGCTGCCCCCTCATTCCCTGTGGCCATGGGTGTCACTGCAGCCAGCAAGCTGGAGTTGTCCACACCACCTCCCCAGCTGCTACCCGTGGAGTTCTCTGGGGCTCTGGGCCCAGCCAGCAAGGCCAGGATCACAGGCACCACCAACACTCTTCCCCCAGTTCCACCTCCTCTATGTGTTCCAGTCCACCCACCTTTAGATGTACAGATGTGTGGAACTATCTGGTGCCCTGGTGTATTGGGCAGAGGAACCTTTGTTGAGTTACGGATGTTTTACTGGTTGTAGACTGAAGGGAAGAGACAAAGAAAGCATCTCATACTGCCATGATGCTGACCTGGCCAATAACATTTTATTCACTGATTTATCTCCCCCAGTTAAAATTAATTTCTATGAAAGCACAAAATTTTGCCTTTTTCTGTTCACTGTTCAACAAATAGATCTGGGCCTGGTACATAAAAGATATTTAGTTTTGCATAAACAGTTGAAACAATAAAAGCATATAGTAAGACCCTCTAATAGTGCCCTTTTTAAAACTGGGTATGCATATACTGTAGTGGAGTAACACAGGATAAGCATAACACTTCGGGGTTTTTTTTGTTTGGTTGGTTGGTTTTTAATGAAAACAAATGCATAGTGTGGAATAGAGTTTAAAAAAAATACACTCAAAAGCAAGTTTGGCTTGTAATAGGAAGAATGGAGCTATTTAGTCATGTAGGGAAACAGTAGTAGGTGTCTAGAATGGGGTAATATTGTGAGAATGTATGGAAAGTACTACTCTGAAACTAAAACTTGACCAACAGAAACAATTACATTTTGTTAATACACCTGAAAAGAAATAAATGTTTCCCAGTTATGTATCCTGCTATTAAGGAATCTTCTTTAAAGCTCATTTGAATCAAGTAATCAAAGACTAAAATTTTCAGTTTATTTCCTACACGTATGGAATAGAACTTAGCCAGGGAAAAAGGATAGTGAGGAATTGACAAAAAGAGGGACATGGGCTGAACTCAAATTTCCTTAAGGTACCAGTTGGTTTCTGAGATGAAATAGGCCATCCTCATTTGACTACACCTTTTTTACATCATAAGGTTAGCACTTGTTACATGAAAGATCTTTTATTTAGTCTTTCTTCCCCCACTAAAGATTTTACACATCTTTGTTTTCTAGGTCAGTGCTCAGTTTTAATACCAAATTGAGGAATAATTCTTTAATGCTCCTCCACAATCTACTAGTGCCCTTGTTTACAATGACTGTATTTATCCAAATAAACTACTATGGCTAAGTGCTCCAAGAACCTTACCAATTTGATGAGAATGATTCTTTTGAAAGTCCCCCAAATCAGCCAACTTAAATTTCATTTATACTTATTTTATCATGTGGTTATAAGTAGTTCTAAAGGGAATTAACTCAAGGTTAAAGATTTAGAATTAAAACGCTCATCCAACACAACAAACATTTATGCCTCATGAGACTTAAAAATATGTAGACTGTGGATTATTACTCACACATAACTGGACAGAGTGTCAGAAGTTAAGGGTTGTAGTCCCAGTTCTACCGGCATTAATTACTACATGACCCTGAGTGACTACTAGGCAATTACTTCTCTGGGCCTAAGGAGGGGGAACCTCAGTGTGGCATGTAACAAGTGCTCAGTAATTCAACCAATAAGACTTTCTAATTAATAGGATCTGTTGTTTCAAATTATAGAACATGTTCCTTCCAAAGGAACCTCAAAGCCCTTCAAATATATTACCATCACCAACCACAGTTTACATGCCTGAAACCTCAGCTATACACAGCACTGAGAAGTAGAGCCCTCAGAATCTCACACTCCACTGCTCCTGCACTGTGTTCTTGCAGGACAGCCAACTGCAAGCTGTAGTTACTGAATGAGACGTTATGGCCATTTCAGTCCCAAAGCCAGCTTCCTGTCAAACTTTCAAAAGAAATGAAGGAAGACACTGATTCTAGTTCAACGATGATAATCAGCTAACATTATAAACACAAAGGCCTACCTATTAAGTTATACAAAAATAAGACCTTCTCTCTCATCCAGGAGTTAATAGCCTGGTAGAGAATAAGCAGATTATTTTCATTAATAGGACTGGTGTGATGAAAGTATCTGACTCACAGTGAGAAAGAAGGAGATGGTTTGAAGCATGAGTATGAGCCTGCTTAGGGAAACAAAAGGGAGGAAGACTAGCTATAATTTTAGGACAACTGCCCTTCACTTTCTGTTTCCTGAGAAGATCACTAAGATTTCCTCTAAAGTTTTTTTTTTTTTTTAATCCTCAAAAAATAAAAAGATTGCAAGTCTCAGAGTAAAGCAGACCACCTGGTGGATTTCCTTCTAAGCCCCGGCATCCCAGAACTGCACCCTGCAGTCACTAGTACAAATGCAAAGTAATTCATGCTCTAAACTTGGTTAAAGAAAAAATGACATTTTCAGCTTAATAGAAGTACTTCCCATACTAAGTTGTTTTATCAAAATTAACCTCTACTTTCACAATGGAACACCACAGGGAAAAAAGTCTTCCACAAGAGAAACCTGCTTTCCAGGCAGCATTTCAGGGACATGGGTCCTCTAACACTTTCATTCAGGCTCAGAGCTGTTAACTGGTGTGGCCATAATTCAGATTCCTAGTAACTGAGACAGGACAAGGAAGCTAAACCTTCAGTGTTCTTCAGTTCAGGCTAGGGCCTGCAGAGAGCAGCCAAGGGATGTGTAAAGGTCAGTGACACAGCGGATATGCCGGAACAGGAAACGGTCCACTGTGGAGTTTCCCGTATCCCACACTCCTCTCACACACACTTAACCCTCACGCCCTGCAGCTTTTGAGAAGGCATCACATCTCACATCTATAAGAGCAAGGCTCCTTCTTCCCTCTCTTATAACGTGTACTCCACAAAGTGGCCCGTAATCCATCAAATAAACCTGCCTGCTTTCCACCTAAGCCCAGGGAGGTGGAATGAGGCCTCACGTCATCGCTCCAGGAAAAACTACACTTTATACAGAACCCTGACAGCTTCTGCCTCCTTAGGACAGTGGAAATAACGTATCACCACAAGTATTCCATTTACTCTACATATATATTGTTTTTAAATAATACAATAAGTTCCCAAATCTGGGTCAGGCTCAGGGTCAGTGTTAGGGTTGCAGGAATCTTCCCTGGAGCAGCAAAGTCTGACACTGGAAGAAGCAGATGGGCAGCTACCAGGAGCAGGTATTACCCAACCTTTTCTCTTGCACTTTCTGGTCTCAGACACTTTCACTTTCAGGATGATTCCATATATAAATTCTGTCTTCTAGGCTTTTTTCCTGCCCACCCTCCATTCACTTGCCTGTAGACCTTAAACCTTCTGGATAATGTTTGTGGCTTGAACAGTATTATCATCAAATGGCAAAGAATAGTACTTTAGCATCAAACAGTTTTAAATCCTAGTTCCATGACTGACTAGCTTTTTGTTACCTTGAGCAAATTACTTAAACTTTTCTATGCAGTCTCAATTTTCTATATATAATAAAAGAATGCTATTGCCTATTTCACTGTGCTAGCGGGAAGTTTAGAAAAATTAAGAGCCCTGGTGTTTTCCAAACAAATATGTTTCTCTCCCCTCTATTCCAAAGGAAGAAATGTAGTGCATCATATATCCCACTGCATCACGAGGTAGAGGGCGGAATGGATTTTGACCAGCATAACCTGGTCTTTTAAAAACTTACATGTTCATGATAAATGTCACAGAACAAGGTAACCTAAAGTAAGTGTTAGCAATTAGATTTCATCGTCAGCAGCAAAACTTTCAGAAATAATACAAAAGTATGTACAGGCACACACATACAAACTAGCTTTAGTGAGTCCAAAATTAGAGGGAAAAAACAGACAGACACTAGTCAACCTGTAGCTTCCAGGATTATACCAAGTAACTTATTCTTTTTTTAATTTTCTATACACATGCAATATATCACACACAAAATGTTTTCACAGATATTCAGTGCTCTAGGTAAAAGCCTTCCCTACTCGTGTTGTAAAAAGCTGCAGCTGGACTATGGGTCAGATGGCACTCAGCAGTTTTGTGTGTGTCGGGGGTGGGGTGTGTCAGGAATGAGTGTGGTTATCAAGGCATTTCTAAGTAGGGAACCCTTGGAACAACATTAGAGTAAAGGTCATGGGAAAAGAAGTTTTGCTCACCCTACTTCCTGGCAGCATTTTCCGTACACAAGCCACAAGCAACTCATGTTTACAAGATGGAACAAGAAAAGAGGGGCTTATTAGATGAAGGGGGCCAGGGGAGTCAACGCATACATACACACAGATTGTAAATTATGTACGCTTTTTCAATTTTTATATTAAAATTCCAGAAAGAGGTTAAAAGACTTACATACCATACTTCACTGTGCAAAATATCCTTAGTGCTTTAATAAACTGAATTAAGTTAGAATATTTTTATTAGTGTCAATCACACAAATGAAACTCAATTAGGAAGAAAACAATCATGATATATCTATTTTATCCTTCTCAGCAAAAAATGCAATTTGAATTATTTTTCAGAATCATAGAAAAAATATTTCTCAGGATTTCAAACTTTCAAACCTAGAGTTCTTCATGTTAAACCAAGATTGTTTAAGAAGGTGAATGTGTTCTGAAATAGATGTAAAATTCAAGAGCATTTTATTTACAATAGGTCAACAGTCCCTCACTTTTTAATCACCTTACTAAAACTCACAGACAAAAGATAACCAGTTAACAAATCTCAAATTATACAACTAATGCAAGCTACCTCTTTTTTAAAAAGAGGAATCTAAGACAATTCAACCTAAGGGAGGAATAAGCCACTGCCAAATCTATATATTTCTATTTTGTGTTTCCTTGTCTTAATCCTGGAATTCTGGAAAAGTATAAGCACTTTTCAAAAACATCTCAGACTAGGTCTGGGTGTTACAAGCAACTTTTTTCTTCAATTCTGAAGTACATGCTTTCTTTATAACTATGGATTTACCAAGGAAAGAATCTTCCTGATTGCCTCTATGCTTGAGTGTTATTAAACTAAACAGTCAGACAAAATATGAGGAACTAACCTTGGCATGAAATGCAACAGGCATAGTTTTTTTTTTTTCTCCTCTGCTTCTTCTTAAAAAGAAAGCAAAATATCCAAACTTGAAACGTAATAATACAGATTTCCGCATGTTCACTTTACTTGTAACATAACATTTCCACTCTGTATTTATCTTTGGTAGTTAGTAGTAGTAGTAGCAGCAGTAATTTTGTAACATACTTTATCACTTTATGTAGGGGAACATATTGCTTACCAGCTTCACACATATTACTCTCATGGATAAAAATCAAAACCTCTCCTTATACAAAAAAAAAGATAAAATGCCCATAAGCAATGTTCTGATTGAACCACAAAATGAAAAGAAAAAAAAATTCATTAGAATTACTAAGTTACACTCGTTTTATATCTTTAAGCTAATGTCAGATCCTTTACGTGGATACTCTTTTAAACCTAAAACAAAGTTGACACTTAGCTGTTAGATTCAGACTTAAACATTCCCCTCACTAATCACAGTACTGTGAGGTCCTGAACAGACTGCATCTCTGAAGTATCAGCATCTAGCCTCTTCTTGTTATTTCAATGGCTTTCAGCTCTTTCTACACTTGATGCCAGTCTACATTAAAGAAATGCCTCTTTCCCACTCACCCCCAATTATTAATATTCAAGATGAAGAGAGAAAACATAGGTAAACAATTGCCTCTGAAGCACTGTAATTATAATCAAATCAATATTTGACAGCTATAAATTACAGGCTACCCCAATATCTCTACAACTAAACAAGTTCTCTAAGCACGTAAAATCATTTCTTACAGCAAATATTCTCCTAACTCCCCATCAAGATATCCAAGAACAATTCCAGTACAGAAACAGAGTCCTCTTTTGACATCTAGAATCTGCCTACTATGTGCAAGACACTAGAAGGGAGTCTAATATAATTTCTCTCTCACCCTTAAAGAGTTTATAATCTAATTAGAAAGAAATGGCCAAAGGAGTACTTTCTGAGGAAGAAGAAGGAAAAGGGACCTGAATGGGTAAAAAGTGAATGACTGAAACATTAACGTGAGGATGCAGACACCAGTGTCCACTACAGTGCTAGAGTATGGGCCCCTTTTAAATCCTCACCCAGCAGGTTGGTCAGTATAAGTCCGTTACCATTTAGTACTAATAATAAGTGTTTCAATAAAGATTAATTTTTCTGCTATAAGTTTTACAGAAAGTAGAGCTTATTCATTCAACAAATAATTAAACATTTACTCAGGGCCAGTCACTGGGCCTGGTACAGAACTAGGTGCTAACAGTAAATAGTGAACAAAGCCAAGATAGGCCAAGATGTCTAAGCCTAGTGGAACAGGCCACTTAGGACAACTGTCAAGGTATTGAATAATAGGACACCAATATGTTCACTAATAGGGAAGCACACAAAAGTTTTAAAGAACAAGCTCAGGTTAGAATTAAAATGATAGATGAAACATATAGTAATAGTAATAATGACAGCAATAACAGCAACAAAGCATAAGAATCCCTGGCCAGACTGTGCTAATACCATCTCATTCTATCTTCACATCAACCCTACAAAAGCCTCCACGATAATCATCTTCATTTCACAGATGCAGAAACTGACCCTGGGAGAGGTTAAAGGACTTGCCTCGTTTGTGAGCATCTGGGGACAGGGGAGGCGGGGGGCTCTTGCATAACCATAAGGCTATTCTCATTTATAACAAAATTAATAATGATTCTTTAATATCATAGAAAGCTAGTCCAGATTCAAATTTCTCCAATTACTTTAAGATTTGTTTCCTACTTGCTTACAAATAAGGATCCTAGCAAAATCTACTCATTGCATTCACTTAAATTTCTTAAATCCCTTTCTATATAGAATAGTTCCCTGTTCATTTTTTCCTTCTTTTCCCAAGACACTGACTCTTGACTAAATTGTAGGATGTCCCAATTTCTGGATTCAGCTGAGTGCTTCTTCTAAGTGTTGTTGAGTTTGCTACTCCATCCCTGGTGTTTTGTGGAGTCAGGAAGTTATGTGTAAAGGCTTAATCAAAGGTAGAAGGAAAACCAGAACAAGTGTGCTTCTCCTGTCCCTTTTTCCTTTTTTAACAGAAAAAAAAAAAAAAAAAAAGTTTACGTATGCCAAACTGACATAACATTTTTATTGAAAAGAGACAAACTGTTTAGATATAGCAATAAAAATCCAGATCCTTTTAGAGAAATTATGTTCTCTCCAGATCTAAGTATTTAAAATCACCCTACTTCCTACAAAAGGTACTACAAAAAATTTTGCTGTTTGTTTGTTCTTGTTTTTGTTTTAATATTAACTGAGAGCAAGAAGAAAAGAATTGCTAGAAAAACACACACACTCAAAGATCCCTTCCCGGGCTGTGACTCTTTCTGTACAACCCAATCTCAGTCTATCAAATTTGATAAAATAGTAGTAGCAACTCCACAATTTATCTACCAGCCATCAGCTGTGTGCCCAGGGCCCCACGATTTCTCAGCCCAGGTTTATTCCAGGAAGGCAGCTCAGGGGATTTCCACCAAGTTTTCCCTCTCACCAGAGCCATCTTCAAGTGATAATCAGGAAGCCCGCAGCGTGGATCCACAAGAAGGAAATTATGAGGTGACTGTGGAAAATGGAGAAGTAGGAGAATGAGAAAAGCTCACAAAGCTCCAAAAAATGAGAGTTCTCTATCCCTATTCCTTGCTCAAATCCAGAGGCCACGGGTTTCAAAAAAAATCAAACCTTGGGTTAACTGCAATATGTCCTCTCCCATTGTCCTACTCTAGATGGTTCCCAGGAGAAATGGTTGGCCATGACTTTTTAGAAAAATATGTCCCAACTCTGAAAACTAACCTTCTCTTTCAACTGTTTTCCTTTACGTTTTTGATTTCTGAACACTGTATGTATGGTCTTTCCACATTACCTATGTAAAGAAAGACTCAATAATATATGAAACAACACTTAAATGGCGTAAGTAAGATACTGTCCTATCACTGACTTTTCTTTACCCATTTCCTCTCTACCCAGTTCTTTCTTATTTCTAACTCTTAAAAGCCCCTGAAAGACTGGATTCCATGCAGATTTCTCCCTGAATAAGGAATGAAAGAGAAAATGATGGTAAAGTAACTTTGCATTAGAGTCATTTTTGGCATTTCCTCTTCCAGAGTTTAGCAAGCCTCTGAAAAGGCCAGAGACAAAAAGGGGGATTCCACTGACTAAAAGAGACCAAAGTAGGAGAAGGGGCAAGAACTCATTTGATCTGGCAATGGCTTAGCATTAAACCCCAAACACATAAATTGAAAGGAATCTTTTTTTTTTTTCTTTTTTTTTGCAGTACGCGGGCCTCTCACTGTTGTGGCCTCTCCTGTTGCGGAGCACAGGCTCCGGACGCGCAGGCTCAGCAGCCATGGCTCACGGGCCCAGCCACTACGCGGCATGTGGGATCTTCCCAGACCAGGGCACGAACCTGTGTCCCCTGCATCGGCAGGCGGACTCTCAACTACTGTGCCACCAGGGCAAAAAAAGTATTTACAAGAGAAAATCAGAGCAAGATGGGAAACTAGAGATTGTTTTGTCAGGCCTAACTCTTCACCTCACAGTGAGGATATGGAGCCTGAATGGTCAGGAGGAAAGTTTCACATCCAGTGCTTTGTTTTGTTTTGTTTAACTATTTCACACTGTCATTAATGTGTATTTCTATCCCACTTCTGTGAGCCAACTACTCTTTATACTGATGAACTCAATACATTAAATGAAAAGTTTCTATGTGGTTTCATATCACACTGGAACCTGCAAAAATTAGAAAATGGAAAACTTCAGTCGATTCTGCTATGTCTTTCTATAATGTAAATTAAGTTATTCATGATTAATAGATAAGGCATGACATAAAAGTCACACTGGTTTGAGTGTGATTATTTTTTTCCAATACAATGACATTTTGAAGACATCAGGGACAGGCCTTTTCACAATTAAAAAGTGTTTTACCTGTATAGAAGGACTTTAAGAGAAAAGCTAAAAATCCTGCAGAAGAGCTTTCCTTCGGCTCAAAAACAGGTGGATTTGGTTGATTCGATATCCACTATACTTCCCACAGAATTAAGCTATTTGGTGAAGCTGCACATGCAGATATTATATTAATATATATTATATATTATATATATATGAGTGCTTATATTAAAAACAAAAATTAAGGAAGTCAACGTTATGGAGCAGATTTTTCTGAAGGAAGCAAGAGCCCCAGAGTTTAAGGCTGCATGGGATCTACTGGTGCTGGGTACAAATGTCAGTTGTAATTCTGCTGGTATTTTTATCAGAACACTTTGTTTTTCTTGATGCTCTGGTTAAAGTGTCAGAGGTTTTTAATTATGTGCCCTTAACTCTATTTATTCCCAGTAAGTCCTGATATTTGCAGGGGTGTGTGTGTGTGTGCAATATCCGAAGATGGTAAGCTTTTTCAGAAATACATATGTCTCATTATGGCAGAAACACTTGTGTGTGAGAAAAAGCAAACTCATAAGATGTTCAGGTTTCACAGATCCATCAAAAGTGTGCAAAATCAGGGACTTCCCTGGTGGTGCAGTGGTTGAGGGTCTGCCTGTCAGCGCAGGGGACGCGGGTTCGGGCCCTGGTCCGGGAGGATCCCACACGCGCAGAGCAACTGGGCCTGTGCACCACGGCCAGTGAGCCTGCGCTCTAGAGCCCGCGAGCCACAACTGCTGAGCCCGCACGCCTAGAGCCCGTGCTCCGCAGCAAGAGAGGTCACCGCAGTGAGAAGCCCACATGCAGCAACAAAGACCCAATGCAGTCAAAATTTAATTAATTTTTTTAAAAAAAAGGTATGCAAAATCAAACTACCCTTTTGTACTGCACATCTGCTTGAGAACTATTTACTGTCCTGACTATACTCTCTTATATAGTCTAAGTCAGCGGTCCCCAACCTTTTTGGCACCAGGGACCAGTTTCGGGGAAGACAATTATTCCACAGACGGGGGTGGAGAGGGATAGTTCAGGCGGTAACGCGAGCGATGGGGAGCGATGGGGAGCGGCAGATGAAGCTTCACTCACTCACCGGCCGCTCACCTCCTGCTGTGCGGCCTGGTTCTTAACAGGCCACGGCCTGGTAGCGGTCCGCGGCCCAGATGTTGGGGACCCCTGGTCTAAGTGCTTCTCAAACTTTCATGTGCATTTGGATCACCTTGTCAAACACTGATCTTGATTTCATAGGCTTACCGAAGGTCCTGATGAGCTCAGTACATTAAATAGAAGCTGTCGGGATGCTGCTGGTCCATGGACCACACTTTGAGCAGCAAGACTCTAGGAAACACTACTGTCCCCTGGCATTAAGTTGACATCATACTGCATGATTTACTTTTTTTTTTGAATTTAGGGCCAAGCACTTTCTGAACATTTCTTCCAACACACATTACCAGGAAAGACAGAGATAGAGGGAGAGATAAAGCAAAAGTACATTTTATCCACAGATCCACTTTTGGCAGCATATAAAAAAAAATTGTTGAATCAATAAAACTCATTTCAGCAGACAATTCTATGTCTACACTATTAGGAAATTTTTTATGTTCTATGAACAAGTTATATACTATCTAATAAATACCTTTTTGAAATTTAAGCTTTTTTGTTTAGAGCACAATAAAAAAATTCTGTAGGATACTTCAATCATAGTCAAAATTGAATAGGATATAATATTTATTGTTGTGTTTTTAAAATTAGAACTTACTTGAGGACAAATGCCAGACTCAAGATGAATCCACAGGCCTCACTACACTCCACGAGTTTCATGTTCATGAAATTGGCCTCAGTGATGATTTTAAATATTGAGAATTAAGGTGTCATCTTGCAGTTTCTCTGTTCTCAAGCATTACCTTATTGAACAAAAACGTTACTGCATAATCCAGCTAATATTTACATAACAGCTGTTACACTTATATGATAGTACAAAAAAATTCATGGAATTTGATATGTTCTAAAAGTGAATGCTTTCGTGATCAAGTGTGTGTGTGAGACCTAGGGAAGAGAGAGGGTGGGGGAAGGAACCATGGAGAGAGAGGAAGGCAGAGCCAGAGGAGATGGAAATTATATCCACATATTTTATGACCTTCAAATGTATTCAGGCCTGCTCCTTTAAAACCGGAAATTCAGCCCCATTTTCCCTTTTCACCTTCCTCTTAGTCTCAGCAGAGGTTAAAAATCAGATAGCTAAATAAAGCATTCCAGATTGCATTAAATCCTTTGGTTTAATGACAAAGATCATTTAAAAAAAAGAACAATACTAAAACCTTTGCTTTTGCTGCAATAGTTTCTTTACTACTTAAGGGGTTTTCTGGAAACCATTGTGTGTGCATCTAATTTTTGTAAATAAAGTTCATTTTAAACATATAAGGAGAGCTTGATCTCTTAGGGATTTTTTTTCTTAATCTCAGTCTATGGGATCCCACTCACCAATCCATTCATAGCCAAAGTATGTACTTAGAATTTGGATTTACTCTAGAGTGCTGTAGACACAAAACACCTTTAATAAGTGAATAAATTTAAGCTAACATTTACTGAGCACTTACTATGTGCTAAGCACTTTGCTTTATAAGAAATCTTACATACTCCTCATGACAACCTTATGAGTTAAGTGCTTTCACTCCACATCATAGATAAGGAAACTGAGGTTTGGATATATTAAGTAACTTGCCATAAGTCACCTGGCTAGTAAGAGTGTGAACCTAAATCTGAATCCAGCAGTCAGACTACAGAATCAGAGCTCTTAACTGCTATTTTTACACTTGGTTTGTATAAACTGAGTGCATGCTAAATCCCAAGCTTACATGTGTATGTGTTACACTGGATTTGTGGTGAAATTAAATATTTCATTATCAGTAAAATGAAGTTTGTGAACAAGTTAATCTGACAACATTTGGGGGTCAGCTAATTAATATAATAAGTGTCCTAAGTGAATCAACACCTTGATGTTAGATATTTCATATATAAAGTAGCTCTCAAGATTTTAGGGCCACCATAAAAAAGATTAGGCATTATTTTTCCATTGGTAACATTGCTGCTTCAGGTAAGTGTCTGATTTGCAGAAGAGTAAAAGCTCCTCATGAATAAGGAATAAAACACTCACTATGCCACGGGCCCCGCTCTCTACATCTAGAGCCTCTTGGCTTGTCTCCACGTCAGATTCTGGCCACTTAAGCTGATCACAGGACCTACCGATCTTGTCCCAAGAATGTCCTAGCATCTGACTTAGAGAAAAAGTCTCACCCAAGAAGTCGATCATGGTAACTGAGGGACCTATATGAGGAATTCCCCCAGCCAAACGTGGCTGTTTGCTCTTACTTGTGATTAAAGGCCCACAGTTTTGGTTAAATTTGGTCTGAGGCAATATACCTCCTGGTAAGAGTTTGCAGGGGTAGAGATTGTAGACTCTACCTGCTCCTAACCAATGAAAGCTATTCAATCATCATCCATTCAACATTTATTGAGCACTGTCTCAGCTACTGGGATTCAGCAGTAGACAAGAGATAAAACCCCCTGCCCTCATGGAACTTACCTTCTAACGGAAAGATAACATGAAATAAAATGCACAGTGTGTTAGCTGGTGATAACTGCTACATGGGAGGTCAGAGAAAGGTGGGGGGGGCGGGGTGAGACAAGGAAGTTATTCAACTTTAAGATGATAAGGGGGCTTCCCTGGTGACGCAGTGGTTGAGAGTCTGCCTGCCAATGCAGGGGACGCGGGTTCGTGCCCCGGTCCGGGAAGATCCCACATGCCGTGGAGCTGCTGGGCCCGTGAGCCATGGCCGCTGGGCCTGCGCATCCGGAGCCTGTGCTCTGCAACGGGAGAGGCCACAACAGTGAGAGGCCCGCGTACAGCAAAAAAAAAAAAAAAAGATGGTAAGGGAAGGGTCTCTCTGAGAAAGCGACTTCTGAACAAAGACCTGATGAAATACAATATTCACCAAGTAGAGCCGGGCATTCACATAACTACTAACTGA
Organism: Monodon monoceros; assembly: GCF_005190385.1. Classification (NCBI taxonomy): domain Eukaryota; kingdom Metazoa; phylum Chordata; class Mammalia; order Artiodactyla; family Monodontidae; genus Monodon; species Monodon monoceros. Next base: position 31,980,288 of record NW_021703784.1, read on the forward strand.
ACTGGGCAGCTGGCTACACGAAGATTCTCTTCTCTCCAGCGATTTATTTAGAGACTCAGCAAAAGCCAGCTCTACGCACCCAGTGGCCCAAACAAACAACTCCCACCCATACCTGCTCCCAGTGCCCTCAAAGTGGCCCACAAAAGCCAGTCTCACCAAGTTCAAGAACCATTTCTCAGAAACAGCACCTTCCATTGACCAGAGCTGGACATCCAGCAAAATGAAGAGATCTTCCCAGTTATTTAGAATCACTAGAATAAAATTCTTTAGTCTTGACTTCAAACCTTTAAAAGTACACAAAGGGCTTCCCTGGTGGCGCAGTGGTTGAGAGTCCGCCTGCCGATGCAGGAGACACGGGTTCCTGCCCCGGCCCGGGAAAATCCCACATGCCGTAGAGCGACTGGGCTCGTGAGACATGGCCGCTGAGCCTGTGCTCCGCAACGGGAGAGGCCGCAACAGTGAGAGGCCTGCGTACGGCAAAAAAAAAAAAAAAAAAAAAGTACACAAAGATGTAAATCTAGGTTATATTGTAAGGCGAAGCATCACTCCTTATTTTAAAGAGTATTAAAAAAGCCATTATACTGAAAGATGAAAAAATATTGAAAGAGTGCACAAAATTATACAGAAAAAAAAGAGTAAAAATAAACTATTATTTAAGCAACCCACTTCAAGGAAAAAAATGCAATTCAAAATTTCCAATTTATTTGACATGGCCTTTGTCAGCATTTGCATGAGGATTAATCAAAGACATATGTCATTCTGATAGTCCTTGAGAGGAAAGGAATTCAAGCTTTGACGTGCATCTTCAGTGTTTCTTAAAAATCTCCTTGTGAGAAAGCAGCACTGGCTTTCCAGCTGTAATTAAATTCCAGCCTAAAGAGGCCATTCTTGGTCAGAGGATATCTCTGCACACACTCAGCAGCATTAATACACAAGGTCTAACAGCCACAAGTACCTCTGAGGTCAAATTCAAGACAGCTGATCTTCTCCTGAAGAGAATTCAGCTGCAAATGCTCAGCAGCGAGCAGAAAAATGTACTGCAGAGAGCAAACCCATGACTCAGTTTCGAGCTTCTCTCCCTGCTGTGCACTCGATGAAGGAAATCATGACACCCAGGTGGAAAATGCAGCTACACAATCCACAGTATATCAGACCTTCCCGAAGTAGAAAATTACCACGCCATGTATTCGGTCACATTAATCTTGTTTGAAATTTAGATGACAAACTTACTAATCAGGGACTTTACAGACTTTATAAACCCTGTCTTGATATTTAACTGTTAATTAATAAATACAATTCTCATAAAGGTAAAAGCTACCTCCATTCATTGTATAATGAGAGGAAGGGGAAAGTAAACTTCAATGAAATGCCACTTGAAAAAACTCCAGGCCCTTACTCTCTAAAGTACCTTTTTACATGTGGAGTACGTCATTAAAAAGTGAAAACTGAACTTTTTTTCTGCAGTGTCAGTGGGTCCAGGCCAAGGCACACCTGGCAAGAGGGATGACTCCAGACAAAAAGAAAAGGAAGGTGTAAACAACTGAATAGAGGAACTATCGTGGGCTCGGACGCTGGGGGCCAATGGTCCCAGTAACCTCCCCGGCAACCTCTGCTGTACATCAGCAGAAACCAGTGTCATACGATGTTCGTGCGCTCACACCCGGCATCAAGAGATTCACCTAGTAGACCCCGTGCTAGATAGGAACGCAAGTAAACTATTTCGGAAATGCCATTTAAATTACTACTTTTTGAAAGTTAGCTTCATTTATCTATAAAATTGAGGCGCACAGACACTTTGTTTTCTCTCAGTGATGAGTATACTGACACGAAGCATGTCTAGAGGATGACAAGGCACAGCAGGCTCTCTTCATAAGCTAGAAATGTAACTTCAGTCTAACCCTTCCCTTCACTACATGAGCATCAGGCATATTCTCCCAAACCAGACCAAATTCACAACAGGGGGACAATCTCCTAAACTGGTAGTAGCCATGATTTTCTTGTGCTTTAATTTTCAACTTCTTTATGCACAGGTTTCCTTTTGCCTCTTGAAATGTGGATATATATTTACTAATATCTGTTGAATGCCAAGATTCAGGGTTTACCCTTAATAAGTTTGTCATGTCATCTAAAAGTTACCAAACATCCTTTGGCCACTATATTAATGATGTAAATACAGGTCTATTTTTTGTTACAGTTAGCATACAATTAAATGGTTTGGCTAACTAAGAGAAACCCCCAACACTATTTTCTGACTCTATAACTGGAGGTAGGAAAAATATAAAGAAAGTTGCTCATATAATTTCACTTATTCAAAATGTATTTAGACCTACTAGGTGCCAAACACACTGTTAAACATAGTTTCCTACTTCTATAGAGCTTAGATGAGGAAAACAAAAGCAAACAATTGCAATGCATGTTTTAAGTGCTACAATTGACAACTACTCCCACAGAGGGGAGAGGGAGAAGAGGGCAACTCTGTGTTCTTTAATGTCACTGTTTCTCTCCTAAGTCATCCTTATCCCTCTCAACAAAAGCGCTTCTAGCCACTGAATCCGTGACTAAATCGGAAAGCTCTGAACTCTTACCAATGGGCTTCCACATCTCTGTCCAATCACCACCCAATATGGGTTGCTCCACCCCTACCCCTACTGCAGATGGAAACCCAGGTGCAGCCTTTATAGCAGGCTTGTTGACAGAGGTATCAATGCATGTGGTCTTCCCAGAAGGGAACAAAATTTATCAACTAAGCCCAGGTATATTTTAGCAATTACTAGCATATATCAACCAGTACAATAAATGTTAATGGTTTTCAAGGTTTGCTGCACAAAACTGTTTCAAATCAAGCTATTTATTTCAAAAACAGAAAGAGAAACTTTTCAGAATAAAACAATAATAAATTTCTCTTAGCCTTCCTTTCTTTCATCTATGGCTCTTCAAACACATGACAGCAGGCAGGAACTCATTCTCACTGATCCCTGTGAAGAACAGAGGAATTATAACCAATATGCACTTAAATCATGCCCCTAAACTGACAAAACAATTCTGCAGCATTCCTCAACTTTCAGCCCCTCTAGGGCCACCTCATCTCCCCGATGGAAAGATGATTTCAAATTGAGCAAGGTCAGATGAATGCCAAATGAAGCCCAGCTGGCACAGATATAATCCTAAACAAAAGCACCACGGAGAAGTTCACCCAGCTGAGCTCAGCCACTTAAGAGAAAGTTAATTCCAATCAACTCCACAACAACGGGAGATGGCAGAAGCTCAATCACCCACTGAAGGAGCTGAAATTCGCAGGGCTTCCCTGGTGAGGTTCTACAATGACTTTTTGGTAGAGGTCCATGTAAATTACAGATATAGAAATAGAGCTCTCCAAATAATAATGCTTTCTTTCACAAATAAATTCCATTTTCCTTAAGAGTAAAAGAAGTTTTGGTCCGTTTTTCATCTGCATGACACAGTAGTTCTAAACAAAACAGTAGCTGCCATTGCACTTACTAGCTTACGTTCACTAAAAATGCACACACAAAAAAGATATCTTTTACCCAAAACAATTATGTGGCACACACCTGAGTTTGGGTTTTATTACTACTGTTGAATAGTAGTGACCATTTAATGAGTACCTGCTGTGTGACAAACACTGACTTAATTACTTTATCTCCATCATGTCATTTAATCAACTTAACCCATCAGCATCATCAGTATCTCCACATTTAATAGAGAACAGAGCCAGGAACTTTAAGGGGTTGTATTTCAATTCCCTTGCCTTAACCATCAGGCTTGGGAGATACTTTCTCAAGTGGGCAGAACCAGAAAGCTTGCTCACTACTCTATGATCTACAGAGTACATCACTTTAACCTGTAATGTAAGAAATCTTTTATTTTCTACCCCTTAATTCAGCCTGCAGTTAATTCTCTGTTCTATTAAATTGTAAATAATTAATCAATCATTTGGTCAACAATCTGGACAAACTGTTTAGAAAACTTGGAGAAAGAAACTTGGGAAAGGGAACTTAGTTCTTAGCACTTTGGATTCTAATTTTAACACTTTGATACTGTGGTGAGTTTCCCTGATTTAGGGCCTCTAAATTTGTCTATAGGGACCAGCTCTGCTGCCAAAGTGATGTATCCACCTCCTCAATTCATAGCTCCCACTACTTCTATAACCCAGCAATTAACCCTGGACAATGACACCCCTTAATTTTCTGTTTATGCTTACATAACTTGTCTGTTGTGCCTTAACGTTTCATTTTTACTTCAATCTCATACCATAACGAGCAGCTGGCTCTCAAATATTTGATGCCTCCTACTCATTTATATATTACGCTTCTGCTTACACTTTATAATGGAAGACTCAATGGTACACTTTTACCTTCTTCTGAAAATGAAACATGCATATAATAGTTTAAAGAGAATTATTTAAATCTGTAACATCCACTAGGATATATACTAAATAAGCAATAGATACATATTTACATATAGGACACACTCAGAAGTGAAACACTGGCAAAAAAATTTTAAAGTAGCAAACACTTGGGCATATTGGAAGGCTACAATTTCATCATGTGGTCCCTCTCAGGGTAAGCAAACAAATGGACAAGAAGCGGTGCCACCTTTACTGTATTTCCACAATTTCTATTTTTGGATACTATATTGTTATATGGAAGAATGGCAGTATAAACAATACACAGACAAGATTTCATTTACAAATGAAAATAAAAGGAAATAGACAATTAAGCACTTATGTATGTCATGCTGATAAAAATATAGCACTCTCTACCCAGTTAACTATTATTTAAAACCCAGTTAGTCTATTGTCTGTATACTCATAGTGTTTGTTTTCTGCAAAATGAACTGTATGAAAAAGGTAATTTAATGTTACTTTTAATATTTAATGTTAATAGTTAATTTTACCTTAACATTTAATATTAATAGAAAAAAACCACTAACCTAACCTAAAATTCTTTATCCAGTGAAATTATCTTTCAAAAGTGAAACAGGGGCTTCCCTGGTGGCGCAGTGGTTGAGAGTCTGCCTGCTGATGCAGGGGACACGGGTTCGTGCCCTGCTCCAGGAAGATCCCACGTGCCGCGGAGCAGCTGGGCCCGTGAGCCATGGCCGCTGAGCCTGCACATCCAGAGCCTGTGCTCCGCAATGGGAGAGGCCACAACAGTGAGAGGCCCGCATACCGCAAAAAAAAAAAAAAAAAAAAAAAAAGTGAAACAGAAATAAAGACTTTCTCAAACAAAAAGTGAGGAATTGTGTCATCAGTTGACCTGCCTTGCAAAAAATGTTAGAAGTTCTTCAGTTCTACATAAAAGAAACAGAATAAACATAAAATATTTTTTTTTCCTTTTTTTTCTTAATTTACCTAATAGATAACGATTTTTTATCCATTAGGTGATAATGTATTGGTTAATTACAGCATACAGAGAAGTAAAATGAATGACAGCAATGTTATAAAGGAGAGGAGGAAGGAATTGGGAATACCCAGAATAAAGGTGACTGCACTGTGAGTGATGTGGTATAGTATTATTTGAAAGTGGACCTGCATTAGTTGTAAATGTAAATATATTGCAGATTCCAGAGCAAACACTTTAAAAATAATAAAAAGAAATATAACGGTATGTAAAAGAGGAAAGCAAATGGAATCATATAAAATCCCCAAATATTTGGAGATTAAACCACACATTTCTAAATAACACATGAGTCTCAGAAGTCACAAGAGGATTTTTTAAATATTTTCAACTAAATGAAAATGAAATAACTTATTAAAAACTGTGGAAAGCAATGCTTTGAGGGAAATTTATAGCATTGAACACAAATATTAAAGAAGAAGATCTGAAATCAATAATCTAAGCTTACACCTTAGGAAACTAGAGAAATGAAGAGCAATACAAGCCTAAAGCAAGCAGAAAACACAAAATAATAAATATTATAACAGAACCCAATAAAATTAGAAACAGAATAGCAATAGAGGGAAAACAAAAATCAATAAAACGAAAAGCTGTTTCTTTGTTTTTTTGCAGTACGCAGGCCCCTCACCGCTGCGGCCTCTCCCATTGCGGGGCACAGGCTCCAGACACGCAGGCCCGGCAGCCACGGCCCACGGGCCCAGCCGCTCCGCGGCATGCAGGATCCTCCTGGACCGGGGCACGAACCCGCGTCCCCTGCATCGGCAAGGTGGACTCCCAACCACTGCGCCACCAGGGAAGCCCGCTGTTTTGTTTTTTTTAAAAGGACCAATAAAACTACTAAACCAATAAAACTACTAAACCAGGCTAACTGAGAGAGCGAGAGAGAGGAAGAGAGAGAGAGATGACACAAATTACCATATTAGAAATAAAATTAGGGTCATCCCTATTAATAACATGGTCATTAAAAGGATAATTAAAGAATAATATTGTATGAACAACTCTATACCTACAAATTTGATAATTTAGATGAGGTTCACCAATTCCTTGAAAGACACAAACTACCAAAACTCACACAAGGAGAAATAGATTATCTGAATAGACCTATAGATACTAAAGAAAGTGAATCAATAATTTAAAATCTACCAAAATAAAAAAATGTACCATGCCTAGGTGATTTCACTGGTGTATTCTACTAAATATTTAAGAAAGAAATAATAACAATTCTCTACAGTTCTTCCAGAAAACAGAAGCTGACAGAATACTTCCCGAGTCATTCCATGAGTCCAACACTACCATAAAACCAAAACTAGACAAAGATATAACAAGAAAGGAAAACTACTTCCCTCGTGGATATAGATGCAAAAATCCTCAACAAAATATTTGAAAACTGAATCCAACAGTTATAAAACAACCACTTGGGATTTATCCCAGGTATATAAGACTGGTTCAATATTTGAAAGTCAATTAATGTAATCCATTACATCAACACTCTGAAAGAAAAAAAAATCATATGATCATATCAATAGATGTGGAAAAAGCATGTGACAAAGTCCAACACACGTTCATAATAAAAACTCCCAGTAAATTAGGAATAGAGGGGAACTCCCTCAACTTGATTTAAAAAAAAAAAATCTAAAAGAAACCTACTGCTAAAATCATACTTAGGTGAGAAACTTAAAGGCTTTCCCCCAAGATTGGAAAGAAGGCAAGGATGTTCCCTCTCACCATTCTTGAACATCATGTTAGAAATCCTAGCTAATGCAATAATACAAGGAAAGGAAATGAAAAGTATACAGATAGAAAAGAAATAAAACTGTTTTTGTTCATAGATGACATGACTATCTATGTAGAATGTCCCAAATAATCAACAAAAAGACTCTTACAACTAATAAGAAATTATAGCAAAATTGCAGGATACAAGGTTAATATATAAAAATCAGTTGTTTTCCCATATACCAGCAAAGAACAATTAGAATTTAAAATTAAAAATAATATTTACATTAACCCCAAGAAGTGAAATATTGAGCTTTAAATCTAACAAAATATGTACAAGATCTAAATGAAGAAAACCACAATACTCTGATGAAAGACATCAAAGAAGATCTTAATAAATGGAGAGATATTCCATGTTCATGGATAGGAAAACTCAATATTGTCAAGATGTCAATTGTTCCCGACTTGGTCTATAGAATCAATACAATCCTAAACAAAAATCTCAGCAAGTAATTTTGTCTAACTGATTCTAAAGTTTATATGGAAAGGCAACAGACACAGAATAACCAACAAAGTATCGAAAGAGAAAAACAAAGCCAGAGGACTGAAACTAGCCAACTTCAAGACTTAGTATAAAGCTACAGTAATCTAGACTGTGGCATTAGCAAAAGAAAGATCAATGGAACAGTACAGAGAGCCCAGAATAGATCCACAAAAGTAAACTCAAATGATATTTGACAAAGTAGCAAAGGAAGTTCAATGGAAAAAGAACAGTCTTTTCAACAAATGAGGCTCAAACAACTGGACATCCATACACCAAAAAAAAAAAAAAAAAAAGGAATCTAGACATAGATCTTACATGCTTTGCAAAAATTAACTCAAAATGCATCCTAGATCTAAATGTAAAACTACAAAACTCCTAGAAGATAACACAGGAGAAAATGTGGATGACTTTGGCTTTGGCAATGATGTTTTAGATCCAACACCAAAAGCACAATCCATGAAAAAAATTGATAAGTTGAACTTCATTAAAATTAAAAACTCTGCTCTGTGAAAGACACTGTTAGGAGAATAAAAAGATAAGCCGCAGACTAGGAGAAAATATTCGCAAAACACATATGTGATAAAGAACTTGTATCTAAAATATATGAAGAACTCTTAAATCTCAACACAAGAAAACAAACAACCCACTTAAAAAAATGGGCCAAAGATCCTGACACCTCACCAAAGAAGATACACAGGTGGCAAACAAACACATGAAAAAAAAAAAAAAACTCCACATTATATGTCACAGGAAACTGTAAATTACAACAAGATGCCACTACATACCTATCAGAATGACCAAAATCCAAAACACTGACAACACTAGGTGCTGGAAAGAATGTGAAGCAATAGGAACACTCACTTATTCATTACTGGTGAGAATGCAAAGTGGTTCAGCAACTTTGGAAGATATTGATAGTTTGGCAGTTTCTTACATAACTAAATGTACTCTTAACATACAATCCAGCAATTACACTCCTTGATATTTACCCAAAGGAGATGAAAACATATCCACACAAAAACCTGCACACACGTGTTTACAGCAGTGTTATTATAACTGCCAAAACTTAGGAGCAACCAAGATGTCCTTAGGCAGGTAAATGGATAAACAAACTGTAGCAAATTCATACAATGGTCTAATTATTTAGTAATAAAAAGAAAGGAGCTATCAAGCCACAGGAAAACATGGAAGGACCTTAATGCATATTGCTAAGTGAAAGAAGCCAATCTGAAAAGGCTATATATAGCATTCTAGACAAGGCAAAACTACAGAGGCAGTAAAAAGATCAGTGGTTGCCAGGGGTTTGGGAGAAAAGAAGAGAAGGTTTTATTAACTGATGCACAGGGTATATTTTAGACCTGTGAAACTACTCTGCCTGATACTATAATGGTGAATAAATGACATTATGCATTTGTCAAAATCCTTAGACCCATACAACATAAAGAGTGAATGCTAATGTAAACTATGGTCCTTAGGTAATAATATCAATACTTGTCCATTCATTCTAATAAAAGTACCACACTAATGCAAGATGTTAATAATAGGGGCAACTGCATATGTGCGTAGATGTTGGGAAAGGGTGGGTAATATGGGAACTCTATTATTACGTGTTCAGTTTTTTGTAAATAGCTTTTTTAAAAATATGTATAGAAACTGAATGCTAAGTATATGGTTGTTGATTATAATAGTCTCTCTAATTTTGAGTGTGTTTGAAATGTTAATAGTAAAAATCACTAAAAAATAAAATAACAAAATCCTAGTTAGAAGACCATCCATATTTATATTTTAAATTGTTAAAATATGTGCTCAATGAATATTAGATATTCAAAAAATAAACATTGTTACCCCAAACAATAGTCAGATAAAATTAACATAAAAAGTCCACATTTTAAGTTTTTTGGATTTTTTGGTTTGTTCTTTCAAAGATTCTTCAAGATCAAGAATCTAGGCATGGGCTTCCCTGGTGGCACAGTGGTTGAGAGTCCACCTGCCAATGCAGTGGACACAGGTTCATGCCCTGGTCTGGGAAGATCCCACATGCCGCGGAGAGGCTGGGCCCATGAGCCATGGCCACTGAGCCTGCGCATCCGGAGCCTGTGCTCCGCAACAGGAGAGGCCACAACAGTGAGAGGCCTGCGTACCGCAAAAAAAAAAAAAAAAGAATCTAGGCATGTTTTTACTTTTATAAATGTTTAATTTTCAACTTGGGCTTTTTTTCCTCACAAGAACAAAACCAGTTCTATTATTATTAAAAACTATTACTATTATTACATAAGCAATACTGAAACATTAAAGAAAAATGGGAAAAAACCCAAAAATAACTATATTCCCAACATCAGAACAATTATTTGTATGAATTATCTTCCAAATTTTTTCCCAACATTATTAACAACTGTTACACATTAACAATTTAAATATGGAATCCCTTAACTTTCCACTCACTTTACCTTTTAAGCAAAATAATCCATTTAATTTTATCAGATCATCTACTTGCTGTGCACTCGCTAACAGGCTGGTAAACTGAATTAAGGGGTGATTTGTTTAGATTTCCCAGAGTCACATATACCAGATCATCTTACTTTATGGCCAGCAACCATGGTGTGACCCCTGGGGTGGGTCCCCAGCACCTGCAGATTCCAATTTAGGAAAACCATGCTATAGGGTCCATCACAACCGGAGCATGGAGACCACTTCCCCACAGAGAGACAGATGAGGAACAATGATCTTGCTCCAAAGCAACAATTCCAAGGCTATAAATGTTGACTACAGCACCAAGCCAACTGGGGCGTGATGACTCATCTGACAGCAGACATTGAACCAGCCAATGCATCATAGGAGGCAAGGGTGGGGGTGAAACTATGGCCTAGAATAGTGCCTCGGATGCAGAATAAAAAAACTTTGCTGATAGGCTTTCTCTGCTTCTTTTTCTTTTCTCAAGCACCTGTCTCTACTGAGTGTAAGAGATGGCTTCATTTTTCTTCTTTGTAAAATAACACATTTAGGATGTGCAATATCTGAATGACAGGCAGAGCTGGTAAAGCCAAGAGTGTCCCTTCGCTGCCAGTTTCACTGTCTGTTAGTCTGAGCCTGCCCACACACGTGCACATGTGCGTGACACACACACACACACAGAGAAAGAAGAGAAAGGAGGAGAGGAGAGAGGGAGGCAGAGATATGGGTGAGGCTCCCTGTGAGCAAATACCAGAAGCTGGAGCAAATGGCTATGTTTGCAGCACAGACCTGACATCCAGCCTGCTGCAGAGTGCGGACAGACACAGAAGCTAAGGAAAATGCTAATATGATGCCCAGAGAAGGCCAGCTACAGCTTCTCCTGGACTTGACCACTTAAGTTCCTCTGAATCAATCTGTTTGTCTGCCTAGACTTTTCCTCTGTTGCCAGGCAGACCGATGTTAATTAATTATCATGGCCAAAACTTCCAACTGACATCTAAGTGGCCATATCCTGCAGTCATGGCCTTAATCTGCAATAAAATCTACCTAACTTGAAACTATCATTGAATATTCAATTGTTTTCTTTTTTTTTTTTTAAAGGAACATTTATTTATTTATTGGCTGCGCTGGGTCTTCCATTGCTGCACGCAGGCTTTCTCTAGTTGCGGCGAGCAGGGGCTACTCTTCGTTGTGGTGCGGGGACTTCTCATTGCGGTGGCTTCTCCTGATGCGGAGCATGGACTCTAGGTGCGCAGGCTTCAGTAGCTGTGGCACATGGGCTCAGCAGTTGTGGCTGACAGGCTCTAGAGCGCAGGCTCAGTAGCTGTGGTGCACGGGCTTAATTGCTCCGCGGCATGTGGCATCTTCCTGGACCAGGGATCAAACCCGTGTCCCCTGCATTGGCAGGCTGATTCTTAACCACTGTGCCACCAGGGAAGTCCTATTCAATTGTTTTCTGACAATATTTAACATGGCTGGTATTTCAGCAAAAAAGAAAAGGACAATATCCAATGGAAGCAAGAAATCTGAGTTCATATAGCTGTGCCCTGACATTTTTTAAGTTTACCCAGCACCATGTACTTATTCTTAGTTTTTCATTTAATTTTGAGGATTTTTCCCATACTTTTTCAGTAATATTGGTTTTCTTTGAAAGATGTACAGTCCTTTCAATCTATTAAGGAATCACTGTATTCAGTAAGTCACGTAAATAAAAAATGTGCAGTGAAGCATCACAACTTCGCCTAACTTCCTCATTCACAAACACCATTCATTAAATAATTTAAAGCTTGAATCAAGTAACATAGGATCTATCAAACGCAATGCATATTTAAATAAGTTATGTCAAATAAAATACCTAACCGTTACTTGCACAAGAAATTAATTTACATGATAGTTTTCTCAACATAGGATCAATTTAATTCACATTTTTTGATAATTTGTGCACTCAGTATATGAACATATCCCTAAGTGAGAAATTACTATGCACCACATAGTAGATGATTCCAGTTTCATGAAAGTCTTATTCTTCAGAGACTCATTTGTATTTTCCTTTTTGAAATCCATTTTTAAATGTCCTACCTATAAGTAACTTTAATTTTTTTACTCTTGATATATTGAAACTTTGTCTAGTTTATTTATTATCCTCAGCTAACCTTATAAGATGCCCTGTGCTCTGTTTCAAACTTGCTCACTTAGTAAAATCCTCCTTTTTCTAACAACCAAGCTAAAACTCTGAAATAGTCTCACTAGAACAAAATAAAAAGACACTGTTTCTTTCGAAAGTATAGGAGTTCACATAGAAAATATCTGCTTTCAAGAACTATTCTCTTTCTTGAACTTCATGTCAGTTGCCTCACAGGACCCATGCGATGTGCTACTTCCCAAAGAACCCTGTGACCTCAAAACATCTCTGTGGCACCAGAGAATTTCTCTTCCCCATGCACCTGCCCACTCACCTGCCCGAAGAAAACTTAATCAGGCTTCACCACATACATCTTAGACAGACACAACCTAGTTCATCAAATGACATACTCATTTTGTTTTACAGTTCTTGAAAAAACAGTGATTTTTTTTTTACATATTTGACCCTGACTCACAGTAAGAACTGTTTTACAATCCAATATTGTCTACTCATTCATGCATACTTATAAAACAGAAACAAGTTGCATTAAACAATATTTTCCCTTACATTCAATACACTGTGATATCTTATTTATTCTATTTTTTTTCCTAATACTATTTCAACTCACCAAATCCATTTCAAGAACCCTCTAGGATCACAATCCACAGTCTGAAAACCATTGGAACATTTGAATATATAATATCCTACGTGAGTAAACTTGAGTGCCAGGGTAGCACTCAAGGCAGCTCTGTGAAGAGTAAATACTAAATCCACATCAACCGTGAATTATGTTTCCTTCCCTGCTTGTAAGAAACAAAACGAGGACTGCTTCTCCATGATTTCCTTTTTTGAACTTGTCCTCTACATAACCTAGAATCATACTGAGATGATAAATGTTTAGTGATATTTGTTATTCAACAGATGTCTAAGCTGCTGAAATCCCCCATGAATATTTAATTCTGAACTTGAAGTACCTCAAGAGCTCATCCTGGAATTTTCCTCCCTAGCCCTCCTTCAGTTCAGGGGCTCTGCACTGATACCCACTGTCCCTCTCTCTTTGCTTATTTAATATTTCTTGTTGCTCTCCACTCAACACATTCATTCTCAAAATAAACTTGAGACAGTTATCTTCCCCCTAATGAAACACACTTTAACTCCGAAGGACATAAAACCATAAATATATGGTTCTATTTCATGTCATAGGAGTAAGTCAGGAGAAAGAATTGATGCTTCAGAATTCAACAGTTAGCACCAGTTAGAATGGGCATCATCAGAAAATCTACAAACAACGAATGCTGGAGAGGGTGTGGAGAAAAGGGAACCCTCTTGCACTCTTGGTGGGAATGTTAATTGATACAGCCACTATGGAGAACAGTATGGAGGTTCCTTAAAAAACTAAAAATAGAATTACCATACAACCTAGCATCCCACTTCTGGGCATATACCCAGAGAAAACCATAATTCAAAAAGACATATGCACCCCAATGTTCACTGCAGCACTATTTACAATAGCCAGGTCATGGAAGCAACCTAAGTGTCCATCGACAGATGAATGGATAAAGAAGATGTGGTACATATACACAATGGAATATTACTCAGCCAGAAAAAGGAATGAACTTGGGTCATTTGTAGAGATGTGGATGGACCTAGGGACTGTCATACAGAGTGAAGTCAGAAAGAGAAAAACAAATACCGTATATTAACACAGATATGTGGAATCTAGAAAAATGGTACAGATGAACCGGTTTGCAAGGCAGAAATAGACACAGTTGTAGAGAACAAACGTATGGACACCAAGGGGGGAAAGTAGGGGGGGGTGGTGATGGTGGTGGGATGAATTGGGAGATTGGGATTGACAGATATACACTAATATGTATAAAATAGATAACTAATAAGAGCCTGCTGTATAAAAAATAAATAAATTATGATCACTTCCTCCAAAAAAAAAATCAAGTTAGTAAATTCACTAACTAGAAAACTTCTACTAGTTTATTTCTTAAGTACTCAATTTCATTATATTCATTAATTACCTATAGCATTTCTTTGACCCAGGATCCATCAACTTTTTTCACTTACTTATATATAATTAAATTCTGGTTTCTTAATTATCTAAGCTTTAAAACATCCTTTGCAATGTACCACAAACGAGTTTTAACTAAAATTCTGCTTTGCTGATCAGGGCCTGTGTTCAACATCTGATTCCACACCACCCAAGAACTCAGCTCAGTTCACAAAACAGAAACTGCAGTGAATCAAAATACAGGGTGGGATAGAAAGGGTGGGAGGGAAGCTCAAGAGGGAGGAGATATGGGGATATACTTATATACTTATAGCTGATTCACTTTGTTGCACAGCAGACACTAACACAACATTGTAAAGCAATTATACTCCAATAAAGACATAAAAATAAATAAACAAATAAAAAACATTAAAAAAAAATACAGGGTAGGCAAGGTCCCCATGGAGCTTACATCTAGTGGACTCTCTTAGCTTGGCTACCTTTCAAAGACATTCACAGTATGCGTTTCCCAGTTCTCTTCCCATTTCTTATTTATTAACTGCTTTAGTTAATACAAGAAATCAATTTGTCAGCCCTGCCTCTCTACTTCAGTGCCGTCACTGTGCTGTCCTACACGGCTAGACTCTCTCCCCATACTAGTCCAACCTGTGCACACCACCCTCTCCAAGACATGCTGACTGTAGTTCCTCTAGTGACCTCTCATCCACCAAAACCCATCCACTTTGGTTCTTTTCACATATCTGTGTTCTGTTTAGGTTGTAAGCTTTTCAGCAACAGAAGTCACTGCTTCCTAATTCTTATAAGACCCCTAATGGCTGATATAGTTGCATTTTCCCTGGTAGACAGCAGGTGAATCCTATTGACATTTAGCTTTCCTTGTGTTGGTATTTTATTATCCCTTTCAATTATGGTTTTAATTTTTTAAAAATAAGAAAACTTTTTAATATGGCCTGTAGTAGTGAAAAAGAGATGATTATCTAATAAATCAGAACAAACATATATCTAGAGCCAAAAGGAACTGCACTGTTTATTCTTGTTACCACCTTTAGATAAACATGTTCCCAAGCAGCAAGTAGAGCAGGAAATGGCATGGGGAGGGGGAGTCTCCTCAAAAGCAGATTACTACTTCCACCATGTTTGAAGTCTTGTCCCAGCCCTACACATTTAAGGACAAAAAGAGGAAAGTTAGTTTTCCCTATTCTCCAACTGGAGACAAGAGTTTAACAAGACTGCACAAGGACATAATTAACTTGGGATCCAAAGTCAAAATTAAATAAGAATTGTGTAGGTCTGTCTCATGTAGTTCAATCTAACCAAGAAAAAAGAATCTGAGAAGGCTAGAAGGTGTCTCCTCTCTTCTCTGACTGATGACTGTCTCTTTATCGGGCCAAGAACCATCTCTAGATGTTAGAGGGCTGGCTGTCACATCTGCTCCAGAAAATTCCTTTCATGTTGGAATTCTGAATTCCCATTCCCACTGGTAGAAGAAAGATAAAGGACCTCAGCAACTTTGGAAGTAGGGAATGGCTACTTCAGATGGCAGTAAATTATCTCAAATATCACACACATGAAAACACATACAAATAATTTGTAAGTTTTCATAGAAGTGGACATAAAATTCAATTATCTGTTCATCCTTTGAAGTGTTTTTATAAACTTTAGCAGATTTGGGAAAATAAAATGCCATTAACAAAAACCTTTTCACGTTGCAGCATTTAAGAACTGACGTCACAGGTAAATACATTTTAATCCTCTTTAAGCAAATAATTTCATAGTCTCTCCAGATCATTTAAAACCTCTGCTAAAAAGATTGCGTCTATTTCCACAAAAACAGGATTTCAGAAATCTTTGCATAATTCTGCACATTATGGTTACTTATGATTTAAATAACAGAATGCACAGGATACTGATACCATATTACAAAACCATACCTGTTCAGAGTGGCCAGACAGAGCCGACTAGCCAAAATTCTTGCCTTAGATTATTTTTTCTTTTTCATTAAAAAAAAAAGAATAGATAAGACAACTGTGGCATAACTTTATTAGAAAGGATGACTAATAAATACAATGAAATTCAAATCACATTAAAAATATAAACCCATGGATTACTAAAGTTAATAGAATGCAACAAATTTGCTCGAATTTAAGCTTGGCGCAGAAAGGCAATGAATACAGCAGACCACTTAACGGTAATCCTTCCAAAGGAACAAATTTTGGCAGATTCCCTAAAGAAATCCCAAAAGTATAGCCAATAAATAGTTGATGTTTTATTATTCCAAATTCTTCTCAACTAAATGCTTTAAAATTTCCAAGAATTTTTTAGCAGATACTAAAGAGAACTAAATTATCATTTTATTGTTATACTATAAATGATAATTTGGATTTACTTTAAAATACTATGTTTCTAGAACAATGCTTGTTCACAGTAGGTGATTAATAGTTATGTGATAAATGAATGGATTTAATTATCAAGCTTTCTCCTTTTAACCTTGACCCATATGCCCCAATATTTGTTACCTCAGAAATGATAAGGTCACATTTTCCTCCAAGGGGTTTTCACAGGACTAGATTTGCTTCTTATAGTTTATAAAACATTACAAAAGAAATGAAACTCACCATGGGTTCTGTTGCTTAAACCATTACCAGAAATATATTCTCAACATCTTTAAAAGCTAAATCTGTTTTCCAGGAGAACCCTTATTATTATTAATACTAGTTATATTTTAACAGAACTCCAGGTACAATTATTTGTCCATGAAAACAGTGTGCTTACCTCTACCAAACAAAACAGTCCAGGCCTGGGTATGTGTATTTTATGATAGCCTCAGTATGCTATTTTTAAAGGAATAAAAAGAGAAACTGCTCAAAGACAACTGGATAAACAAAGAGAAAGCAAATTAAATAGCCAGCAATTGAAGGGCGGGAAAGCAAGTAGGAAAAGGATGTTAGGCCTATAAATTAAAGAAGTTGCTGGCAAATTATTAACAGGGAATTGTTAATGGATTGGAAAGAAATGTAGTTAAAGAGTAAAGAATAGAAAGACAGTATTTATCTCAGCTTCTACCTCATCAACTCTCAGAAATTGGCTGGAGCTTGAGAGCTCGTGACCTCCCACTCTACGTCCCCTCCCACCCCACTGGAAAACAGTGAGCACACCTGGAATCACAGCTGCAAAGCCCTAAGGAAGGGAGGGGCGACTCTCCAACACCTCCCACTAGGTTCTAACTTCCTTTTCCCAACTACTGGAGGCAGGGAAGGAAGGGCTGGGGAATCTCTCTCATATCACCACCGTAGTATGTTTACATACAGACATTTCTTTTTTGTACTAAGTTTTATAGCAAGCCTATTTTTCCCTCATACAATGACAAAAGCAGTACAAGTTTCTGTACCTTGCTTTTCTCTTAGATTTATATCCTAAGAGTTCTGTTTAATTGGCTAGTTAAGTTGTTACTGTCAAAGTATACGAAATTAGTTGTTACTGCTAATTATTTTCTATTGTAAGTAAATTTTCATTATTGTCTTAGGTTGGGACCACGGTTCCCCAATTGCATGCAGTACCACAACAAACTCATGGGGGCGCTGTGAGTCACTGAAACTTGAGAGAAACACAGCTGATGTACCTTACATCAAATTGGTTAGAAGTGGGTCATGGGCAAGGGGAAATGGGTTACCCTGAGTGACTCAACAAATCAGGACTTATCCCTGATCTGGGGCGAGGATTGTGTTCCAGAACAAACTCAAGGTTCTTATAGAAAGAAAGGGCACAGACACTGTGTGGGAAATCAATATTACCCACTACAGGAAAAGTACCATAATTGGGATCATTGTAGCTGTGGGTATAAATCCTTTAAGGTTCTTGAAACACATTACTAATTTACACTGCTATCAGTAGCATAATGAAAGAGTCTTAGTACACCCTAATTAGCATAAGGCATTTTTAAAAATATTTTGGCTAATTTAATAGATAGAAAATGGATACCTTACTCATATTCATTTGCATTTATCTGACCCCTGGTAAAGGTTAACAGCTGTATTTATCCTTCAGCTAATCAACTGTCCTGTGTCTAGTGCTCACTTATCTACAGGCCTCCTCACCTTCTTCCCCCTTTTATCTTATAGATACAAACCATTTGGTTTTGGTTATATATGCATCACCAATTTACATCTATTGAGAAAAAGTTATTGTTGTACAATATGAATATCTACATTAAAGAGGAAGGAAGAGTTAAGGGAACTCTGAAAGACTAAGCGGAAAAAGTTAGCAAACCGATGAAGATTTGTAAGAGAATATGGCTCCACAGAAGCCAAGGGAGAAGCAGCTTCAGGAAGCAAGGAGTGGCTGGCAAGGTCAAATATACCACAGTCCAGTAAAAATGACGACCACAGTGTCCTTTGGATTTGACAAGTGGTCAACTAGAGTTCTAAGCTTCAGAATATATCAGTGTTAAATTTCCACAAGCTCAACATAACCATGTATTCATTCAACAGTCACCTGGCCACAAATATGTACCAGGCAGAGTGCTAGACATAAAGAAAGAGACAGAGACCACAGTTTAGAGGAACCTGGATTGCAATGTGTGCACATGTACAATTTGAGGGGGGCTGGAGCAGTAGGGGTAAATTTAACAAGCGGTCAGAAAGACCATCTAAAGCCAAAAGATGCCCTAAGGAACGAGTTTCTCCTCTCTAACTAATTTAATAAGTAACTCCTTTAAAAAGTACAGTGTTTATAACATATAAAAGATGAAGTAATGTGTAATCCAAATAAACTAATAATTTAGGGCCCGAAAAGAAACATACAAGAACTAAGTTGTCCACGTTAAGAAAAAGAAGCAATCTAAATGTCCGAGCCTGAAGAAGCTTTAAAAATAGTTATTTCTGATTTCTGGTTAAGTTCAGCGGATGCCACAGCTGTGCTCCAATGACAGAATATGTTGGGGCTCCCCAAACTCGTGTCACAATGTATATATCACAGGCTTCATTTCAGAACAACAGATGAATGCAGATTTTAGGCAGGAAAAATTCTTTAAAAGATGAAAGTCTTATTCGATCACATAGCTGATACATGATCCAATTTCCTTTGGGTGAACTGCGGCAAACTGCAGATGTTTCTTTACTCAAAATGGAACCCACTCTGGTTTCACTTACATTTCATATGTAGACTGCTTTAAATTACTTACGCATAAGTATCACCTTCACCTGAGGACTTTTAGCCATAAACATGCTAAGAATAAAAATATGCAGAAGCAAGGAAAATATCTGATATAATGGTATTAATTTATATACAAATGGTATATATGTTATTACTGTATATTTTTAAGTGTGTTCATGTGGACATGGAAGGCTAAATGAAAAACAGTTTATTATCATAGAAAGGCACTAAAAATGTTTCCCATTTTAAACATTTTTTATATTGAGATTACTTCATTTTTTCTGCTAAATGTTATAATGTGATGATAATATCAACCATTTGCTGATTTCTGTGTGCCAGGCACTATGCTAGGTATATCTCACAAGAGACTTAATCCTCATGAAAAAAAGTAAGGATTATTATTATTATCCCCATTATAAAAATGAGGAAACCATGGCTTAAGAAGGAGAGTGACTTACTAGGGCCACTCAGCATAAAAGCACGCACGCGCACACACACACACACACACACACACACAGACACACACACACACTCACTCAATATCTAATACAGTATTGAGTGCCTGAAGTGTGGTAGATGACCACTAAGTGTTTCCTGAATAGGTCTGACTGGATGAAGAATGGACATCCAGATTCTTAGATGAGATCCTTATGCTGTGTTGACTGCTATAATGGAGGCGTGTGCAAGTCACTCTGTGAAACAGAGAAAGGGTGTCTAGAGGAAACAAAGGGTACACATGGTACCCACTAAGTCCTAACACCAAGCAGTAATAACCCACGCACCACACAATATTAGCAGCATGCCCTCAGTAAATGTGAGCCCAGAAAAGCTGGGCCTCTGTCTGTTCCGTATTTCCAGGGCCTAGAGCAGTATCAGACATACATCAAGTGCTAAATAAATATGCTGAATGAATATGTGAATAAACGTTCCATTTCCTCTTTCTTCTCCACACCTCTTCTGGCCCATCACATTATGTTCTTTATATTTTTGCCTTGTTTTCTCCTCTCTACTCTTCTTGCCACTCTTTGCACATATGTAAAAATTGTTATTATCGTGTATTTACATTATGAGATTTTTAAATACTTATCCATCTATAATGAAAATTAAAAGAACACGGAATGTTTCCTCCTTAAATATCCACCAAATGATTCTGTTTTCTCTAATAAAACATAAGGGCCATATCTGAATTTGTTATGGGAAGTTATAACTTTGCTTTAAATATACATTTAGCTCTCAAAGTGTTTTCCATCATAAGAAAGTAACATATATGCTTATAAACCTATTAAATTTCTATTTATAATGGGAAGTTCCAACACAGAGTTACCATATGACCCAAAAATTCCACACCAAGGGATATATCCAAGAGAATAAAAACATATGTCCACACAAAAACAGGTACATGAATGTTTATAGCATTACTCATAATAGCAAAAAAAAAAAAGGAAACAACCAAAATGTCCATCAGCTCATAAATGGATAAACAAAATGTGGTGGTATAGTCACACAACTGAATATTTGGCAATGAAAAGGAATAAAGTACCAATACATGCTAAAATACAGGTGAACCTTGAAAACATACTAAGTGAAAGAAGTCAGTCACAAAGGGCCACAGATTGTATAATTCCATTTAGACAAAAAGTCCAGAGCAGACAAATCACAGAAACAGATAGTATAGTAGTAACAGTTGCCAGGGGCTAGGGAAGACAGAGAATAAGGAGTGACAGCTAATGGGTGTGGGATTTCTTTTAGGGCAATGAAACTATTCTAAAATTACATAGTAGTTCCAAAATATATATTTAAAAAAAAACTCATGCAACTCAATAGCACAAAAAGATAAAAATAAAAATCTGACTTAAAAATGAGCAGAAAACCTGAATAGACATTTTTCCAAAGAAGATGTACAAGTGGCCAAGAGGTACATGAAAAGGTGCTCAACATCACTGATCATTGGGGAAATGCAAATCAAAACCACTTCATACCGGTTAGAATGGCTATCATCAAAAAGAGGAGAGATAAGTATTGGTGAGAATGTAGAGAAAAGGAAACCCTTGGGCACTGTTGGTGGGAATGTAATTTGGTTAAACCACTATGGAGGTTCCTCAAAAAATTAAAAATAGAACTACCATATGATCTAGCAATCCCACTTCTGGGTATATATCCAAAGGAAATGAAAACAAGATATCAAAGAGATATCTGCACCCCCATTTCCACTGCAGCATTATTTACAGTCACCAAGATATGAAAAAACCTAGTTGTCCATCAATGGCTGAATGGACAAAGAACATACATACACACAATGGAATATTATCAGCCATGGGAAAGAAGGAAATCCTGCCATTTGCGACAACACAGGTGAACGGAGAAAGCATTATGTTAAGTGGAATAAGCCAAACAGAGAAAGGCAAATACTGCGTGGTATCACTTATACGTTAAGAAAAAAATCAAACTCATAGAAGCAGAAAGTAAATTGGTGGTTACCAGGGGCTAGAGGGTAGGAGAAATACGGAGAGGTTGGAGAAAGGATACAAACTTTTACCTGTTAGATGAATAAAGTAGGAGACTATAACATAAAACATAGTGACTATAGTTGGTAACACTGTATTATACAACTGAAATTTGCTAAGAGTTGAACTTAAATGGTCTCACCAAAAAATAAAAAATAAATAAATATGCAAGATGATGGATAAGTTAACTAGCTGGCAGGAATCCTTTGGAATTCTTTCACAATGTATACATATATCAAATCACTAGTATGTACACCTTGTCAATTATACCTCAATAAAGCTGAAAAAATTTTTAATAAAATTAGACAATAGTGATAGTTGCACAACTCTGTAAACATTAGAAAAACCAATGGATTGTACACTTTTAAAAGGATGAATTTTATGGCAGTGAACTATACCTCAATAATGCTATTTAAAAAGTGAATGACATTTTTAAAAGAAGGCATTTCCATACAATTAAAATCAACACTTTGAAATGGCATCTGGAAAATAACACATGCAATGCTATGTTACAAATAGGAAACAACATAAATTGTCTGTGCAATTACACTTTCCTAGCAACATCTCTTGTATTTGAGCCTAACATATTACTGTCACTGCTGAAGAGAAAATTCATTTTTTAATACACATATTAATTCCTTAAATAAGCCTGCTCTAATCAATCTCATTCTGGTAAATCTACATCCTATGCTACCGGCTTTTTCACTAAGATATTTATCTTCATATAGAAAGTTTTGGAATTGGTTTCAATATTAAATGGAGTGACAACCTGTGGATTTCTGCATCTCCAAACATTAGTTTGACACAACTTCCTACCTATAAGTTCAGTCATGTAATGGGCATTGACAAAAAATGTATCATATGTCCAGCTCCAGATCCCGAAGACCTGGTACTCTCTTTCAGAGCTGACTTTCTAGAGAGAAAAACAGGCAAATAATCAAATCAGCATGATGAACACCATGTTTTTTACAAAAATCACAAAATCTCTGATGTGGAAAAGTCCTTAAAAAGCTAGCTACACCATTCCATGGAAGCAATGGCTTACTCCCGCTGCAAGTTACGTGCATGGTACCAAGTAATGACACATGGCCCACGTCTTCAGCTCTCTCACATCAACATTAAATCCAGTACGCTCTCAACATATATTGAACATCTGTCCTGGCAAGGTAAAGATTTTGCTTAGAAAAGCCACCTCACATTCTTTTTTGAATAAAATATGGTGGCAGTTGTTGTTCATAACTTGGTCTCAACATTAGCTAGAAATGAGATAGATGAGAAAATTAATATTTAATATCAAGTATCATACATTGTGCTAAATAGTTTACATGTGTTATCTTATTTAATGCTGCAAATATGCATATGAAATAAATATTACTTCCATATTATAGACAAGGAAAAGCACAAAAGAAGCCAAGTGACTTGCTCACAGCCATGTAGCTAATAAGTGACAGCACTGGGACTGAAAAGCATTGCTCTGATTCTGAAGCCCAGGTTCTTTCTACCACACCAGGTTGACTGCTGTTAACGTTAAATCTTCAATGAACCTACTTAACGTTAAAATGTTCTAATGATTAAAGATTATACATTATCAGCACTGCACATGTGTGAATAACACTAAACTTAGCTGAAGACCAACCCTTCTGTTTCTTTAAACCAGATTTAATGTTCAGATTATTTGGATAAATTGGGATTACTTTAAATTAACATATGTTCTGACAGAAATGCAAAACACAACCTCAAACAAGAAACAAGTCAGCCTAAGCTGTAACTTAAGGACTTAAAGCGGGAAGAGTATCTTGCAACTGACATCTTGCTTCTCCTCTCTCCTCCCCTCATCAGTGAGTGTCACAAAACATCACGCTCAGCCAGTCACAAATACTCACTGAATTCTAGTTTCCATTAGAACAGTCTGAGGCGCCAAGGCAATTATGGGAGAAAAAAAAAACATGCATCCAACAGTTTAAACCTGACAAATCTGAAAGTTCTCACTACTTGCTACTACTATCCCTTGTTCAGGCTTATTCAGGATCTCTATTTTCTTTCTTTATCCCCTGAGACTGGGCTTTTTCAGCCCTTGCTTTACTTTCCAAACTGTCCCTAAAGTCCAGACTTCCTGTTCATCATTCCCTACTTGCCCCAACCCCAGGGTAGAGCTTCCCTTAAGCTCACAGATCGCTTAAGAAAAAAATCTTTTTTAAATAATCTATTTTATCTTTAGGGTACCATCTAGATATACTCTCCTGGCGATTCTGACAATTCAATCACACCACCTTTCCTGGATCAACCAGCTTATAGGTTCAATTCAATTTTCTCATTGAGCCAACTGAATTTCCTCTTCAATACCTAATTCAATGTTCTTTTTTCCCCATAACTCCCTGCTCCCAGATCCTCCAGCAACACCCTACCAGTCTTATCATTTTCTTTTCTCACCAATAATCACTAGGATGATCTCACCACAAACATGACATTTACAAAACATCTGTGCAGCATAAGAAACACCTCAGAAAGCACTTTTCTAAGCCACTGTCTGCCTTCAATGCAGAAATCAATGTGGAAAAAAGATCTCTCACCTGCATTTTGGCCTGTTATATTACGTGAAATTACCCAAGTATTTATTTCACTTCTGACAAGTGCAAGTTACGACCGTCACTTTTAACAAGTTTTATAGACCGCTGACCTAAGCCAGTAGAATCAAAGTACCGGCAGATACATCAATAAAGTCTCAAAATCTACACTGCCAGTTCAGGATTATCCCTAAATGGCAGCCTAATGCTTCCTTGTTCCTTGGTTCCCAGATCATAATAGATAATTATTTATCTGTTTAAAAGTAAAAAGCTAAATCAAAACCATGCCACATCTCCTAATCACTTCCTACCAAACAGACTTAATTTGGGGGACAAACAAACCCATGCTTTAACATTCTATTAAAGCATTTCCACCTCAATCATCTAGTCTGTGGAGTATGATAATAACACTGACAAGAACCTGTTAAAGTTAAGCCTTAAAAAAAGCTGAAGCTATCTGGATTACAAAGATCCTGCCTAAAGCAAATGAAAATAATGTTCCATTTTTAAATTGTTATTATGCATTTTGTCCATTGGCCCACATGAAAACCCTACAACGCATATACAGCAAATGCTACTCCCACTGTTTATGAAAATAGGGTCTAGGACAAATGGCTTGTACCCATGCCACTAGTTAGTGGCAGCAGCAGGACTAGAATGAAGTTCTACCTCCTGACGCTGTCTGCTGTCCCCTGGATTACCCAGTGCTAAAAGTCAGTACAACCAGGCCAGAGCAGTTACGTTTGAAGCCTGATGGGAGAAATATTAAAGAACAAACTTGCAGTCTCCATTCCCTGGCTCATTCACTCCACAGATAATGAAAATCCTCCTCCATATAATGTTCTTAGTAAAATGTAAGCTGGTTCATGTTCACAATTACTGAGTATCCACAATGCAGTCATTAGAATACAGATAACCTTGGCACCTACAAGTTTATATTCAAAAGACTAAGTAAAATCTAATAAACAGAGACACACAGTGAGTACTCTCTGTGACTGCAGAGGCATAGACAGGAGTAAAACAACTACAAGGCAAAGGACTGTCTTCGACTGCTGACAACACCACAAGCTAGAAGCAAAAAAGACCCTCCCTTAGGGCTTTCAGAGGGAGCATGGCCCTGCCGACACCTTGACTTTGGATTTTGGCCTCCAGAACTGTGAGAGAATAAATTTCTGTCATTTTAAGCTACGAAAAAAAATTATTTCATATCTACATACATACATACATATATACATACACACAGAGACACACACACTGAAGGAGTATTAAGGCAGGCAGAGAACGTCACATTTAAGATATTGTGAGCACAGAATTGCAGGACTAACCAAATGTTAGGATCTGGGTGGAATGAAAAAATCACCAGCTTAAAAATGGGGTTTAGGGCTTCCGTGGTGGTGCAGTGGTTGAGAGTCCGCCTGCTAATGCAGGGTACACGGGTTCGTGCCCCGGTCCGGGAAGATCCCACATGCCGCAGAGCGGTTGGGCCCATGAGCCATGGCCCTTGAGCCTGCGCATCCGGAGCCCGTGCTCCGCAATGGGAGAGGCCACAACAGTGAGAGGCCCGCGTACCGCGAAAAAAAAAAAAAGAAAAATGGGGTTTAAAGGGCTTCCCTGGTGGCGCAGTGGTTGAGAGTCCGCCTGCTGATGCGGGGGACATGGGTTCGTGCCCCGGTCCGGGAAAATCCCACATGCCACGGAGCGGCTAGGCCCGTGAGCCATGGCCGCTGAGCCTGTGCGTCCGGAGCCTGTGCTCCGCAATGGGAGAGGCCACAACAGTGAGAGGCCCGCGTACCGCGAAACACAAAAAAAAAAAAAAAAAAATGGGGTTTAAAAACTGGAGTAGAAGGAAACTGGAAGCATTAGAAAGACTCAGCTGTTTCTTTCTAAGATGACCAGGTGGATGAAGATATAACTGAACAAATGAGAACACAAAGAGAACAAGCTGCAGGAGGAAGGACTTTGTCTTGACACGCTGAGTCTGAGGGGCCCGCAGCACATCCAGGTGGTGATAGGTAGCAGGCTGGTGAAAATCAGACGCAGAGCTCAGGAAAAGGAGGTCAGAGCTGGAGCCCTGGCAACAGATGTTATCACATAAGGAAAGCAAAAAAAGTAAAGGGAACAGTAAAAGGACTCAGAAGGAATCCTTGCACACTACCAACATTTAAGAGAAGGATAGAGGAAATAAGGAAGAGGGATTCCACAACAGTGCATACTGAGAAAAAGGGGCCATGATGCAGCTGGGATCCAAAGGAAGTAATAACGTTAAAGAAGGGTCACGTGAGGAAAACCAGGATTGCTATGCAGTCAGTACAAGCCTGCGAATGTCCCTTCCTATCATCTATGTTGACATCATTTTTTCAGGAGTACACAGCTTTCTCAAATCTTCCCCAAATGGTGTACCCCTTAAAAATTCACACCTATTATCTCTTATGTTGACAATTTTTAATTGTCCCTCATATTTTCTGCAACCAACTTTTAAAACAACTGGAATCTCTTATTCCTTTGATTCTCAGTGTCACATAATAATTTTTTCATAGACGGCACAAAAAAGTCTGAAACAAGTTCCAAAACCACAATATTTTAATTGCTTTCACAATTCATTTTGATCTGCTTCTCCTTGCTAATCTCTCCCACCACTCCTTTTGTATTTGTTTTGTTTTGTTTTGTTTTGTGCCGTATCTTTCAGACATTTTAAGGAATAAAAAATTAAATAAATGAAAAAAGAGAAAATTCTCAAAGCAAAGTAAAATCAATTTACACAGTTTCCATTTGAAAGGGGATAAATACACTATACAGAATACTCATTTCACGTATCACAAACACGTATCAGTTTTCTAAATTAAATCATCACTCTTCCTGTGTACTAAAGAGAGAACTGATGCTGGGTCTTTCATTTGGATAAACTCCAGTATATGTGTACACATGAGGGAATACTTTTGGCATGTCTTTCATAAACTAGCAAGCAGTATGGCTTTTTAGATTTGCGTGAGGAAATAAAGAAATTCCACTACTGAGAAATGTGTCTGACTTCCAAATGAAAGGGGTCATTTTGTGTCTACCCACTTTTTCCCTGAGTAAAGTCAAGTTTCAGGGAAAGTACTATCAATGTAGCAAGGTTATGTCAATTGTACATTTCTTCCCAATATTTTCATACCGCCCAACATTGAGAATCACCCCAGGATATTTCCTCATCCTTCACAAAATACAAGATGCTCGCCATTATACCTGATAATCACCCAAATCAGATAAACCAACAACATAAAAAACGTCATGTTTTGGCATTTTAAAAATACTATTAGGCATAGAGACTTTCACCACAAAATCTAAAAATTGGAAGTGAAAAATCTGTAATACTTAATATAAAATAATCTACAAAGAGTTAACTATTAGTCTTATCCTAGCCTTTTCCCATCATGTTCCATGTAAAAATTACAATTAGACAAATTACTCTAAAATGAAAGATTCAAAATCCTAGAAAAGTAGGGCTTATTTTTTCTTCTTTTATGCATACACTCCTCTGCAACGAAGGAAAGAGGTTGGAAAAACTGACAGATTATCAGCTACTGTATGGTACCTTACTATTTCACAATTCACTTTTTCTAAAACAAATCACTTTCCTTACACAGAGTATTGTACATGAGTGTTTTGCTGTAACACTTTCTTCAGCATTATAACTGGATTCTTGATTATAAAATCAGAAAACTGCAGATATGAACAATGGCATATTCTGATGAACCAAACATTCCAGTTACCTGTAATCCTACAGAGAAGGCTCCACAGTACCAGAAATATCCAGGCCAAGTTTAAATCCATCTGGCCAAAAACAAAACCATTAAAATAAGCACATTTCCATTGTCTGTCCTGCTATCATCCTGCCCCAAGGGCCATTAAGATTAACAAATATTATGGAAGTCACTACACTTATACGAAACCCAGCCATGAAACTCAGAATATGGCAGCTGCAAAAGATGAAGCACAGATTCCTTGAACTAGAGAGCCAGGTGCTCGATAACAGGTTTTCATTTTCAGGATGAAAGTCAGCAAGAAGCAGGTAGCAAGTCCTTGGTTGGTAAGGCCAGATCCACTTGAGATACACTCTGAGGAGGATTAGATGCTGGGCAGAGATTCAGCAGGCTAGAGGAAAAAGGAAAACTGGCAGAGCTGCAAACTGAACCAGGTGGGCAGCAGGTGCAGCCATGGTGAAGCTGGCACCTGCCAAGATGCTGAAATGAGCAGAAATGACCATCCAGACAAGACAGCGGGGATGGCTGGGGCCAGAACAGGTGGCATCCACAGCTCTGACAAGAAACAATATTCAGGAAAGAGATCCAAGACTTAAGTAACCCCCTTTCCTTCACCCTTTCTCATCTGTCCATAATAAACATTTCATTGGTGCATAATATTTACTGAATGTGGCTTAATAGCCTGAAAACTTTAATATTTCTCTTTATAAATCTACAGAAAAGATTTACCACTCTACATATACATTACTTGAATAAAATTACACTTGGCACCAAAGCAATACTGAATGTAAGCTTTATTATTTTTTTCTTACATAATTGGAGAAATGCTTCTTAAGCATCACCATGAACACGATTAACACTGTGCTCTAAGAAATGTTAATAATTGAAAGCATGTTAAAGCAGCTTTTCAGTGACTTCAAAGTTTCGTGGTTCCCTAAGTTTTCTGCATGCTCAGAGTATCTTGATCATAACTGTCATAGGAAGCAGTGTAAAAGGTGGTTATTGCTAAGCCATTCTCCTCCAAGAGACAGAAAACATGTTCTGTTCTCTCAGCAACCCACTCCTTTCTAACAGGACAACCCCTCAATTACTATCTGTGGAAAAAGGAAATCCAACGGAAATAAAGATACTGTTAAAGGGCACGATTAAGCTCATGTAGACTATCAGAGAGAGGTAGACAGGAGTACTCAGCCAGCCCAATTTAATTCCACTTTGATGAGTGCCAAGGCTCCCATATTTAAATTAACACAAGTCTAACTGCTCTTATACATGTCTCTGAAGAAGAACCTTAAAGCACCACATTCCTCATCTACCAGTTCCTAAATTAATTACAGTTCATTTGAAAGATACAATTATTTCTGCTCATTTAACTCAAATTCTAATGAATAACTATAAGAACCAAATGAATAGTGGAAGTAATTACACATCCACACCTTTGACTAGGTTGCCCAGCTAAACAAGCAAAACAACATTAGTGGAATAAGCAACAGTGAAGTAGCTCTTGCAGGGTAAACAAGAATCTACAGTGAGTTCCAGTAAACCAAATAAAACCTAGGTGCAAATTAAAATACCAAAAATAGCCTAAAACAATAGTAGTTCTCACTAAAAGCTGAAGGATGACCAAGTAAATAGTGCAATAACTACAGAAAGTCTTTCAAATTCCTTAAACTTGTCATTGTTCCTCCCTTTTATTTAACTCCTTCCCTGTGCCATCAAAAACTGGTAGCAAAGTGGACCCTGAACACACACAAAATAGAGACTGGCTTAAAGTGAAACACAGCAAATGGAAGGCAGGAGTACCTCACCCTTTCCAAGATAGTTCAATGTGGCCTTGGCATTTAGGGTTATCTTTCGCACTAAACAACTACTTTATCCCCAGATCACAAGTGCACCACGACAGTATACTTCCAACTGAGGTCTGTGGCCACAGAGGGTAGGCACCTTTAAGAAACTATGTGCTTCCCAAATGAACTTATCTATGAAACAGACTCACAGACACACAGAACAGACTTGCAGACTTGTGGTTGCCGGGGCGGGGGGTGGAGGGGTGGGGGGTGTTAGGAGTTTGGGATTAGCAGATGCGAACTACTATATAGAGAATGAATAAACAACAAGGTTCTACTGTATAGCACAGGGAACTATATTCAATATCCTGTGATAAAACATAATGGAAAAGAATATGAAAAAGAATGTATATGTATGACAGAATCACTTTGCTGTACAGCAGAAAGTAACACTTCTACCACTCAGATAGGTGCCCTTCTTATTTGTGTCATGGATCGCTAGTGTCAGGAACAACTGCTTTAAGAACAGAGGCAATACAACCAAGAATAAAGTTTGTGAGAGAGACAAGGCCATCATCAGGACAAGCTGATTCTGAAGAACTGTACTTTCAGTCAGGAAAACAATGAGAAAATGAATCATCAACACACACAAGATATTATCAACAGTCTTTATATGAGAGAAAATGTCATTTCAGCAAAATAACATCATCCATTGGTTAAATGTAGTCTAAAAGTTTTGAATTGGTTTCACAGTATTATTTATATTTAATGTGTAAACTGATTTGCTTTTAAGATTGCATGAATAAGCATAACAATTATAGTTTCATGCAGGTATATTTTTAACAATCATAATTAATAAAATTATATTAGAGTCCACTAACTTTTTTTTTCTTTGAAAGAAGTCCAGCCGTACAAGGTTGAGAAACAATCTCCTAAAGGTAGAGGAAATACCTGGCCAATTCCACCTTAAGGTGATGAGAGGAAGTGGACAGTGATAAGAAAGGAGGGATGGCCAAGATGTTGCTGGGCAGGTGGGAGGAAAGAATGTCGACACGCTTAGGCTCTCTCCACCCAATCAATTCAATCAATTCGATTCAATGAGTAAAATTCCATTTCTGCCTTTTTTTCCCCCCTCTTTTTCTCTTCTTTTCTTGGGAGGGAGGGTCTGTCTATTCTTGTAAAGACAAAGCTCTACTCAACGATGGTTCTTTGAATTCAAAAGTATAAAAAGAGAAAGTAAAGGGGGGAATTATATGAGAAAGCCATTTTAAAATGTTTCTTTGGATATAATCTATAAAAGGAGAAAATTAATAAGCAAAACTAGCCTATAATTTCACAACCCAAATTTTAAGACTGGCACCTGTTAAAGGAACAAAGTTCATAGAGTAACATTCCATAAAAAGGGTGGAGATTGTGAGTCACACAGCATGAACTAGAACCCAATTCACCTGTATCATATATTCTCAAATACCACTCACCAAATGTCTATATGGCATGTAACAAAATGAACAAATAATCCTAGTGGTAAGATTTTTATAAATGCTCCCTCATTTTACAGGAAAGGTAGGACCCAGAGATTAAGTTATTTGCTAATTATCACAGAGCATTTGACAGCACCAGAACTTAAACTCAGGTCTACGTTAAGTCACTATGTTAACTCAGTTAACTGTCACCCATTTTCTCAGAGTGGATATGAATGTGAAATGCAATAATTCATCTTAAAAATATGGTAAGTATCTTACATATATTATTTAAAATTCAAAGTTTTTGTTATTTTAAATTATTTAAAATTTTTAAATTCAAAGTCAAGGTCCTCATTTATAAGTATCCTTCAAAATACTCTACTAAAGAAATGCACATCCTGAACAAAAGATTAAGGAGCATATGTGACTCCTACTGGAACAGTAAAGCATGTATTACCCAAGAGAGCATGCCAAGACTTTCACCAGAAAAGTTATTAACTAGGTTGGAAATAATATAAGATGCTTAGAAATGCACTGATGATTGTCAGCTCAGGAAACTCTTATTAAGGAACCATTAACTATAAATGAAAATGACAGCAAAGTGCTACAAATAAATCTGAAATGGATAATGGATACACTTATTGAAACAGCACATATGGAGAAAGGAAAGGCATAGTTTAAGGTTAGGGAAAGTGAAGGCTTCCTAGGGCAGAAAGGAAAAACAGTCAGAAGGGGCAGGACTGGGGGAAGGAGGGCTCCTTGGTGGATCTTTGGGATGGAATTAAGCTGGCTTCAAGTCCTTTAGACACACTCCGATCCTCCTACAGGAGCAGCTTCAGAGAGCAGGCATTTAGCAGCTGCAGCCTAACCTCAGAGCATCCTCCCCAAGGGACAGAAGGTCACTTGGTGGGAAGAAAGCAGCACCATCATGTGATTTCAAGGGTTTCTCAGCTCCAGATCTTTCCCATTTGGAAGCTAATGTTGGGAATTCATTTAACAAGGAGTAAAACGTTTTCTTTCTACTACAAGAGAAGTAATAATCAAATGTTAGTTAACGTAATGTACTCTCATCACAAACCTAAGAATCCTAGAAAGACAGGTTGTATATTTAAGCGTACAAGTTCAAGTTCACGAGGCAGGGTCTGTATGTTCAAGGAACTTACACTCTCCAGACTTCTTCACTTATGAATGGAAGAACAAACCTATAAAGATGGGAATCACCTAATTTTTGCAAGGTTAGATTCAATCATAGTAAAGTTCATAATATTACTAGGAAAACGATGCACATTTCAGAGGTTTTATCACAGCTATGTGTTTTCAACTTTTGAAGCAACAGAACTGATCTCCAGCAGAGCGAGAGGAAAATGTCATTTGTAGGCCATATGGTAGCTCCAGCAAGAGTCAGCCTGGCATTCAACACTGAGACGGGGAAACTCTTTTTGAAAAGGCATCATGCTCCCTAAGATGCAGGAGCTAGTCCAGAGACCTCAAGTGGGATTTGCAAATCGGAAAGAAGGAGAGTTCACATTTGTGTACACATAAGATGGACAGAACTGCAGATAAACTAGTAGTTTTCACAAATCAGTAAATACTATCATTACCAGTAGCCTCAAATTCAGAAATTAAGTGAATGTAGACAAAGAACATTATTTCCTTTACCCTGGTTAAGTAACACAAGTGATAAGTAGATGTTTTCACATTTGGGATGGTAAAATAAAAAGCATTTGGGAGCACACTAATTTCAAGACATTTTGCTAAGATTCAACCTTAGTACGAATACATACTTCCAAATAGAGATCAGATGCTAATGTTGTCTTAGTTTCAGGCACATGCACATCTCCATCATGTTGTTACTGACCTTGCACTTGACATATCAATGATGCTTCCCCTACCTATGTCCTGGGAATTGCTAGATGGATCACCCAAAGGCCTCTCCACCTTAACAAAAATATCTCGCTCACCTATGGGAGACCAGAATTTCCAGGGGCTCGTTTCACAGGCTTTCAGAAACCTTTATTAAAGTGCAAATAGGTCCTGGGGAAGATAACAAAACAAATTAAGCCTTATCATTTAGTCAGTCAATTCTCTGTAAGAGAAACTCTAGAGTTTCTTTTACTAAGACTCTCGTAGGTCCTAGTAATTGAAAATGAAGATCCAGGGGACGCAGGAAGTACAGAAAATCTGAACAGGAGGTGTGTGGGAAAGGAGGTGGGAGAATCTCCTAAAGGCAGTCTTTACTTTCTATAGATTGTCAGAAGTTCTGATTGGTCTTTAGCCACTGAACTCTCATCCCCAGTGACTGGACCAACACCAGTTACGATGCAAACCAAAAATTAAGACGCACAAAAATCTTGTAAAGAGATAAGATCCACTGGTGCCGCTCTGTCTTCATCTTACTAAATCGCAAAACTACAAATCTATATATGTTTTTAAAAGGCCAATTCAATGACTGGTTGTGCCCAATGAAGAGCCACTGAGGTACATAAGAAATTAATCATTTTCTTTGAATATCACTAAAACTAGCTTCATTTTTATCCTTAAGATAAACTCTCGAATCCCTCCTTAAGGACTTTTTTTAAAGTGTTCAAACTAGGTACAGTAAAGTTACAAAAAAGACCAATAGTCCCCAACATTTTTCCAGGAGCGTTATACAAAAAGATGACTTTGAACAACGTTCCTCGGGATATACTCCGGGGTCTAGTAGAGAGAGACCTTTCCCTTCTCTGTAGACTTGCGAGTAAATAAGTCAAGAACACCTACGAACAAACTTTGTTGGTCACCAGCAGGGGAGCTCTTCAGCTTTTGTCCCCAAACCCATTCAAACAAAAGAAGCTTCTCTTCCTCCAACCCACCCCTCAGACCCACACCCCGGGGGGACTCTCCAGATCCCCGCGCCCTCTCCACCCATTCCCCGCCGGGGGAACTTACTCCTCAGCGCCCCGATGAGCAGAGAGCCGTCCTTAATGAGCTCTTTGATGAACTTGTTGGTTCGCTCCAGCTCAATCTCGTGACACTGCAGGCGCTCCCTGAAATCCGGGCTGTCCAAGTAGGAGTCGCTGAACTCCAGAGTCGGCAGCCCCATGGCACAGGCACTGCCAGCGGCCCCCGAGGACACGTCCGGGCCGGCGGTCAGGGCGGGGACAGCCGGCGACCGCGGCCGGCTCAGGGGACGCGCGATCGCGGGGAACTAGCCGGGACGCAAGGGGACGCGCAGGGGAAACGGGTCCCGCGCGCCGCGCCGCCTGCGCGGGGCTCCGCGGCGCGCGGACGCCTCCGGGCTCAGGCTTCTTCCCCGGAGGCGAGGCGAGCGCACACACGGGAGGCGGGCCGAGGCGCGGGTCCGCTCAGGTCGTTGTCACCCGGACGCATCGTCGCCGGGAGCGCGGAGGCCGCGGAGGCTCAGGGCCGCGGCCGGAGCAGGAAAGTTCTCTCGCGGCGCGCAGACACTTCCGGCAGCTCCGTTCTCCTGCTCCCTTGACAGTCGTTTGCGCTGGGAGTCAGAAGCGCCCAGCCGCCCCTCCGGCCGGGCCGGGGAAACCCTCCCCCTCGCTGGACGCAGGCTCAGAGCGCTCGCAGACCCTGCCGGGCTCGGAGAGCCTCCTCCCGCCGCGGCGCTCCCAGCCCGCGCCGCCCCGCCCCTTCTCCTGTTTACCCTCCTGCCCCCGCCCGCCCGCACTTAGCTCCCGGGCTCCGCTCAGTTGCCGCGCGACAGCGCTTCTGCCTGAGCCCGGGGGTTAACTCTGCCCCTCCTGGGCGGCCGCTCCCCCTAGCCCGCGGTGACACTTCGGGGTCCGCCACCCCACAAAATGAGCTCCAACTCCCAACATGCCTCCCTACCCCTGCCTCACCACCCACTCCCTGGAATTCTCTGGGAGAGAAGCCAACGTTAACTTTCTCTAAAGTTTGAAGCCTGGTTGGAAGATGCTACTTTCGAGCGTTAGTTTAGATTTTGCTTCGCGAGCCTGCACTGAATGCATATATATTCAGGTTGAAAAGTTTTACTTTTTCCCACTGTTCACTGCATTGATCCTAGAAAGTCAGGTTTTTTATATTCAAAACGAAAAGCTACATAGGCCTAAGGCTGTTTGTTGTTGCTGTTTTTCTTAGTTGCTGTGAAGGTGGGAAGATTTTAGGTCGTTTTTATTCCCCAAACTAGCACCTCGGACTTAGGTGTTCCTCTTGTAGAAGAATAACTATTTGTATCACAATACTACTTTTTATCGTCACCTTGATGGAATTGCCCCCAAAGCATGGAGCTTTTCAAACTGTTGAAGTTGGCTGAAGTTCCAAATGAATAGTTACTTCATACCAAGAGGCAGTTATCCCTCTGGTAGAGGATCACCTAATAAATTTCTGTTCTCTCAAAACCTTGACAGCAAAAGAAACTGCTGCTTTACATCTAGTCCTGCCATCATCTATAGGATTTCTGAGAACTCAGTTATTTTTCTTAAGGATCTGCTTTTAATTTCTATGTTTTCATTGCTTCGTCCTTTTGAACCATCTGTTAAAAAAAACTCTTCTACAGATCATGGGAAAAATTCCATTAAAGTGCTTTACATTTTTCCCAATTAAGTTTCAGAATCTGTCAAGACTTTTAGGTTTTTTTTTAAGTACACATGAACATTAAAAATAGCATGGAAACCTTAAACCAAGACTGATAAGATGATGTAAACAGTGTATTTGATAGCTTTGATTTTATTTTCTTCTGAGCCAAGGAAGTTGGACTTTAACCTTCCATCCATATTTACATCATTAGACCTCAAAATATTGGCAGAATGGCCAATTACCACTAGAGTCCTCCTCACTTTTAGTGTCTGTCTTGTGTCTGTCAGTTAAATACGCCTCATTTGGGAAGGTGGGGTGGGGTGGAGGGCAATAATGCTATTTGTTAGTTGATGTAGTGATAGAAGCTGCAGTGGTACAGTTTTTCACCTAAGGTGATTTTACATCTATTCATCACCAGCCTGAAAGACAAAAAGTTAGTCAGGCCAAACAAGTAGTTCCCTTTCAACTTTTGCCATGTTGCTGTTACAAGCGACTAAATCCAATACCAATTGCTGAGATATGAAACAGGATAAAATATAACAGTCTCTTCCTGTTTTTCATTAAATGGAAGTCCTGTGATTAATTCTTTAAAAATGCAACATTCTTTGATAAGTTTCATTTAGTAAGTTGGATTTCAATTTTCATTTCTTCTTTAAAAGTTTTATATGTCAGGACAGATTTATTCTAGATTCTAAGATATAAATTATCATTTACCCATTCATGTATGTAATTGCATGTTTTATGCCTACTGTATACATTATTAGGATCTGGGCAGAGAAGCGATTTATATGGAAAGTTAAAGCAAAGCATTGTGCCTGACCTCAAGCAGTTCTCGGAATAAAAAACAGAGAATGAGTATCTGTATGTCACATGAGGCAGAATATGCTATGTTACAGAGCCTCACACAGACATTGGACCAATAATCACTGATGCTGTTATCAATGTTTCCACTCGGACCCATCACTGCATTTACATGGGGTTAGGATATTTCCTCCTACCCTGCATCATTTAGCCTCTGAAGTTTAGTATGTTATAATGGACTTTCTCCCTTGTAGGTCCTTTCAGAGTTACTCATGACTTATTCCTGTGAATCATACTTTAATTATACCTGCTAGTCAGGCTTTCTCTTATGCCACATTAACCCAGTCACTCGAGAGACACCAGAAATGGTTTTGCTTTAAGGTGGATTTATGGTCAGTTTTGAACCGTTGTTTTCATGCTTTATTTCCCTACCATAATAATGGAACTAGGTTCTTTCGAAAAGAATAGCCTTTCTAAAAAAAAGAGTGTCCATACTTGCAAGTTCTTTTTCATATGAAATTTTAATGGATTGAAATGTAGCCTCTCCAAAAATTTCTGCTTCATAGTATGTGGCCCTGTCAGCTGCATGGTGAGTTTCACAAATACTATTGGCTGACACACTCTTTGGCATGGTTACTGGCAGAGAAATGTCTGTTTGCTTGTTTAATTCTGAAATGGGGTGTACGGGGCTTTGTTTATTTTAAAGAGCAAAATAGTGAGGTGAGGTTAGTAAACTAATATATGTTTGTAAATCTGACTAAAACATTTTTCTTGACCTATATCATGTCTGGCACTTAAGCCTGGTGCTTAATTTGTACTCAGTAAGTGTCACTATTGGATTATTATTATTTTTCAATTAGTTTTGTAGATGTAGGCCTCCCAGACTCAGATATTCTGAGGCTAAATTCAGGCCTGGTAAGAGATGACAAAACAGAAGGCGAATGTACCTAAGGAGACTAAATGTACCCTTCCGTACCCTTCCATAGTGAGAAGGCGGTGTCACTGTCCCTGTTTGCATTTCACCCCGGGTGTTATCTTTTCTCTTTTCTCAAAGCATACTCCTTGAAAGTGGGTTTTGTATCATTCTATTTCAACTTTATGTCACATCTAGAAATACAACATTGAATCCAAATGAGCAAAACACATGATTCAATTTTTAACAATTTTTTGTTGTGATAAAATATATAACAAAATTTACCATTTTAACCATTTTAAAGTGTACATTTCAGTGTCATTAAGTATATTGTTGTGCAGCTAGCACCACCATCCAACTCCAGAACTTTTTTATCTTCTCCAACTGAAACTCTATTCCCCTTCAACAACAACTTCCCATACCCCTCTTTCCCCAGCCCCTGGTCAGCACCATTTTATTTTCTGTCTCTATGAATTTGACTTCTCTAAGTACCTCATACAAGCAAAATCACACAATATTTGTCTTTTGTATCTGCCTTATTTCACTTAAATTATTTCATTATTAATTAGAGAAGCAAAGAAGACATAAGAATCAGTTAGTGGAAGCAGCAAGTCAAGACCACAGACTAAGGGAGCAGGAATAACTGCAGAGGGTAGAATTTGTCCCATGTGACACTATGACTTCTAAAGTACCTTATAGAGCTAAGATTTTATTATGATGACAGATTTCTGAAGAACAGGCTGAAGGGAAAGAACAGAATTCTAAGTATGAAAGCCTCGTGGACTAACTACATTTACGAGGGAGAAGAAACAGAGAGAGAGAGAGAGAGGGAGGGAGAAATTGATTTAACTGAGGAAAGTTTTTTGGTATTTTGTTTTGTTTTGTTTTAGGTATAGATTTCAATTTCCATTTAGTATTGCCCCCTTGTGGCAAACCATGATGTTTGCTGACAAAAATTGACAAAGCTGTAAAGAAAGCAAAACCTAAGGGGACTAAAATGTCCTGCGCACCTCCATGTGCTGGGTTTGATGCACAGAGTGCTTTCATATATCGCAGAGTGCTTATGTGTGTCACCTCATCTAAGCTTCTCCACAAGCCTGTGAAATAGGTATTCTTTAAGGACTGCAAGCCTCATTTTTAAGACGTGAGGAAATTATGACTGAAAGTGGTTAAATAGATAGAAGGTACTGGAGTTGGGATTTCAACCCAAGTGTATCTAGTTCCAAAGGCCATGCTTAAAATAACCAAATGCACTCAACAAAGAGGTTTAGGCAACAGTTATACGCCTGTGCTGCTGCAGATGCTGAGAATACAGGGGTAAGCAAAAACTCACCTTGTTCCTGCTATAAACTTTCAGTCTAGTGAATTATAGTAGAGACATTAATTAAGTGGTTACACAAAGGCATAGAGACATTAATTAAATGGTTGCACAAAGGCTATTTATTAGCTATGTGATTTAGGGAGTTTCACCTTTCAGGCTTTCTGTCTTCCCAAAATATAAAATTATTTTATATTTTTATATAATTTTTAAAAATTTATTTGTTTTTGGCTGCGTTGGGTCTTTGTTGCTGCGCACAGGCTTTCTCTAGTTGCAGTGAGTGGGGGCTACTCTTAGTTGCGGTGCGCGGGCTTCTCATTGCGGTGGCTTCTCTTGTTGCGGAGCACAGGCTCTAGGTGCGCGAGCCTCAGTAGCTGTGGCACATGGGCTCAGTAGTTGTGACTCACGGACTCTAGAGCGCAGGCACAGCAATTGTGGCACACGGGCCCAGTTGCTCCGCGGCACGTGGGATCCTCCCATACCAGGGCTTGAACCTGTGTTCCCTGCATTGGCAGGCAGATTCTTAACCACTGTGCCACCAGGGAAGTCCTATATAATATAATTAATAAATAATAATTATTATTTATTAATAATGATAATGGCTATTGTTTATTAAGCACTTGCAATGTGCCAGTCACTGTCCTAACCTCTTTACATTTGCTGTTTCACTCAGGTCCCTTTTAGCTCTATACCTGAGATATTGCTGTGCCTCAGAGTTAGGATGGGGAATCTCCTCCACACTTGCAATAAGAATTAACTATGGGTAGAGTGTTTTTGACATTTTGCCCGTGTGTAGTCAGAAACTTACCTCTGTTCGGAAGAGGACGTTTTGAACCTCCTTAGCTCTCACACTGTGGATTCCACAGCGACCACCGGGCACGCGGGAAGGAAGGAAGTTTGACTGAGCAGCTACAGTGCCCATGAGCCCACTTGGCCTATCATTCCTCACCCTAACTTGGGAGGTAAGAATTTTATAATGAAGATGAGGACACTGAGGCAGAAAACCCACAAACAACAAATCAACCCTCCAGGATAAACAGAGCTATCTCTGACTCCAAGACCACACGACGATGAACATCTCTGTTAAGACACCACATATGCATTTGTGATCATTTTTGTATAGCTCTTCCTCCACACTTACATCCTCTGTTTTTAGACTCTAAACTTTTAGACCATGTCTTGTTCTTGGTATCTCTTGCACTTCACACGCTAGCAGCCCACAGAGGACACCTAACTAATGTTTTGAACCCCTGATCATTTTCCATAACTAGTTTCTTGGCTTTTCTGGTAGAGGCGCCTGAACAGATCTGTAGGGACACAGAGGAAGGGTCCTCCCATTTGGCTTGGAGGGCTCTCTGATCATGAAAGGCAGCATGGAGCTCATCATCCGTGCTTCCTGGCCACCAGCATGTCTGTGCTCCCACTGCTGCCCCCCAGCCCACTGTAACAGGCCCTAGCTAAGGCGGTGAAAAAAGTGAAGAAGAAAATAACAAACCCAGAAGAAGCTGAAGGAAACTAACTCAAATAAATGAGTCCACACCCAGCAAGGAAAAGTCATAACTCAATCAGAGTAAAGCACACTAATGAGTGTGATAAGAAGGATAATTGAAAAAGAACAGACCCACGGTCTCCATAGTTGGAGCATTTCAGTTGGAAAAAAGACCAAATCTGCAACCCGTAGTCACAGTGGCAACTTCCTTTATGAGAAATAAAATGCAAGCTATTATCCCTGAAAATGTACATTCACTTACATTCTGTCAGTCTGAATTGTATCTGATAATGGAATTAGAAAATTTTACAAAATAATATATAATAATGACAAAAAGTTATTTTTTTCAGAAGGGGTGAGTTCTTATTTTTACATTTATTAGAGAATTCTTTTTTTTCCCCTCCTGCTGCCAGTTTATTAAACTTTTATTGAGACAGACATGACTTACAGAGATTAGCTTTAGTTTACTCGATAAATAAAAGTAGTCTAACTGGTCTCAATTTCACATAATGCTGCAGCACATTTAGCCTTTCTAATCCTTTCCTCTGTGATCTTTTGAAGAATGCTTCAAAGATTTGTGAAGCTCTCTGAACTGTGTTACACTATGGTGTCAAATAGAACAACATTTACCATATAGTGAAAATCTCGTTGGTATGAGAGACAAATATCTGATGAATTATTGTAACTTTTCTAAACTTGCTTTTGCACCCAAACTTTGTATTATAAAAATTTTCAAACGTACAAAAAGTTGAAAAAAGTAACACTATGTACATATATAGTTGGTTGAGATGCTCAAACCATCTGTATATATGTATAATTAGGAGAGAGAAACAAATATGGCAAAATGTGGACATTTTTTGAATATAGGTAGAGAGCATGTAGGTATCTATTATACACAGAGTTATAATATATATAATCTATTTATCTATCTATAATATCTAAATATAAAAAATGTTTTATCTACTGTATATAATAGACGTCTAGATATAGATATAGCAATATAATATGTACATATGTAATATATGTATATATTTTTTCTGAAACGTTTAAAGTAAATATTAGACATCTTGACACATATATCACCAAAGAAAAATGACATTCTCCCACATAAATAAAACTTAAAGAAAATACATGATAAAAAATATCATCAAATATCCCATTGTTCCAAAAATGCTCTCTGTAGCTTAAGAAAAAAGCAAAACAGGATCTAACCAATGTTCCAAACTCAGTCTTAAGTGGCCCATGTAACCGCAAAGTACCATTTTGGAGGGCAGAACACAAGCTCATCAATCGTCACTTCACTAATTCAGAATTTGAAATAGCTGAGCCTAGAGTATATGAGGTTTCCCTTCACACTGTACAGAAGAAACTGTTTGCTAATCAAATTAGTGGAATAAAACTGTTGAAGAGAACCATTCCAAAATCCCTAAGTCCCTAAATTTGCCACTGGGGGCTTCTAGGAGAGGACTGCCACAGGGAAAGAGAATGCTACGCAAAATGCACTGTCTGACAGAGTGTGTGATCAGTAAATAGTTTTTGACTAAATTAATGAATGAAATACTGGGGACCTAAGGCAAACAACATCAACATTACCTGGGAACTGGTTAGAAGTGCAAATTTGGGGACTCCACCCTCCTTCTCTGAAATCCAAAACTCCAGGTGGGACCTGGCATCTGTATTTTAACAAACTCTCCAGGCAATATTGATGCTGGCTAAAGTTTGAGAACAGCTGATCTAGAACGATTCCTAGTAGGTATCAAGATGGAAGAGGGGTCTCAGAAAATGGAGTGGAGGACATAGTTTAGCCTTGGGAGAAAAGGTAAGTGAAATGACGAGCAGATGCTTACCTTTTTGGAACAACGGGATATTTGATGATATTTTTTATCATGTATTTTCTTTAAGTTTTAATTATGTTGGAGAATGTCATCATTGACATCAATTTAATGGACCAACATTTAAACAATTTCCCTGTTTAGATCTTCAATCTTCTACCTAGACAAAATCTTTCTGAATCTGAACAGTTGAATAAATTTAGTACCCTAAACTTATAAAATGGCCAATCATAAGTTCTCTTAAGTATTGTAGTATTTTCATAAATTTTTGTAAAATTTCAATTTAATTCTGCAAGTCAATTGAAGTTTCTAAATTGAAGTTATTTTTAAAAACCAAATTTCGTAAATATTACAAGTATATAAAATATCAAACTACTTTTTACCTGAAAATATAATACTATAGTTTTGATTCTTTTAAATCTTTCTCAATGTACTAACTTTAAATTTCCTTGGGGTTAAAAGATGCATTTACCACTTAGGAACACTGTTATTGTCTCAGTTGACTGAGGTTATTTAGATCAGATAGTTCAGCTATGATGCTGACTAGATTCTTGTTCAGAACTAGAATGGGACTGTGGATAATCTTTTTCATAGCTACTGTGTCATTCTTCCATAACTCAAGTAGGTGGTCATGAGCCATGAACCTGAATTGAAATTATTCACACTATATCAGTGGCTTTCCATATTTTTAACTCAACTCATATAAAAAGAAATGAATACATTTCATATGATACAGGTATATTATATATATAAGTATATATTTTATTTTTTTTAAACAATTGCTCATTCCAACCCACAAAATAGATTCCATGATACATTAGTAAGAAGCATTTCCCATTTACGAAAAGTTCCACGCTACTTCATTTTTTGTATCCATTCAAAGACGTCTTCACTGCCTATCCAGGGTGATCACTTAAATTGAATTTGCATTTTAGGACTCTGTTATGGACTGAATTTTGTCACCCCCAAATTCATACATTAAAGCCCTAGCTTCCAATGTGAGTGTATCAGAGATAGTCTTTAAAAAGGTTAAATAGGTCAACTCTATAGAACTGGTGTCCTTAAAAAAGAGGAAGAGACACATTTCTTTTCACCATGTGAAGACACAGGAAGAAGGCAGCCATCTGAACCAAAAACAGAAGTCTCACAAGAAACCACACCCTGCGGGAACTTTGATCTTGGGCTGTCCAGCTTCCATGAGCTGTGAGAAAATAAACTTCTCTTTTTTAAGTCACCTAATCTATGGTATTTTTTTATGGCAGCCTGAGCAGTCTAGGAGAGACTCTATTAAAAACATGTAAGTGCAAAAATTAACTTAATAGGATTCTTAATGGAATGCATTTTCTTATATTTTGGGGACTTACAACTCTTAAAAAGATATCTGATTGAATTGTGGGTACTTCATTTAAACTAATCTGACTTGCAATCATAATTCATGAGGCTATTTTACAAGTGTTCATCTGTGTCTAAACTCTTAGGCTGCATTGTGCCTATTTTTAAAACCATAGAGAGGTGTCAGTTTTGGGGAATGTGTATATTTCCCACCCTGGGAGGGAAATCAGCTCATCCAAAACATCAGTGTAGATGAGTCTGGGGTTGACAGGAATTGGGTGAAATCCTGGGAAATGGAACAGGCAGGAGTCATGTGGTTCATCCAATTTCTTCAATACAGAGCAGTTCTCTAACTGAGGAGAAAGATGGAGGCAACATGAGAAAATGCTCTGGGTCAGGAGTAGACTCAGCATAGTGATCCAAGGTAACATTTTAGGTGTCTTAAGTTATTCCTTAAACATGAACAGGGCCACCCTTCAGGTGCTCACAGCTTACTCTGTGGGGAAGCAAAAGACTCTGTATGAACATTTACCACTGATGCATCTGCCATACCATCCAGCTGGGTTCCATTTGTTCTGGAGGAGAGGCCAAG
This sequence comes from Monodon monoceros, assembly GCF_005190385.1. Classification (NCBI taxonomy): domain Eukaryota; kingdom Metazoa; phylum Chordata; class Mammalia; order Artiodactyla; family Monodontidae; genus Monodon; species Monodon monoceros. The sequence goes on from NW_021703784.1 coordinate 32,024,586, forward strand.
AACGCACAGAAAAAATGGGACTGGGCAGGAAAGACAGATGTAGCTGGGTGACAGGATGAGTTTCTTTTCCTGACCCAGTCCCTTCTCTTGGGAGGAAAACTTAGGTAAGACAGGGAAGGGAGGACCTTTGTTTCCACAGTGACTTCCTGGATTAGGTTTAAGGTCAGTATCAGCATGAAACAGGTATGTTGGTATCTTTCCTTGTAGGTGCTTCACTCAGAAGGTAGATGGATGACTCAAGACCTGAATGATATGACTTTTCCTTTCATGCTGGGGATGAGGACAGTGGAAGAGGGAATAAACATATTGAAAGAGTGCATTTGACAAGGATGGGAGAACAGAGAGGAGGGACTTCCAGGATATCCTTGCGGCTCAGGGGGCCTCTTCGGTGACTGAGGGTGACAACAGAAAAAGTGTAGGACAGTTGGGCACCATTCTTAGAAACTATGTGCATCTGTTGGTGAGATTTTATTTCTGATAACAGTTTCTTTCTGCCCTTCCAGAGAGTAAGTAGTGGCTGATTTATGTATTGTACAAAGGAGACTGCTACTGATTAGCCTTCTCTAAAGCAGGCAAAAGTGTTACCTAACGTTACATTTTTTTTCTCAAGTAAGAAACAAAAAATCACAGTTCTCTTCTAAGCCGTTTCAGGGCACCTTCAAAAATGAGTAAAACAATTATTTGCTGAATCATTTCTTTAAAAAGACATCTATTCCTGTTAATGTATGAGGCAAGACTCTTAACTGTGACAATATGGAAAGAATCATAATTTTGGTCGAGGATAAAACTAAAGTAGATATTTCATAAACACCAAGAATCTATTTTAATATATAGATTATATGGCGAAGCAAGGCAATAATTTAAAATTCCACATCTTCTCCATAAGTTATTCCCTGATGATCCTGTTTGCAATTGCCTTCACTCCTCCCAAATCTATATGCCCAGGCAGACCTTTGTCGCAGCTGCCCACTGGACAACTCCACAGTGGATATTCCAAAGTTACCACAAGCCCAATATGTACACTTTGTTATGCCTAATCCTTTTTCCTAAACCTGCCCTTGGAATTGCTTTTCCTGCCTTAGTTGGCTGAGAAAGAAACTTGACATGCAATCAGTCACCAAGCTACTTCCTTGCTATCTGTGGTACCCACCCCCTCCTCTCGAGCCCCAGTTTCAACCCTAGGTCAGCCCTCGTTGCCTGGGCAATTAAAATAAGCCCTTAGCTTGTCTCCAGGGCTCCAGTCAGCCGTTCTCTAATCCATGATTTCAGCCAGAGTAATCTTTCTAAAAGTGCAAATCTCATCATTCTCTCCAGGGCTTAAAATCCTTCAGTGGCTCCTCATTGATTAACAGATAGAGTCCAAACTCCTTAGTTTGCCACACCAGTCTCTGTTATCTCTCCAGCCTTATTGATTGCCATATCTTTTGCCCCTGGAATTACGCTTCAGTCAAGCTGAATTTCTTTAAATTCCACTAATGGGTTAGCGAGAGAGACCATCAGGAGGTCAAGAGGTCTCTATGAGAAGTTTTCTCTTTCATGTTTTAATTCTGACAATTATCTTCAAAAACAATATAAGCATATTTTGAATCATCTAGCGTAGTGCTTTTCAAACATTAGTGTGTCCAGGAATCACTTGGAGATCCTGTAAAGGGCTGTCTCTGATTCAGTAAGTCCTGTGTGGCCCAAGGCAGTTCTAACAAGCTCCGGGCCAGTGTTGCTACACTTTGGACCACATTTTGAGCAATAAGGGTCTAGAGTGATCACTTTCTAAGTGAATACGACCACAAAATTGTCTCATTGTCATTAATTAATGAATAAAGAGGAGAGGCAGACTTAATTTTTTTTTTTTTTTTTTGGTACGCGGGCCTCTCACTGTTGTGGCCTCTCCCGCTGCGGAGCACAGGCTCCAGACGGCGCAGGCCCAGCGGCCATGGCTCACGGGCCCAGCCGCTCCGCGGCACGTGGGATCCTCCCGGACCAGGGCACGAGCCCGCGTCTCCTGCATCGGCAGGCGGACTCTCAACCACTGCGCCACCAGGGAAGCCCTAGACTTAATATTTTTAATGACACATTCATTACAAATAAAGACCAAGTGATGTCACAGCTTGCTGTATGAATAAAGATCTGGCAATGGTTCTAGAAAAAAAAAAAAAGTGTTGAAAGAACTGAATCATCATTTTGCACAAAGTAGTATACAGCCATGTCAGCCTCGAAAGATTCATAGCAATCAAGACAATATTGTCCCTGTAAAAATATCACTTATACCATTCAATTGATATTGTTATTTGGAATGGTATTACTTTTGTATTTTTCTTTATAATTAATTTGTCCATCTGTTTTGGTTTTATAATTATATAGTATCTATAAACATTAAGGTTTATACTTAGTGTTATGTCTCCACTTAAGAAAACAACTTAATTTGACTTTAGGGTACAATAGAAATTTTATGAGTTCTAAATACTATGCAAGTTTGAGAAACAGTGAACTAAGCCAAGTCATGCCTCTTTGCCTTTGCTCCTGCTGTCACTTCTGCCTGGAGTCCCTTCCCTAATCCCTTGCCAACCTTGCCACCCTTCCATGTCCACTTAGCAAACAGCTACTTTTCCTTATGGCTCCTTTTCAGAGACACGTGGTCAACGTCTTATTACAACTATGCCTTATTCTAATCTCTTTCACAACGTCTGTAACATACTGCTGCACACTTGGCTGGAAGTGTTTGCTTATTTTGTTGACTGTCTCTTCTATCCCAAGAAAAAAATCTTGTCTTTGTCTTCTTTGTATTTGTCCAATGCTTGGCACATAACACTTGCTCAATAAATGTTTTTTGAATGCATGAATGGATACTAAACTTGTCTTGCTTCTTCCTAGAGAGAAAGAAAGAATATACAAGAGTATGTCAACATACCATGTGTTCACATTTGTGGGTGAAAAATTAAAGGTATAAAATAATTGCAGTATTCTTCTACATGTAATTTGCTTTCAACATGGCAATTCAAAAGCCTTGTTTCCTAGAGTATCTTCTGAAAGTCTGTATTTTCACTAATTTTTCAGAGATCTGCTTGTGGAGGTTAAAGCCTAGAGAGTTTTAAAATAATGTAAAAAGAACATTGTGATTACATTTTGGTGACACAACACCAGATCTAAAAATAGAATGGAAAGACTGAAAAATCTTTACTTAAACTTCTAGCCAAAGTATGGCTAAACATTATGGGTGAGCTGGAACTGCAGCTAACTTTCAGCTTCCAGTTATGCAGGATAAATTCTGCAGCCCATAGAGACTCCTGGCCCCAACTTCCTTGTGTCTTGATTTTCTCATTCAGTTTTGGTTCGCACCTTCACTGGAGCTGGAAGTGGGAGTGAAGCTCAGTTTGCCTTTAAGGACAGGACAATGCCTGACATACGTTCGCCTTTATTTGATAGGAAAACTGATTTTCTGGCCTATACATAGCAAGAGGCCTACTTCCTAATAAGATCCTCTCTAAATTAAACAGGATGGTAGTGTGGGGTTGAGGTTGGGATGAGGAACTAAAAAACACAAAATGGGGGACTTCCCTGGTGGTGCAGTGGTTAAGAATCCGCCTGCCAATGCCCAGGACATGGGTTCAATCCCTGGTCCGGGAAGATCCCACATGCCGCAGAGCAACTAAGCCTGTGTGCCACAACAACTGAGCCTGTGTGCCACAACAACTGAGCCTGTGTGCCACAACTACTGAAGCCTGCGCGCCTAGAGCCCGTGCTCTGCAACAAGAGAAGCCACCACAATGAGAAGCTCGCGCACTGCAACAAACAGTAGCCCCTGCTTGCTACAACTAGAGAAAGCCCACGCGCAGCAACAAAGACCCAACACAGCCATAAATAAATAAATCAGTCAACTAATTAATTTTTTTAAAAAACACACAAAATGGGTTCCACCCATTTCTGTCCCTAATGTACAAATATGACTATAGCACTATGCAAATACTGTTGGAGAGGATGACTCTGATGGAACAAAGTTGGGCTGGCACAGCACAGAACTAGATTTTTATTTTATGTGTATAGCTGCTGCTGTGTCATTATCAGAACAATATCCTTTTGATCCCAGAGCCATAGAAACTTGTACAGCTCAGTGGTTTTGGAGTATAATCAATTCATTTAAGGCTTCAATTGGACATTTCTCTACTTAGAATAATTAATCTAAGGGGATTTCTCTTCCAACTCCTTTGGAATTAGTATTTTACTCTCTAGTATTATCAAAGTGTACACTAAGCTCATCATGATTTTCTTACCTCTTCCTGGACTCCTCTTCCTGGAATGTCCCTCTCCATCTGTGGTGGCTAATTTTATGTCAACTTGACTTGGCTAAAAGATGCCCAGATAGCTGGTAAGACATTATTTATGGGTTTGTTTATGAGGGTATTTCCAGAAGAGACGAGCATTTGAATTGGTGGACTAAGAAAAGCAGATGGCCCTTGTCAATGTGGGTGGACATCATTCAATCCACTGAGGGCCCTAATAGAACAAAACATTGGGGGAAGGGTAAACTTGCTCTCTCCAATTGAGCTGGGACATTCGTCTTCTCCTATCCCTTGGACTTTGGTGCTCCTGGTTCTTGAGTCTTTGGGCTCTGTTGAAACTTATACCATTGCTCCCTCTCTTTCCCTCCTCCTTCCCCTTCTCAGGTCTTTAACCTCAGACTGAATTACACCACAGGCTCTCCTGGTTTTCCAGCTTGCAGATGGCAGAATGTGGGACTTCTCAGTCTCCTAATCAAGTGAGCCAATTCCTATAATAAGTTTCCATGTATGTCCTACTGGTTCTCTTTCCCTGGAGAAACCTGATACACCAACCAAGGAAAAATAATTTTTTCAAAACCCTGCCCAGATATTACTTCCTCAGAAAACTTCCCAGCTATCCCCAGGGAGAATTACTCAATTTCTCCTCTGGGCTAGTTTTACGTCTTATATGGGCTTCATGGGGGTACTTAATATACAACATTCTGTTTGTTGACCTGATCTAAACAGGGAAGGAATAGATAAATGTAGACATGTGGAATATTAAACCCATGCTACAGTGGAAAGATCACTTGATTAGGAGTCAGAAGAAGTGGTATCAAACCCTCTTCCTCCATATAACCAAGTAGTGAAATTTCTCTTTCGTACATCTTATACATTGGGCTTCCACAGTTGATTTTCTCTTTGGGAGTAGAATATTAATCAGTTTGTATGCCTACCCTCTCACCCCATTCTTGTCACACAGTGAGTGTGTGTTCAAATATTCATTAACTTGAGCTAAATTATACATGGCATTCTTGTTATTTCACCAACACTGTCATCTGTGTTTCATACACAGGACCTTGGTGCAAAATTGCAGGCCCTTTTCCATTAGGTAAAGAGGAAAACACACAGAACGAAAACAGATTTGTCCTATTTATTTTCTGATGTGTCAGAAAATTGTTCAACCCACATGTCAGAGGAGAAGGGTTATTTAACATCACTGTGTATTTTACTGTCTAGCATTGTACTTGTACCGGAATTGAGTGAGCCTTCCAGACTTTATTTTCCTTGATGTCTTTGCTCTACCTGTGCACTGTGTTCATTTCCAAATAGACTCCTATTCTGGGAATCCCATTTTTGAGATAGATCTCTAAACCACAATCTGCATTCTGAACATCTTATATGCCTACGCACTAACCACAACTGTTTGTTTATCCACTATTACAACAGGGACAAATATAGTCACTAATTTTTGCCTTTTAAGTTAACAACCCAATTTAATACTTGGGAGGAGGAAGAAAGCCATCATAGTCATAGAAGAAACAAAGTTACAAAATACCATAGCAATCTGTGTTCTTCGAATATTCACATTGAAGACTAAAACAATATTTATACAACATTATTTAAGGGAATAGGAGAAATTCTATGGTAGTCTTTTTGGTTTTTTCTAAATGATTGCTTTTTTGGGCAGATTTTGAAACTTTCATCAAGTGGTATTGTTCATCAGAGCTCAGTTTGAATTTTCTTTATCCATATGCTATCGCCAGAAATTCAGAGAGATCTCTAGGAGGGAAGTTCCCCCCTTATTTTTGGTTGTGAGATATGATTGCAGACCATGTAATGAGGATGTTCATATTTTCCAAGTGAATCCCACATGGTACAGTCCTGACTATATTTCTCTTCATGATAATTTGGGGGGCTGTCATCCTTGAACAGTAGTTATACCTTAACGTTGGTATGCATCTTTATATTTGCATACTTTGTCTCATTTAATCCTTTATATTAGTCTCAACTTTTTCAGTTGCAAGTGATAAAAACCATTTTGAACTAGTAAAGCATTTAAAAGGGGATCTCTTTTGGAGGGTAAGGGCTTACTTGAAAACCCCAGGGGTAGATCTGACTTTAAACATGGCAGGACTAAAGTGTCTAACTGTATAACTCTCAGGTCAGCTTTTCTCTCTGCTAACTCAAAGTCACCTAACTTTAGCTTCACATGTTTCTTTGCATTTGTTATCCTAGAGGAGAGATTCTCTTTGTGTCTTCATAGAGCAAAGCTCAAAGAAGAACTCCAGTCGGCCCTTTGTAGGTCATGTGCCCCTCTCTGGGATCAGTCACAGTGGAGAGAAGGTTGAGGTATTCTGATTGGTCAGGTTGTTGTCACTTAATAAACTTGTGGTCTGGAGATTGGTGGGGCTCTGGGAATTAACCATTTATCAGAACTACATGGGGTAGAAAGGTTCAGTTCCCTGAGGGCAAAAGGCTTGCTGGGAATTTGATGATAGATGTCCACTCCCTTATCATGAGTACTATGAGAGATATTGTTTTTCCTATTTTAGAGGCTCAGAGAGATTGATTTGCTAAAATTCATGTAGCTGGTAAGTAGCTAAACTAAATCTTCTAATCTATTTTGTTCCTCTTGCTGATCTTCAGATAAGAGAACACATTAACTACTTAAAAATTTTTTCTCTATGGAAGGGAAGTAGATAGGCACATAAAATTACCATTTCAAAGTAAAAGAAATTTGCTGCACTTTATGAGCTATGAAGAAATCTGGTATATTTTGCAAGTGGTTTCAAACAACAACAAAAGGGCATTTTAACTATAGTACAGCATTGTAAAAACAAAATACAAAAATGTACAAAAATTTTGCTGTAACTTATTTTACTTATTGGAAAAAAAATTATAATTTCAAGTTTTACTGTTGGTATCATTTCAAAATAAACTTGGAAAAACCACCACCAGAAAAAAAAAGCCCCTTTTAAAAAATAGTACAATGTACTTTTAAAAATACTATTGCAAAAAATCTACAAACAATAAATGCTGGAGAGGGTGTGGAGAAAAGGGAACCCTCTTGCACTGTTGGTAGGAATGTAAATTGATACAGCCACCATGGAGAACAGTATGGAGGTTCCTTAAAAAACTAAAAATAGAACTACCATATGACCCAGCAATCCCACTACTTGGCATTTACTCTGAGAAAACCATAATTCAAAAAGAGTCATGTACCACAATGTTCATTGCAGCACTATTTACAATAGCCAGGACATGGAAGCAACCTAAGTGTCCATTGACAGATGAATGGATAAAGAAGATGTGGCACATATATACAATGGAATGTTACTCAGCCATAAAAAGAAACGAAATTGAATTATTTGTAGTGAGGTGGATGGACACAGAGTCTGTCCTACAGAGTGAAGTAAGTCAGAAAGAGAAAAACAAATACCATATGCTAATACAGATATATGGAATCTAAAAAAAAAAACGGTCTGAGGAACCTTGGGGCAGGATAGGAATAAAGACACAGACGTAGAGAATTGACTTGAGGACACGGGGAGGGGGAAGGGTAAGCTGGCACGAAGTGAGAGCATAGCACTGACATATATACACCGTCAAATGTAAAATAGATAGCTAGTGGGAAGCAGCTGCATAGCACAGGGAGATCAGCTTGGTGCTTTGTGACCACCTAGAGGGGTGGGATAGGGAGGGTGGGAGAGAGATGCAAGAGGGAGGGGATATGGGGATATATGTATACATATAGCTGATTCACTTTGTTATACAGCAGAAACTAACACAACACTGTAAAGCAATTTTACTCCAATAAGGTTGTTAAAAAAAAATACTATTACATTGATCTCACTTTCTCATAAATATTCTTCTGGGATATCTAGGTGAGGTGGCAGAGAGTTGGGTCAAAATGACACAGGGAAAAGGGCAGAACCAGGTAAAGAAAGCAGCTTTTTTTTTTAAAGGGTAGCTTCATGCAAGTCTGGTGACAGAGGAAGCCCAGGATCAGGAGAACAAAGGCAATAACAGAGGTCAAACAGTCTGGTCAAAAAGCTTAGTGTGTACACCTGATTTGTATTTTGTCCGCTCCTGGAGACAAAGAAGGAACCCATTGGATTGATCTTCCCCAAATCCTAGAATTTCCAAAGCCTAATTATGAAGAAACATTTATTCAAATTTAGCGATTGATTATTGTATAATTTCATCATTAAGTTTTCTTGTTTTATAAAGTTATCTAGCAAGCATAAGAAGCATCAAGATAACCCCTCAAAAATTTGGAAGTTAAAAATAAAAACTGCAAAAATCATTGATGAAATTTTGTGAAGAAAATGATTAAGAACACCAGTATTAGATTGGACTGAAGAGAAAACAAACTCCAATCCCTGCAGAGGGCTTACAATGTTAGATTGTAAGAAAAATAAGTTAGATTTTATGGAGAACCTTATTAAATAAGATAACCGAGATAAATTGTAGGTATATAGTTTTAGGGAAGCAAATCCCTGTATCATATATCTTGAGGTCTGACCAAGAAAAAAATTTGCCCATAACTTAGAAATATTCTGTACGCCATAAAGGTTTTTAAACCACATAATTAAGAGGCTTCTCAAAAATAACCTAGTACTTAAAATAGACTTGTGGCTTTTTACTGTGAAGATGGGACAATGTTTTTGGTGTTAAGAAAAACGGGCACTGGAGAATTAAAAAACACTACACATGTTTAAAATAAACACTATTTTCAAAATCAGTTGGGGAAGAAATACACTGACCCCTTGTTGTCTGTAGAGATTGGACAATATCTATAAATTTATATTCAATGATAAATAACAGATGTGTTGGTTTCAATGTTTTTAAATATTTTCAAAATATCTATGAATATAACTTTAAAAAAGGAGTGGACATTTTATACTAATCTTGGTTATTTCATCTTTTATTTATCAGTCTTTCCAAAATATTTCTGAAATATCTTACTTTTTAGTAGCTAATGGTTGTCTATGCCAATTCTTGTGTAAATCAGATCAGTTTTTGTTTTCAGACCAGCAGGAAGGAAAAACAACAGTGCCAGAAGTTTTTAAAAAGTTGATCATCTCATTCTCATCCTTGGATTCTTATTTTCATTCTGGTACAGCCAGAGAGTTCTTTGGTTCCTAAAGCAACGCTGCTCATTCTGGCACCTGGGTAGTGGCTGACCGATGAGCACATCAAGCGACTCACCTGGAAGGGCCCAAGGGAAAAGCATTGGCAGAGGATCCTGATAAATATGCTCACCTGTTGCTCAGTGCTTCCTTTATTGATAAACTTTCAACTCACCGACTTTCAGGTAGGAGCAAAAGATTCCTGATCCCTCCTGGAACACAGTGTTGGCCGTCATTTGTATAAATCACCATGGACTAACAAAAGCTAAACTCTTATACACTTCTTGGTATTTCACCTTTTTGAAAATAGAGGAGTTTCTCTATTTCCTAAGTGATGCAGGGAGAAGAGCTTATGTGTAACAAGGATTTTTTGAGGAACTGGACAATAGTGTGGCAGCTGTACCCTCCCTATTCACTCTATAAACCATCTTAGAGCTACGCTGAGAAGATTGCATTCAATTTTGCAAAACTGGAAAACCTTTCAAGCCTCAGCTCATAAACAAACATGCTGACACTGACATTTGTTTCCAACTTAGGTGAAAACTCACAGTGACTCGGACTTTAGCAGTGGATGCAGCTATTTTAAGAACAAGAGCCTACTAATTTTTGCAAAGAAAATATATGCTTATTGCTAGATCCTACAACAGCTACAAACTTGTTTCCTTATTGTCTTGTTTGGTAAGTAGGTCTTGCCTCAATTATGATTCTGTAATCTTTGCTCCAGATTCACGTAGAGACTGGTATCAAGGAAAATGACGCTTTATTTCTAGCTGTCCTCTGTATCTCTGTGCTTCTATTTCACCATCCATAAAAACATTTCAACATTTCATGGAGGGTAACCAATTTCAAACATCTTTTAGGGCTCAGACTAAAGAAGCTATACACATTTAAAAATTATTTTTATGGGCTTTACCATTTGGCATTCTTTTTCATTTTAACAATTTTCATGAGAGCTTAAACGTAATAATGCATTTCATATAATAACGCTTAATGATTATTATCTACTATTTATCCAATGATCTCATGGTAGCTTATAAACACTAATTAATTGAGATTTACAAAACCCTGTGAAGTTCCAAGTACAATGGCCAGGTTTGGTTTAACCAGTTATTTCTCTAAATGCTGCTTTGACGTCTTTGAATGTTTAACTAGTGATTATAATTCATGTTTTTCTCTGGGAAACTTGAAGTAGACTCATTTTTATCTTGTTCCCATGGTTTTCAAATTAAGTTTTTATTCATGATTTCTGGAATGAGCCAGAGAAATTTTGACTAAGTAATTTTGACTTAGAGTTGAAACTGTATCTTTAGGAATTTTCAGATCAGTGAGAAAGCTATGTTGCCATCTTCAGTCTGCTACAACTGTAGTAGTGACATACCTCATTATTCCTACTATAGCCTGCTCCACAGCAGTCAGCCTTTGAGGCTTCAAACTCTGGCCCACAGAGTACCCTGATCTCACAAATATTTTATCGTGAGCCTGTCTCCTCCTTTTAACACTTTCCCTGCTTCTCTCTTTTGACCTCTGTCTCAAACTTAAGGTATAGAATACGACTATGAGCTGCTTATCCAAAGGCCGAGGGTCCTCTAAGTATGTAACTTAAAGAATTAATTTCACCTGTTTAAAATTTTTGTCTATGAGAAATGCAGGCAAAATAATACCTATCCTACTATTTCTCAACATTGTGGCCATTACAAAGTGAGATAATATATATGTATATATATAGTTCTTTTTTGGATTCCCTGCGTGGTTTATATCCACTCAACAAATATTTATTCAGTGCCTATTATGTACCATGCCATGTTCAAAGGGCTGAACAAAGTAGTGAACAAACAAACTAAAAAATAAACAAATAATTGCTGTTCTCATGGCGCATATATTCTAGTGGGCAGGGGGAGATAAGTAAAAATATATAATGTATTATATGGTGGTAAATATTATGGAGAATCCTGATTCAATACAAGTTCTACCACTGATGAGCTATGTAGCCTTGGGAAAATTAGTTGACCTCACTATACCTCAGTTTTCAAATCTGTGAAATGGAGAAAAGAATACTACTTACATTATAGCATTGAGAATTTATACCCATCTTATCAAAAATTGTCCAGTTTGATATTCTAGTAAGATTTAATAAATTCCAATACATTTTACAGTCATTATGATAACAAGAAAGCAAAGAGACTTTCTATGCAAACAGCTAGTATTTCTTAGACATGCTATTTGAACGCAGATGGTCTGACTTAAGGTTCCTGTGCTTAACTATTGGCCTACATTACCTCCACCAATAATAATAGCTAAGAGCTTCACATGTGTAACCTCATTTAATTCACACAAGAACTTTATAAAACAATAAAAATAATGTTCCTGCTTTACAGGCCCCTCCAAGCTGCAGTTACCATCACAGCTGGGTAGAATTCTCTTCTAAGGGACCTGAGTGGCAGCTCTGCAGAGCATTTCCTCCAAGCCTCAGGTGCCAATTACATCAACCTTTTCTGTTTGTATCCCTTGCCACTGAGGTGACAGAGCTTCCTGAAACTGCCAGCTATATGTTACCTTAGTGTCCTCCTTTCACATTTTCAATTATCCAATAACAATTTAATCAATTCCTCTGAATAAAATGTCTCTGTTAAATGGATGGTTAAAGAATGAATGGATAAAGAAGATGTGGTACATATATACAATGGAATATTACTCAGCCATAAAAAAGAATGAAGTAATGCCATTTGCAGCAACATGGATGGACCTACAGAGGGTCATACGAAGTGAAGTAAGCCAGACAAAGACAAATATATGATATCACTTATATGTGGAATCTTAAAAAAAGAAGATACAAATGGACTTATTTATAAAACAGAAATAGACCCACAGACATAGAAAACAAACTTATGGTTACCAAAGGGGAAAGCGGTGGGGGAGGGATAAATTAGGACTTTGGGATTAATGTATACACACTACTATATATAAAATAGATAAACAACAAGGACCTACTATATAGCACAGGGAACTCTACTCAATATTTTGTAATAACCTATAAAGGAAAAGAATCTGAAAAAGAATATATATATACATATATGTGTGTATATATATATGTATATATATATATATATATATATACAACAGAATCTCTGTGCTGTACACCTGAAACACAACAGGTAACACAACATTGTAAAGCAACTATACTTTATATATATATATATATATATATATACTTTTATATATGTATATAATGTCTGTTTAAATACCTACTGTGTTTTTTTTCTTGCTTTGACTCAGGTTGATTCTGTACTTGGTACCAAAAATGGTTCCTCAAAATCTTGCAAAGATGGAATTTGGGGATTGGCTCAGTCATGTCCTTGGTCTTGAATGCAGGGCTCAATTACTTGTCAATAAGAAAGGATATACTGTGCTAGTAATCCATGGCATGCATTGCCAAGTGCCATCACAATTAAGTTTTTACTTGTAGTTGATTGTGATGAAGTGCTAACTCAAGCAAGTGTCCCACACTTTCTAACATAATAGTCATTTACATAGATAGCACATGATTTATTTACCCCCATACGTGGGGTAGTTTTCAATTTTTCATTATGATGATATCATAATAAGCATATATATGTTATATCAATATGTGTCATATATTTATCTTTTTTCATTAGTGTACTTGATAGTATAAGTATTTCTTTAGAATAAATCATTAAAGAGCAATGGCTAATAATGTTAGGTTATTTCTGGCTGGGGAATTATGGACGATTTTTATTTTCTCCTTTATAATATTCTGCATTTCTGGTTTCCTTTCCAATAAGAATTGTTTAATGATGAGAAAAATGAAGTTACCCCCTGTTCCCCAATTAATGCCATTAATTTTGCCACTATCACAGCATGAGTTTTACTCTGCTGTGATTTAGTGAGGTTTACAGCAACTGTCAACTGTATAATAATCAAAATAAGTCATTAAGTCAGCTGAACTAATCACTATGGTTAATTTGTTTGATTAATTCTTTCTCCTCAAGGATGAAAGTAATTTTCAGGTAATCTGAAAGTAACTCAGGAAATCATAGCATCTCTAGGTTGGAAAGGACTGTAAAATGTCCTAACGAAGACTTCAATTTTAATATTAAAATATATATAATGTCTATAATTTAATAAGCATTTAAATATTTAATATGATAAACATTAGGGAATCCTCAAGGCTTTCAAGCCTTCTCACTCTGCTCTTTTCCTTGGAAAACTCATCCAAAACAAAAGCTTCAGTTATCAACTATAAAGCTGGCACCGTTCAAAATTTTATCTGTAGCCTAGAAATTATCTGATCTCCATATATGTTTTTAGAAAAATCAAGAATAAAGATTTTCATTGGAGGAAACAGGATATAGATTGTATATATAATAAAATTGGATCAAGATTAGAGGCAGAAGGACATCACTATATATCCAGCACCAGCAGAGGTAGAAAAGGATACCTAATTTGTGGGTGGAATGGAGGAGGAGAACAGGATAATGACCTCAGATGGGGTCCAGGCAGATAGATCTCATTTAATCCACTTATAATTGGGTGCATGGTGGGGCATCAGATGGAGACTCAAGCTCAGGATGTTGCCTAACTCACTGATGAACAGTACCAGTGAGGTGCCTGAAAGCCAAATCAAAGCATGGAACCCAGACAAAGCCTACAGAACAGTGTCTCCCCTTGAGCAAGCACTGTGTATTGCCAAGAAGAATTGCATTGGTTGTTTGATTCTTCTTCCCCCTCTACAAAAGTCCAGGGTCCTCAAACAGACCAAATCATCAGTGAAAGTAGGAATGGAAATTCCCAGCACCAGTACTGGGCAGGGGCAGAGTGGAAACCCTTTATACAATATTCCCCACTTTGGTGAATGAAATCTGGTTGGACAAGCTAAAAAATTAGGAATACTGCAAAAACATTCTTGGATAACTATCACTCACATTCTTCAAATGTTAGCAATTTACTACATTTGCTCTCTTTCTTTGTACACACATACACACAGAGACACTTCTTTTTCTGTGCCCTTTAAGAGTAAGTTGTATACAAGATGACAATTCACCCCTAAATACCTCGGTCATTATTTGCTAAAATCACAGGAATTCTTCCACATTAAAGCAGAATATTATCAAAATCAGGAAATTACCATTGATACAATATTACCTAATCCACAGACTTTATTCAGATTTTCTCTAAGGCCTTAATAATGTCCTTTATAAAAAATAATCCAAGATCATATATCAATATTGTATTCAGTTGTCATTTCTCTTTAGTCTCCTTTAATCTGAACTATTTTTCTGAGTCTTTCTTCATATTTCATAACATTGATTTTTTGAAAACATTAGTTATTTTTCTTATTGTGGTAAAATAATGTAGCAAATTTTACCATCTTACTCATTTTTAAGTGGTTCAGTAGTGTTAAGTATATTCATATGGTTGTGCAACAGACCTCTAGAATGTTTTCATCTTGTAAAACTGAAACGCTATACTTGTGAAACACTAATTCCCCTTCCCCCCCCTCTGCAGCCCTTGTCAACCACCTTTCTACTTTCTGTTTCTATTATTTTGACTACTTTAGATACTTCATATTAGTGGAATCATTCCGTATGTTTGTCCTTTTGTGACTGGTTTATTTCACTTAGCATAATGTCCTTAAGATTCATTCATATTGTGGCATGTGACAGAATTTCCTTCTTTTTTGAGGCTACATAATATTCCAGTTATCCATTGATAGACATTTGGTCACTTCTACCTCTTGGCTATTGTGAATAATGCTGCAATGAACATGGGTGTGCAAATGTCTCTTCAAGATCCTGCTTTGAATTATTTTCAGTATACTCCCAGAAGTGGGACTGCTGGATTATATCATTATTCTATTTTTAATTTTGAGGGGAACATTCTTACTATTTTTTATAATGGCTGCACTATTTTGCATTCCCCAAAACAGTGCCCAAAAGTTCCAATTTCTCACATCCTCTTCAATAATACTTATTTCCTATACTTTTGATAGTGGTCATTCTAATAGATGTGAGGTGATATCTCATGTGTTATTGATTTGCATTTCTCTTATGATTAGTGATGTTGAGCATCTTTTGATATACTTGTTGGCCATTTGTATAACTTCTTTGGAGAAGTTATATTATTCAAGTCATTTGGATTATTTGGTTTTATGTTGTTGAGTTGTAAGGGTTCCTTATATATTCTGGATAATAACCCTTATCAGGTATATGATTTGCAAGTATTTTCTCCCATTCTCTAGGTTGGAATTTCACTCTATTGATTCTTTCCTTTGGTGTGCAGAAGTTTTTAAGTTTGATGAAGTCGCGTTTGTTGATTTTTTTCTTTTGCTGTTTGTGCTTTTGGTGTCATATGCAAAATCTAATATCAAATCTAATGTCTTGAAGCTTTTTCTCTGTTTTCTTCTAGGAGTTTTATAGTTTTAGGTCTAATGTTTAGGTCTTTAATCCATTTTGAGTCTTTTTTTGTATATGATACATGGTTAAGTATCCAGATTCTTTCTTTTGTATGTGAATATCCATTTTTCCCAACACTGTTACATAGGAATCTCACAGAAGTGATAATGGGCTCTTCTCATTCAATTCATTAATTTCTGATGATAACTTTAATCGTTTGGTCAAAGGTGATGTCTGCCAGGTTATAGGAGTCATCACTTGACAAATTGTTTTCTTTATTTCTCTATGTCCAGTGCATGACATCTTCATGTGGATTTTACTATCTAAATATGTATTGAATCCATGTATTTTTCTTCTGCGTTTTTGATCCAATCTCACTGACCTTCACTGTCTCAAATATGCTTTTCTTTTTGTTGGGAGCCCCTTTTCTCACCATCTTGGTCCTTTGTTCTTTCTGTTTGTTTGGTCTTTGTTCTTATATCACCTTAAGCACGACTACTTCTGGGAGGCCTCCCCTGACCCTCCAGAACGGCTCAGGTCTTTTATTTTACATTCTCATAGCACTGTATGCCTCTACTTCACAGGAACGTAGTAAATTTAGATTTGTTTGTGTAATTCTGAATAAACATCTATCTCCTTGATAAATGGCAAATTCAATGTCAGCAGAAGTTGTTGCTTGCCTTTGTGCCTGCACAAAATGTTTGGCTCATAGCATTCATAAATAATAGCCTAGTAATAGTCATAATAATGATAGCATCAATGTTGGGTATTTACTATTTGCCAGTAACTCCACTAAGTTTTCACCATCTCTGTATTATCTCAGAAAAGCAAATGTGAATAAAATATAGTTCATGAAAACAACTTCTTTGAATGTTATTGAATTTTCCATTTACATAATCTTGTATAAATTATATAATTGTGTATCTGCCTTTGGTAACTTATTAAATAGGTAAAACATATTATTAACTGCAGTAAGAGATCTACCAAAAAACTGTAATTTCACAGAGAAAACTGTATAAATAGTAGCCAGTACCTCTTTAAAATAATCTTTGTGTTGAAACACATACTTTTTTCCTGCATTTGTAAACTTATAAAACTCAAACTGTATGAAGAATTCTTTTTAAACAATGATCTGGTGCCATTAGCAGCAGAGTGTACAGTGAGGATATTATGAATTCACAGTGGAAAGTAAACCAGGTTCCATATTTTTAAATGAATGAAATTGGAAAAAGAAAGAAGTCATTCCCCAAATAATCACACTATGGTTTAAATGTCATACCTACCAGTGTTTATTGGCCAAATCTTCCTTTGAAGTCTTTGACTTCTATCACCAGTGGCATTCTCTGGTTTTAACTGTTGTGCCTGTGGTTTTGTCTACTAAAGGTCAACTGGAGAACATTTGCTTTGGACAGCCTTTGAAAGGATGAACAGACTAGATTTACTTTATCTGCCTTTTAATTACAAATCGTATGCATGCAATTTTGAGATCTACAAGAGCATCTACAGGGCCCCCGGAAGAGGAGGTAGTTGTCTTGCTGCTTTAGAATTTGTTTGCAGTAGTTGTCATTAACGTGCAAGTTAATTAATGGTATGTGTTGCTTGGGTTGAAGCCGTAAAGAGTTAATTTTTTTTAGCACATGTTGTACTAAGGATGAATAGTGAAAGTTTGCTCATATACCTATAATTTATAAAAGAAAAAAAGATGTATGTCTAGAGTTCAAATAGTCAAACATCAAAGTATTTGCTAAGATCAGCTCATTGAGTGAATTTTTCATTACTGGAAAAAGTTAGGTGTTCCATGTTCTTATAGATACAGAGAGTAGTCTGGTTATCTACATAAACTAAGATCTGCCTGAATTTGCCTTGTTTTGGAATCTGGTTTAACCTCCTTGTCCTTTTAAAGAGACTGAAAAAACCTTGGCAATGTCAGGGCACAAGCCTGGGTTGTGGGCACCAAGGTTCACTTTAGGGTGTGTGTACAAACTATTTAATGGAATTAGGGGGGAATTCTTTTATCTATGAACCTGACTGAATAATATTTTATGATTAGCCAGAACACGAAGGAGAAATTGAAGTGCAGCCAGTTGATTCAAAATAGAAGTGATGTTGTAGCTCAATTGCTGGGAGCAAATAAACTAAGAAGCTTCTTTACGGTACACAAAAGAAATGTTAAAAGAAAAAGAAAAAAGGATGATGAAGAAGAAGCATTGTGTGCTGTATGTCTGAATTACAGAGTAAAGAAAAAGTTGACTTATTTTTTCTTGTCATATAAGTAGTCATAAATGTTACAGAAAACACAGAGGCAAAAAGTAAAAACATACATATATATCATATATCTTTAATACACACACTTACATATACTTTTTTTTTTACAAAAAGTGGAATCCAACTCTACATAGTGTGTATTAAAGTTGCTTTTGCCACTCAACTTTATATCACTAATCTCTTTCTGCAATTGTAAATATTCATCTATAAGGCTTGTTTTAAAATTAATTTTTAAAGCAGCATAACCCTGTTATCTATTATATAGTCAGGTTTTACATTACATTTTGAAAAAAGCATAACTGATCTGATTTAATTAGAAAAGGGGTCGTAATCCACAAGATGGCAACCCCATAGCTCCAGGGCAAGTTCCTACAGCACAGTCCTCATCATCATTTCAAATGCTACAGAGTATCCCACAATATTGGCACATCATGATTTATCAAACATATTCACTACTGCTGAGCATCATGTTGCTCCCAGTATTTCCTAATCAACTACAGAGCTGCAAACAATACCACTGTGGACAATTTACGTGCACATCTATGATTGTTTCTTTGGAGTGATTTCTTGAAAGTGGAATTCCAGGGTGAAAAGTTTTATATTTTTTAAAAGGTTTTTAAATATAGATTGCCAAATTGTTCCCCAGGAAGGACTTTTAAAAAAAATCAATATATTGTCCCAACAATAATGTTAGAGAGTTTAATTTCACCAAAACATTGTCAAAACATCACTGGAATGATAATGAAGTATTGCTACATGCTAGAACATGTATGAACCTTGAAAACACTATGCTTAGTGAAAGCATTCACAAAAGACTTCATGTTGTGTAATTCCATTTATGTGAAATATCCAAAATAGGCAAACCCATAGAGACAGAAAGTAGATTAGTGATTACCAGGAGCTTGGGGGAACAAGGAATGGAGAGTGACTTCTAATGGACGTGTGGTTTCTTTCGGGAACAATGAACATGCACTAAAATTAGACAGTGGTGATAATTGCGCAACTCTGTGAATATATTGAAACCACTGTATTGTGAACTTTAAAATGGTGACATTTATCTCAATAAAGCTATTTTTTAAAAGTTATTAGAAAACTTGACCAAAGAAAGAAAAAATGGTAGCTATGGTAAATGGCTTTCAATTAATAGTGATATTGTACTTTTCTTTTTCCATACGTATTGGTCCTTTATATTTCTTTGATGAGTTATTTGTTGTGTTTCTCATTCTTTTCTTTTAAAAAGTATTCAAACTTTTCTTAATGATTTGTGTATTTCCTTATGAAGGAGGATAATATCTGTCTTTTAATATGTAACTATCTAAATACGAAAGAAAAAATCTTTAATATACTATTTTTAAATTTAATATTCTGGGCACCATGATACCTATTTCATATCAGCGAGAGGCTGAAACAGGGTTTTCATACCTTAATTTAATTCTAGAATCCCTGTAATTTTGATAATTCTTTGAGAAGTAAAAAGCAAAAGCTACTGATTCTATCTAAGTTAGTTTCAGTGCTACAGGTAGTCACAGCCTGCGGCAGCTGCCATTTGCTCAACCCCTAAATTAAATGTCAAATGTCGCTGCAGAAAGAACGCAACCTGGCAAGTGCCCTAACAACATACATCAGTTCATGACACACTTTGGAAGAGTAGAAAATGCAGAAAACAATTGATGGCACTAAATGGAAGATGTGTCATTGGTTACTTTATGATGAGGTGACACTTAATTCCATACTTCAGGGTCAATTAATCAAGGACTAAAAATTCATGAGCTTCCTGCTGAGAAAAATATTCATTGGGTAGAGTAAAAAATGAAAAAAAAGTAGCATTCTTTCAAAAGTGCTATTTTGAAGCTCTGAAATCCAAATTTTACCTTGTATTTGTAAGAAACATCACTAATGGTTGAAGGGAAAAATCAGCACTACCACAGTAAATGTATGCATCATCAATTATAAAATTCATCAGAATTTTAGAAATGCTAAATTGTGAAAGGTATGACTTAGTATTGTGGATATGTGGTGATTCTGTGCTTTTTGTTGTTAAAGAGGTTGTGAGCATCCAACTGGCAGGAGACTTTGGCTCCCTAAATGAACAATAAATCATTTTATCTCTTAGTGTCAAAAGTTCATTTTCAACAATGGAGCCCAGAAAATGGTGCATTACATGCAAATGATGATTATAACTAAGAAAAGAGTAGAATTATAGAGACCAGATTATAATCTATACTGTGATGTTTATTGTGAACTTTGTTATCTGGCCAAACCGAGGCCTTCAAAATGCAATCCAAGAGCTAATTAAACATAAGTTACTGCTTGCAAGTCACTGTACTAAGAGCTTCTGGGGATGTAAAGCTGAATAAAACCTTATTCACTGTTTCTGCCCTCAGGGAGCTTTATACAATTGTTTTTTTTTCTTCTTGTTTGGGAGGTTGGGAGAAGCTGGGGAGATAAAACAAGTACAAGAGACTTTAATTTGCTCCTTTTAACAAGTGAGAAGAGGGGTAGTTTCTTGATATGATTAAAGTAGGATAAAACAGAGACAAGTGATAGAGAAGTTTGGGCCTAAAGAAAGAGCACAGGAGGAGAAGGCAAGACAGAAAGTCAAAGAAAACATAAGAGCAAATCTTCTATTAAGATGTTGGGGAGAGGGCCACATGAGGACTTCTAGTTCAGGGGTAGTTTGACAGGCTCTGAGTCACATGAGGGCAGAGGCAGCCTTTGCAGTGGCAAAATTGATGATGCATCACAGCACAAACGAACAACCTTCTCAAAGAGTGGGTCACATGTTGAGAATGCTGAAGAACAAGAGCACGCAGGCTCCCGAGGAAGCCCTGTGGTGATGAAGGGAGCCTGCTTCTGGGAAAGCAGTCAGAATAGTGTAGGAAGTTTGTAAGTAAACACATTTTTCAGACTCAGTTAAAAATGTGTTTATTTAACACCTCTCATCTAAGGACCCTGGAATGTTTTACTGATATTTACATTGATAGCTCGTTTGTATTCCCCAAGACACGAATAAAATTAGAATGATTTTGAGATCTATTTCTTGTCCTGCAGTTTCTTGGAATTTATTTCCTTCAAAAGAGAGACACTATAGACTTAGGGTTATGTTGACAATAGCAAGATAACAGTAGAGAGAATAGAATTTTAGATTCTTTCTAATTCCAAATTGCATAAAATGGCAGGCCATGAACAGGTTCGGTAACTTTTAGCTTTGTAACACACCTCTGACGTGGGGAGAACAGCACTTTCATACAGGGACTCTGTGAGGTTTTGATGAAAGGCAATGAGATCGAATCTGTGCTTTGCATTTCTTAGAAGTGGTACAGGGTATTCATGCATAAGTACTGCACAGTTTTAGTTTTTTACAAGACTATAATGAATATGGAATAAAATGAGGCATGAGTTTCTAAGACCAGAATTTGATCCATTTTCTTTGGAAACAATTTTATCCAAGATTTGATGTATTTCTTCTACCAGTTTGTTTGCTTTTTCAACTCTTCTTATAACTTCTCAGAAGAAATTCTGCTTACAATTAACATAGGAGTTTTAACAAATTTCTCAGGAATTGGGATGAAAATAAAAGATAAATAATGTATATGAGTCTAGAAAGATATATGCAAAATGTTTTGCTTATGTATAATTTCTAACTTTTCCATAATAAATATGTATATTTATTCCTAATACCATAACCACTACAAAGAAGAAAAATTGAGATTGAAGGACAAAAAATGACCATGATGGAAGACTGCATTCATAATTTTTTTGTTAAAGTGTATCTTTCCTATGAAGAGCCTAATCTCATATAGGAGAAACTTCCCATGTAAAAACTCATTCTTGAGCTATCAGGATGTATGAAAACAACAGATGGTACCAGAACAGTGAGATATAGAAGATGGGAGAAAGAGGAAGGAGAGGAGGAATAAGAACATACAAACATGGGAAACTCAGCTGACAGCAGGCAAGCACAGAGGTCCAAGTGCAAGTTCTTAGGAGGCAATAGGGATATGGGACTTGATAGGATTTTAGAGACCGTTGAGTTCCATCCCTTACTTTTTTGTGAAGAAACTGCAGGCCAGAAAGTTGCAGTTTGTCAATAGTCCCAGAGCCTGCTCTGTCTCAACACTGAGCTCTCAAGCATTTTCCTGTACTATGTGGGTCTCTGCCTGGTCTCAACTTGTGACAGGAATCCTTTCCCCATGCAAGCATGAATTAACAATCCTTAACTGTGCACTTTTCTTTTTCTAAAAAAATTGAAAAGAGTCACAAGGAAAAATTGAAGAAGTCTGTAAATGACAAAATCCCAAAGATTGAAGATAACGCTATACAACATCATCTCCCTCCTTTATTTCTCTTGTGATTAATGCTCCAACCCCTTAGTGAGATCTCTCATTTCTTTTAATCTCATCTTGTTCTTTCAGTAGGAGGAAAATTTGCATTGTGATTTGGTGTGCTCTTATCTCCTGGGTTTGAATCCTAGACTCTAGAAATGTGTGTGTGACCTTGAGCTATTTATGAAATGTCTTTGTGCCTCAGTTTTCCCATCTGTAAAATGAGGATGATAAAATTATACTGACCTCCCATGGTGGTTGAGAGAATTCAATGGCTTGTTTAAAAGAGTGAAAATGAAATGCTTAGAACAGGGCTGACACTTGAAGTGCTCAGCAATTTTAGTGATTATTATTATTTCAATCTCTATTTCTTTGAGTGTTCTTGCCTGTGCTACAAATGCCCAATTCACCTTTCACATCTCAGTTCCTCTAAAAGCTTTACCAGACTTTCATAGGCTGCCTTGAATAACTTCTCTTTTATGCTCCTTTGAGCTTGTGCACACATCCATTAGAGCAATTATACTGAGTGGTATAACAGAAAACAATATATCAAACTCATAATTTAAACCTAAAATGATTTGTAGCCACTTTTGCTTAAGGGCCTCCACTGAATTTGGTAGATCTGAATGGGAAAATAAATATCCATGCTATTCTTTTCCCTTGTAAGGAATCTCAGGGCAGAAATTTCAAGATCCCTGAGAGATTATCAGGGCTGCTCAAAGGATGGAGAACTGTTATTTGGCAGGGCTCTTAATTAAAAATGGTCCCTGGGTTTGCAAAGGTAGATTCTGAGACAGGTGTTAGTGGTTGTGCTGGTAGGGAGGAGTCAGAGACTTACATTGCCTTGTTTTTGGTAGTCAAATTGAGTACAAAGGGAGAAGCTTGTCTGTAAAAGTTCAGGATAAGCGGGATATCAGAGGCTTTTGAGGTCTATGGGGTCTGAGCAGCATTACAATATAAAACACAACCTAGTGATGTCAGCTATTTACACAAATGCCGTGAATTAGTAGTGTGTACATGTGAATGAAGGAAAGGGTCTCAGTTCTATGGCTGGGTTAGTCTGGTCAGGTTCTGGGTCCCCAAATATCACTAACATGATCTGTTGACAAGACAAAGCTGAGTTTATTGCTTACCACAGTGAGGAACACCCCACCTTGACAGAGCTTTGGCACTGCCTTGGAGTGGGTAAAGCAAGGTCAGAATTTATGGGGAACTGGAAGTTTGGTTTAGTGTGAAAGTGTGCACAGGACAGTGAAAAGATGGAATTCAACTCAAGAAGGTGCTTGGAGCTAAAGGTTACTAGGAAAAGAGGAAGCTACTCCCAGAATTCTCAAAAGACTAGAAGAGACACAGGGTTGAAAATACGGAATAGGCTTTGGGTCACTTAATTTTTGGCCTTCAGCAGTATGTCTTCCACTTCACCACTGGCCAAGGTCAACAATGACTCTGAAGACCTTCAAGATGGCAGAGGAGTTAGAAGTGGAGATCACCTTCCTCCCCATAAATATATCAAAAATACATCTACATGTGCAACAACTCCTACAGAACACCTACTGAATGCTGGCAGAAGACCTCAGACTTCCCAAAAGGCAAGAAAATCCCCACGTAGCTGGGTAGGGCAGAAGAAAAAAGAAAAAACAGACAAAAGAATAGGGACGGGGCCCGTACCTCTTGGAGGGAGCTGTGAAGGAGAAAAAGTTTCCACACATTAGGGAGCCCCTTCACTGTCAGGCACGGGGGTGGATGGAGGGGAAGTTTTGGAGCCACAAAGGAGAGCACAGCAGCAGGAGTGCAGAGGGCAAAGTGGAGAGATTTCCACACAAAGGATCAGTGCCAACCAGCACTCACCAGCCTGAGAGTCTTGTCTGCTCACACGCTGGGTTGGGTTGGGGCTGGGAGCTGAAGCTCGGGTTTTGGAGGTCAGATTGCAGGGAGAGGACTGGGGTTGGCTGCGTGAAGACAGCCTGAGGAGGCTAGTGTGCCACAGCTAGCCGGGATGGAGTCCATGAAGAAGTCTGGACTTGCTGGAGAGGAAAGAGACCTTTGTTTCAGGGTTCATGAGGAGAGGGGATTCCTTACCAGTGTGCCCACAGAAGGCAGAGCACCACCTAAGTAAGCTCCAGAAATGGGCACAAGACGTGGCTATTAGCTCAGACCCCAGAGACAGGCATGAACCAGGAACGCTGCTGCCACTGCCACCAGGAATCCTATGTGCAAGCACAGGTCACTATTCACACTGTCCTGGGAGCCTGTGCAGCACTCCACTGCCAGGGTCCTGTGATCCAGGGATAACGTCCCCAGGAGAACACAGGCGCACCACAGGCTGTTTCAACATCATGCCGGCCTCTGCTGCCTCAGGCTCACCCTGTGTTCCAGTTATGACTACTGTACCCCTCCCTCCCCCTGGCCTGAGTGAGCAAGAGAGCCCTAATCAGCCTCTGCTTTAACCCCTTCTTGTCTGGGCAGGGAACAGATGCCTGAGGGCAGCCTACATGCAGAGGTGGGGCCAAAACCAAAGCTGAACCCCAGGAGCTGTGTGAACAAAGAAGAGAAAGGGAAATTTCTCTGTGCAGCCTCAGGAGCAGCGGATTAAATCCCCACAGTCAACTTGATAAACCCTGCATCTGAAGAATACCTGAATAGACAATGAATGCTCCCAAAATTGAGGCTGTGGACTATGGGAGCAACTGTAGACTTCAGATTTGCTTTCTTCGTCTAATTTGTTTCTGGTTTTATGTTTATCTTAGTATAGTATTTAGAGCTTATTATCATTGGTGGATTTGTTTATTGGTTTGGTTGCTCTCTTCTTTATATATATATATATATATATATATATATATAAAACCTTTTCCTCTTTTTATCAGTGTGTATGTGTATGCTTCTTTGTGTGATTTTGTCTGTATAGGTTTGTTTTTACCATTTCTCCTAGGGTTCTCACTGTTCGTTTTTTTTTGTTTGTTTTGTTTTGTTTTTCTCTCTTCCTTTTCTTCTGAGCCATATGGCTGGCAGGGTCTTGGTACTCTGGCAAGGTGTTCGGCCTGAGCCTCTGAGGTGGGAAGGCTGAGTCCAGGACATTGGACCACAAGAAACCTCCTGGCTCCACGTAATATCATTTGGTGATAGATCTCCCAGAGAGCTTCATCTCAACACTAAGACCCAGCTCCACCCAACGGCCAGCAAGCTCCAGTGCTGGATGCCCCATGCCAAACAACTAGCATGAGAGGAACACAACCCTATGCATTAGCAGAGAGGCTGTCTTAAGTTATATGAAGTTCACAGACATTCCTAAAACACCACCAGACATGGCTCTGCCCAATAGAAGGACAAGATACAGCCCCACCCAAAAGAACACAGGCACCAGACCCATTCACCAGGAAGCCTACACAAGCCACTAAACTAACCTCACCCACTGGGGGGAGACACCATAAATAATGGGAACTATGAACCTGCAGCCTGTGAAAAAGCCCAAACACAGTAAGTTAAATAAACTGAGAAAACCAAGAAATATGCAGCAGGTGAAGGAACAAGGTAAAAATGCACCAGACCAAACAAATGAAGAGGAAATAAGCAGTCTACCTGAAGAAGAGTTCAGAGTAATGATAGTAAAGATGATCCAAAATCTTGGAAATAGAATGGAGAAAATACAAGAAACATTTAACAAGGACCTACAAGAACTAAAGAGCAAACAAACAATGATGAACAACACAGTAAATGAAAGTAAAAATACTACAGAAGGAACCAATAGCAGAATAACTGAGGCAGAAGAACAGATAAGTGACCTGGAAGATAAAATAGGGGAAAAAACTGCCACAGAGCATAATAAAGAAAAAAGAATGAAAAGAATTGAGGAAAGTCTCAGAGACCTCTGGGAAAACATTAAACACACCAACATTCAAATTATAGGGGTCACAGAAGAAGAAGAGAAAAAGAAAGGGTCTGAGAAAATATTTGAAGAGATTATAGATGAAAACATCCCTAACATGGGAAAGGAAATAGTCAATCAAGTCCAGGAAGCACAGAGAGTCCCATACAGGATAAATCCAAGGGGAAATATTCCAAGACACATATTAATCAAACTATAAATACAAAGAAAAAATATTAAAAGCAGCAAGAGAAAAGCAACAAATAACATACAAGGGAATCCCCATAAGGTTAACAGCTGATCTTTCAGCAGAAACTCTGCAAGCCAGAAGGGTGTAGCAGGACATATTTAAAGTGATGAAAGGGAAAAACCTACAACCAAGGCTACTCTAACAAGCAAGGATCTCATTCAGATTCTAAGGAGAAATTAAAACCTTTACAGACAGCAAAAGAGAATTCAGCACCACCAAACCAGCTTTACAACAAATGCTAAAGGAATTTCTCTAGGCAGGAAACACAAGAGAAGGAAAAGACTTACAATAACAAACCCAAAACGATGAAGAAAATGGTAATAGGAACATACATATCGATAATTACCTTAAATGTAAATGGATTAAATGTTCCAACAAAAGACACAGAATGGCTGAATAGATACAAAAACAAGCCCTATATATACGCTGTCTACAACAGACCCACTTCAGACCTAGGGACACATACAGATTGAAAGTGAAGGGATGGAAAAATATATTCCATAAAAATGGAAAACAAAAGAAAGCTGGAGTAGCAATTCACATATCAGACAAAATAGACTTTAAAATGTAGACTATTACAAGAGGCAAAGAAGGACACTAAATAATGATCAAGGGATCAATCCAAGAAGCATATATAACAGTTGTAAATATTTATGCACCCAACATAGGAGCACCTCTATACATAAAGCAAATGTTAACAGCCATAAAAGGGGAAATTGACAGTAACACAATAATAGTAGAGGATTTTAACACCTCACTTTCACCAAAGGACAGATCATCCCAAATGAAAATAAATAAGGAAACACTAGCTTTAAAAGGCACATTAGAACAGATAGAATTAATTAATATTTATAGGACAATCCAACCAAAAACAACAGAATACACTTTCTTCTCATTCTCCATGATAGATCATATCTTGGGTCACAAATCAAGCTTTGGTAAATTTAAGGAAATTGAAATCATATCAAGTATCTTTTCTGACCACAGTGCTATGAAACTTGATAACAATTACAGGAAAAAACTGTAAAAAATACAAACACATGGAGGCTAAACATAACACTACTAAATAACAAAGGGATCACTGAAAAAATCAAAGAGAAAATCAAAATATACCTAGAAATAAATGACAATGAAAACACGATGACCCAAAACCTATGGGATGCAGCAAAAGCAGTTCTAAGAGGGAAGTTTATAGCAATACAATCCTACCTCAAGAAACAAGAAAAACTTCAAATAAATAATCTAAACTTACACCTAAAGGAATTAGAGAAAGAAGAACAAACAAAACCCCAAAGCTAACAGAAGGAAAGCATTCATAAAATACAAATTAGAAATAAATGAAAAAGAAATGAAGGAAAGAATAACAATGATCAATAGAACGAAAAGCTGGTTCTTTGAGAAGATAAACAAAATTGATAAACCATTAGCCAGACTCATCAAGAAAAAAAGGGAGAAGACTCAAATCAATAGAACTAGAAATGAAAAAGGAGAAGTAACAACTGACACTGCAGAAATACAAAGGATCATGAGGGATTACTACAAGCAACGATATGCCAATAAAATGGACGGCCTGAAAGAAATGGACAAAGTCTTAGAAAAGTACAAACTTCCAAGACTGAACCAGGAAGAAATAGAAAATATGAACAGATGAATTAAAAGCACTGAAATTGAAACTGTGATTAAAAATCTTCCAACAGATTGGAATTGACATGTATACACTGATGTGTATAAAATGGTTGACTAATAAGAACCTGCTGTATAAAAAAAAGAAAAAAATCTTCCAACAAACAAAAGCCCAGGACCAGATAGCTTCACAGATGAATTCTATCAAACATTTAGAGAAGATCTAACACCTATTCTTCTCAAACTCTTCCAAAATACAGCAGAGGGAGGAGCACTCCCAAACACATTCTATGAGGCCACCATCAGCCTCATACCAAAACCAGACAAAGAAGTCACATACAAAAAAAGATAACTACAGACCAATATCACTGATGAACATAGATTCAAAAATCCTCCAGAAAATACTAGCAAACAGAATCCAGCAGCACATTAAAAGGATCATACAACATGATCAAGTGGGGCTTAACCCAGGAATGCAAGAGTTCTTCAACATATGCAAATCAATCAATGTAATACACCATATTAACAAACTGAAGGAAAAAAAAACATATGATAATCTCAAATGCAGCAGAAAAAGCTTTCGACAAAATTCAACACCCATTTATGATAAAAACCCTCCAGAAAGTAGGCATAGAGGGAACCTACCTCAACATAATAAACGCTATATGACAAACCCACAGCCAACATCATTCTCAATGGTGAAAAACTGAAACCATTTCTCTAAGATCAGGAGCAAGACAAGGTTGCCCACTCTCACCACTACTATTCCACACAGTTTTGGAAGTTTCAGCCACAGCAATTGGAGAAGAAAAAAAAATAAAAGGAATCCGAATCAGACAAGAAGAAGTAAAATTGTCACTGTTTGCAGATGACATGATACTATACACAGGGAATCCTGAATATGCCACCAGAAAGCTTCTAGAGCTAATCAGTGAATTTGGTAAAGTAGCAGGATAAAAAATTAATGCACAGAAATCTCTTGCATTCTTATACACTAATGATGAGAACCCTGAAAGAGAAATTAAGGGAACACTCCCATTGACCATTGCAACAAAAAGAATAAAATACCTAGGAATAAACCTACCTAAGGAGACAAAAGACCTGTATGCAGAAAACTATAAGACACTGATGAAAGAAATTAAAGATGATAAAAACAGATGGAGAGATATACCATGTTCTTGGATTGGAAGACTCAACATTGTGAAAATGACTCTACTACCCAAAGCAATCTATGGATTCAATGCAATCCCTATCAAACTACCAATAGCATTTTTCACAGAACTAGAACAAAAAATTTCACAATTTGTATGGAAACACAAAAGACCCCCGAATAGCAAAAGCAATCTTGAGAAAGAAAAACGGAGCTGGAGGAGTCAGGCTCCCTGACTTCAGACTATACTACAAAGCTACAGTAATCAAGACAGTATGGTACTGGCACAGAAACAGAAATATAGATCAGTGGAACAGGATAGAAAACCCGGAGAAAAACCCATGCACATATGGTCACCTTATCTTTGCAAAGGAGGCAGGAATATACAGTGGATTAAAGACAGCCTCTTCAAGAAATGTTGCTGGGAAAACTGGACAGCTACATGTAAAAGAATGAAATTAGAACACTTCCTAACACCATACACAAAAATAAACTCTTAATGGATTAAAGACCTAAATGTAAGGCCAGACACTATCAAACTCTTAGAGGAAAACATAGGCAGAACATGCTATGACATAAATCACAGCAAGATCCTTTTTGACCCACCTCCTAGAGAAATGGAAATAAAAACAAAAATAAACAAATGGGACCTAATGAAACTTCAAAACTTTTGCACAACAAAGGAAACCATAAACAAGATGAAAAGACCACCTTCAGAATGGGAGAAAATATTTGCAAATGAAGCAACTGACAAAGGATTAGTCTCCAAAATATACAAGCATCTCATGCAGCTTAATATCAAAAAAAACAAACAACCCAATCGAAAAATGGGCAGAAGACCTAAATAGACATTTCTCCAAGGAAGATATACAGATTGCCAACAAACACATGAAAGAATGCTGAACATCACTAATCGTTAGAGAAATGCAAATCAAAATCACAATGAGGTATCTCCTCACAGCAGTCAGAATGGCCATCATCAAAAAACCCACAAACAATAAGTGCTGGAAGGGGTATGGAGAAATGGGAGCCCTCTTGCATGGTTGGTGAGAATGTAAATTGATACAGCCACTATGGAGAACAGTATGGAGGTTCCTTAGAAAACTAAAAATAGAACTACCATATGACCCAGCAATCCCACTACTGGGCATATACCCTGAAAAAACCGTAATTCAAAAAGAGTCATGTGCCACAATGTTCATTGCAACACTATTTACAATAGCTATGACATGGAAGCAACCTAAATGTCCATTAACATATGAATGGATAAAGAAGATGTGGCACATATATACAATGGAATATTACTCGGCCATAAAAGGAAATGAAATTGAGTTATTTGCAGTGAGGCGGAATGATCTAGAGTCTGTCATGCAGAGTGAAGTAAGTCAGAAAGATAAAAACAAATACTATGTGCTAACTCATATATAGAATCTAAAAAATAAATATGGTTCTGAGGAATTTCATGGCAGGACCGGAATAAAGATACAGAAGTAGAGAATGGACTTGAGGACACGGGGATGGGGAAGGGTAAGCTGGGACGAAGTGAAAGAGTAGCATTGACATATATACACTACCAAATGTACAATAGATAGCTAGTGGGAAGCAGCTGCATAGCGCAGGGAGATCACCTTGGTGCTTTGTGACCACCTAAAGGGGTGGGATAGGGAGGGTGGGAGGGAGATACAAGAGGGAGGGGATATGGGTATATATGTATACATATAACTGATTCACTTTGTTATACAGCAGAAACTAACACAACATTGTAAAGCAATTATACTGGAATAAGGATGTTAAAAAAAAAATGAGTCTGCAATTACCAGACCCAACAAGCTCTTTTCAGGGGTCGACTGATTGTCACCCTTATTGCTGTTGCTGTGGAGGTAGCAGGAAACCTTCCATCTCTCAGGTGAACTCCCTCTGCCATGTCCAGTTGGCTTACTCTTTCATCAGACCTTCCATAACTTGTAGTCAAAGACTTCTTCTGAGTCTCCTCTACACTTTCTTGGAAAATATTGAGTATTAACTTGGAGTACAAGGTGGTTCCTGATGGACCCTTGTGCTTTATTTACCTCTCCAGCCTCCTCACTTCGTGAGCTTTATACCTTGACCATGTTTTCAACTGCAAAGAACACTGCCAACATCTCTGCTTAGAAAGTACCCTCCTAGTCTTTCCCCCTTATGATTAATGATACATGTATTTCAAAACTCTAACTCAAGTTCCTTCTCTTAAAGCTCTTTTTTAATACTGGTGAAATTGGTAATATTTAAAGTAC
This sequence comes from Monodon monoceros, assembly GCF_005190385.1. Taxonomy (NCBI): domain Eukaryota; kingdom Metazoa; phylum Chordata; class Mammalia; order Artiodactyla; family Monodontidae; genus Monodon; species Monodon monoceros. The sequence goes on from NW_021703784.1 coordinate 32,056,132, forward strand.
TGAACTTAACAGCTGGTACACATGGGCACAAACGAATCAAAACAGACCCTGAATGGAAACAACGTGATGTTCAATATAATGCCTGTGCTCTGTCCCCTGAACAAAGCACACATATTCTTACGTTTATTTATACCTAAGGCCATCTTTCCTCCAGACTGTAAGTCTCATGATAGCATGGACCGTATTATCCATTTCTTTATTTCCAGAACCTAGTCGTAGTAAAGGCACACAGTGATTCCTAATGTTTACTGACACTAAAAATATGAAATATCAGAGAAGACTGAATGCAGGCTTGGCCAAAAAAAAAAAGATATTCAAACATTTACTAAGGTGTGTATGACAAGGGTTAAGTAATTTTCTGGTATTCCCATAGGTCTTATGTCGATAGGAAACCAAGATAGCCTATCTCACAGCTGAGTCAGCAACTTCTTTGGGTAGGCTAATGGACTGTGGCTGTAAGGAGCATAGGTCACCATTTCCTCCTTTCTCCAACACACTGTGACATCCAACCTGATAACCTGTGTCCTTCACTTATAGGTGCAACCCATTCGTTTCTTCCTTAGTTCTTTCATTGCTTTGTTTCTTAGTTCCTCCTCCCTTCCTTAAATATTCTTTGAAAAATATTTTAAATGAAATAATGCTTAGATATATGGTTAAAAATATAGTGAAAGCAGGAATTCAAACAGATACTTGTACACCAGCATATTAGCCAGAAGGTAGAAACATCCCAAATGTCCATCAACAAATAAATAGAGTGTGTACTACAATAGAATATTATTTAGCCATAAAAAGAATGAATTTCTGATGTATGCTACAACAGTTATAATTTCTAAAAAATTATGTTAAGTGAAATAAGTCAGACATAAATTTTATGATTCCATTGATACAAGCTACCTAGAATAGGTAAATTCAAAGAGACAGAAAGTGAAATAGAGGTTACCAGGGGCTGGGGGGAGGTGGGTATGGAAAGTTATTATTTAATGGGTATAGAGCTTCTGTTTGGGATGATGAAAAAATTCTGGAAATGAAAAGTAGTAATGATTGCACAGCCTTGTGAATATACTAATGCCACTGAATTGTACATTTTAAAATGGCAAATTTTATGTTATGTATATTTTACCACAATTAAAAGATACTACTATAAGGCATGTAATAAGAACTAGCGGCTTCCCTCCATGTACCTTCCCATCTTCCAATTCCAATCCCTAGAGTTAACCATTTGTTACTCTGTTTTCTTCTATATTTCTAAATATTTGTACTTCCAATCCTTGATTTATCACTTTTCGACTAATTTGACTAATAAATTATATCTAATTATTTCCTATTATTGCAAATGAGGATTTGGCTCTCTTAATCTTCCCACTTTTGAGTCCCATCTTCTCAGTAGTGCTTGCCTATGTTTCTTTTTTCTGTGTGTTTTGTCCACTCTTTTCCATGTTGGAACTTGAACACTGCTGTTAAAAGACTAGTATCATGTGTTCTTGACACACAAGACTTAGCCCCAGTGCACAGTGTGTGGGGATGGAGGCCAGGCTACTCCCTACAGAGTATGCTTGTCCCTGCTTGGACTGCAATGCTGTCCTGAATATCTACTCACTTGTCTGGTGACCTGGTAGCCAAGCTCAGAGCAGTTCTCTTATTTTCATGGCTGGACCCTAATATGTATATTTCCACCTGCTGGTTCTGGCTGGGTCCTTCTTCCAAAAGACCAATCTCTTAAATTCTAATGCTGTAGCCTGTATGACTTCAATTGGTCTCACTGCCTAGAGATGTCTGCTGCTGTGGTCTGCTCTCCAGAATGAATTCCCGTGGATTAGCTAGTAGATAAAATCAAAGACAAGTTCACCATGCCTCTTTGTACCCTGTAATTAAGTTTATTGCATGTCCCCAGCCCTCAGCTTCCTGGTACTTTCTGCCTTCCCTTTGGACGATGTTCCAAGATGGCTCATAGTTAATCCTTCCGACGTCATGACAGGCAGCCTTTGGAGCCAACCCAAAGCAAAGCAAAATGGAACATCTTCCTTTCCCAGAGATCCAGGGGATGAAACTGGGAACTTGGGCTAGGCTTGGAGAGAAAAAATCATACATTCACAGGAGAACACTGTGCCATGAAGGTGGGGCTCCTGGAAGAAGTAGATGGCTAGAATAGGACAAAAAGAAGCAATAACTAGAAGAAAAAATAGAAGTTCTGGATTTGAGTACTTGAACCTCAGCTTTTTCTTCTGTAGTAATAATATCTGTCATACTTTCCTCACAGAGTTACTATAAACAGCGAGTTAAATGATACATGTGAATGTGTTGTAGCAGGTGTGACTCGCAGTCCCAAATGTCAAGGGGCAAGAAATTTAACATTATTTTTTCATTGCAAGCTCCATTCCCTCTAATAGCAGAAACTTCATTTTGGTCAGCTTGTGGTTCTTCCACTTCCTTGCCTTTGCTTGCAACTGAGCTCCTTGAGATTCATTTTGGATTATTAAATCAATTATCTGAAGACGTACCACAGGCAAGACACTTAAAATAAAAAAAGATTTGTTCTTTTTCACAAAGAAATATGAAGTCCAGTACTTTGCTCCTTTTTAAAACTTTATCTTGAATCCTTTGTGGTTCATGAAGATATCTGACTTTCTTTTGCAGAAAATGTCCCATGGCTTATCTTGCAGGCTGTGACTTTCTAACTCTACCACGTAGAATGCGATGTGAATAGGACGGCAGACTTACGCAGTGCATCTGTGTGAAACACATTTTATTTTTTGATGTTCATTTTACCCTTTATGCGTTCCAACAGAGATGCACTCTTTTAGTATATATGAGGATTTCACAAATACAATTGTGATTTATGAAGGCTGCCATTATAGAGAAAGGAACATGCATTAAAAATAATGTCATTCAGGAGTACTATTTCTAGGCATTGCTTTAATTAGTTATTCACATGCCTAGCTAGTTCTGTGAGTGACATACAATATTCTGTGTGTAACTTACAATATTCAATAAATGTACTCTGAATGCATGAATGAATCAATGAATAAAGATAAAAAAGAAGGTGATATGAAATCACAGTTAAATTTGTTCTCTGGCAGCTTAGTGGCAATTGCCTCACCTCCCCACGCCCCACCTCCACCTCTACCACTAATGAAAAGTTGGCTCTCTTTCGAGTATCTGCTCAAAGTTGATTGTCTGAGACACAGTAATCTCCTGGCCCTCTTCTGATCTGTTTTCCAGGCTGGACCACCTGCTTGCAACACCTTCCTGGCTTCTGCTCTCTCCAGACTGCTTGTCTCATTCTTCAGAGAGCTCTTGGAATTGTGCAGCTCCAGATGGGTAAGAATGCAGGAGGTGGCCTTCCAGAAAGGGGAGGGTCCTGGAGGATGGCCAGGAGTGATTAATTTAGTACCTGAGGTGAATAGAGAGAGGCACCTGGAGATCTGAGGGTATTGGAGACTATGGGGGGGCAAGTCAGCGAAGGTCTTAAAGCAGAAGGAGAGGCTCTATAATTTAACCCAAAGGTGACTGGGAATTTCCTGAGTACTTCCTGAAAGCAATTAAGTCACGTGGGTTATTGTCAGCCTCAATTCTCACATATGAGAATGAGCAGCCTGGTTGGAGCTGCTCTCTTTTTTACTTGTTCTTTATTATCTCATTGACCTTCTAATTTATATATATGTCACTGTCTGGATAAAAGCGTTTCTAGTAGCCCTTCTTTCCCTAAAGGCTATGCATTCACGGCTCAACTGTGACTGGCCATTCCCAACCTGTGTGTCTTTATCTTCCTACAGGAGCATATGTGTGCTGCAATTTCCAAAATCCTTTGGTCTCCAGGCAGAACCCCACCTCTCTGCCACTGTTTCACCTACTGAAGACTACTCTCTTTTCATTTCTCCAGTTGCTAAGTTTTCCCCTCCCTTAAAGATTCCTCTCAAGCTTCAGCTACACTCCACGTCTTGGTGATCTGTTTTCTAGGCTCAGAACACCTCCAAACCAAATAATCTTTACACCTAATGTGCTTCATTACCTAAGTCCTGACAGCTATCATATTGGCTTTCATATTTTTTGAGTAAAGCTGTTTCCTTATAACAAGAGACATATTTATTTTAGAAAAATGAGAAAATGAAGATAAATGAAAAGAAGAAAATTGAGATCAACTTTAATTTCATCATTTTGTAAAACTGCTTCTTCTCATGTAAAAATATTTTATGGATTCTCCACAAAATAGTTGCACTTTTAGTATCTTGATTGAACAAATACATAATGAACAAAAAACTCCTATGATATCAGCAGTGCTTTTAAATAAATTAATAAGTTCTTTTCATAACAATATTACCTATATTTTTAGAAAAATAGTAGTACATATATGACAGAATAGGTTGCCTAGGTTGCATTTTGAGCTTGGTAACACCTATTTTCAGGGTCCTCTGTGAATTCTGGATTGACAAGCTTCCTTCTTTTTATGCAATATTATGTCATTGAGTTAGAGATTTGTAAACTCTAAAGAACTAGGCAAGCATTTAAACACGTACATCTCTGTAACATTTGCATAGTCATGCATATATTTACATATTTTAAATGTCATATATAATGTATATTATGTCACACTTGTGTAATCTATGTAAAAATCACGTGGCTGAACTACCAGTGAAGGTCAGTGTTTTCCAGGTGGACGCACCAAAATTACATAATTGTTGATGCTCTTGATGTTTTTGAATGCCTAGCAATAGAATAGCAGAAGACCGTTTTTTAAAAAATTAGTATTTTTGTGCAAGGAATGCCTTGCATGCTAAAATGGTTTCCCTTTGTCCCCGGAAAACGGTGTAATCCTGTCCAAAATGTCCCTTTTTTGTGAACTTGGGCCTATAGCCAGCATAATCTCTCCATGGTAACCCTCTGGGGACAGGGTGGGTGAGAGGCAGCTATACCACGTGTCAGGTCCATCTGAGACACACAGCAGAGCTGAGGTTAGAGGAAAATAGACGCTATGGCTTGGCTGCTTCTCCTTGGAGTGAAGGGGAGACCCAGTGCAATAGCAAAGTTGGGATTTCAGTAAAAGCTCAACTCTAAATTTGGCTTTGGAAATATGACGACCACACTACCCAACCAGTAAATCTATGCTGCCCTGGGCTTGCCGTGTTTGACCACTTTGTGGGGATGTGTACACTAATTTGAATGCCAGCAGGAGAATAGAATAGTTCCAGTTACTAAAACAAAAGTCTGCCATAATAGCACCTAACATCTCCCCTTTTAGTGCCTAGAGGTTGTAGATACCAGTAAGAATAAGCAAGTGAGAAAGTCAGAGAAGATGAATGCAAAACAGTGATCCTGGCTCCAGGAAAGTAATCCATAAAGCAGATAATTGAGAGTTTAGTCTAATCCTTTATAGAGCTGCATTCTTTCAGATTTTCTCGTTACATAAATTGCTCAACAGGATTAAACTAAGCACTTTCAAAGCTCCATTAACATATTCAATCTGTGAAGTTACTGTTAATGCTCTAAGGGATAACTTACTAAATTGTTAAGTCTTCATGGCAGAAAAAAACAATAATGAAGCTACTACAAGTCATTAAGATTGTAATAAGTAGCACATATGTATGTTTGGAGGATCTGCTTAATTGACATCAGTTTACCTTCTCTAAGAGAAATAATTTTGGTTTCTGAGAAAAAGGAGGAGACAAAAGGAGACCACCACGAATAAGTGATTCTTTGCCTCTAGAAAATTCTCCTGTCTTCTCTCTCTGGATACTATGTTATTTTAGTTCTCCTGAGTAGCTCAGTGTCTCTAAAAATTTGCTCCATAGAAAATTAATTCCATAAGGTGATCTTTAAAAAAGTTTCCTTAATCAAATAGATTTGGGAGATGCTGCATACTATGTCACTGTCTTGGAAATTAACAATGCACACTAGCATATTAACCATCTTAAAATTTTTGTATGTTAAAGAACTCTATTTAACTTTGTTTAATAGCTCATTTCCAAAACTTATATAATGGAACAATATTAAAAAAATACTTACAGATGTTCATCCATACCTGTAAATATTGCTGCTCCAAGGTCCCCACATTTTGAAGCAATGAGTTTTGGGGTTTCAGAGGAAAGGTGGGTTGGACTAGAATGATAAAGGCATTATTCAATTCTGACTGTCAAATAAAATATGCTTTGGGCACCTAGGAAGGCAGTAGTCATGCGCAGCAGGCTTTGTTGAAAGTTGAGATTCCTATATGCCACAGGTAGAGAACTCTAAAGAGATGATATAAGGTAGTCCTTGTTTCAGGGAAGAAAGCCTGAGTCTTCTGAATGTAGCAGTGTGGGAAGAAGAGAGTCAAAATGAAGAGGAACACATGTGTACAGTGGTTTCACTTTTAGACTAAGATCTTGTGGCAGAAGATTGCTAGGTAAATCTGCCATGAGGAAAAGTCAAAGCAGAGGGTCTTGTACATCATTTCTGGGTAAGACCTCTGGGAGAACATCACTAACCAACTGTACCAACTGGAGGGTTGGTATTAGAGTAAAAATAACAGTGTGGTACATTCCTGTAGCCGTTGAGTCCAGGTTAACAACTTTGAACCTCTTTTAGTTCCCAAATGGCATAGAAATGTCCCAGGAATTTTTACAAGACCTATGGGAGAAGAGGAAAATAGCTGAGTAGAGAGCCAGTAAGCCTACTGCTGAAGATGAGTGAGGCAAACCACTGTACAAGATGGACCATCTCAGAGGTCAAGTAAGGAGACTTGCCAGCAAGAGGTCTGATCAAGGACACAGTGGGGTTTTTCAGAGTTATCTTTACTAATTAGAGTAAGGTGAGGTTGAGTCAGTAAGTGAAGGCCCCTGAGTCCTGACTAAGCCAAGAGGCCAGGTCTTGTGTTGACCAGCTGTAGACATCTTCAATGGCTACTAGGAGGCTGACCAGTGACTGAGAATACAAGAGACATCTTTGAGGAAGATTAGAGAAACCAGAAGACAATAAGAGAACCTCCTGTTTTTCACTGCCACTAGGTAGGTAAAAAGTGATGTGGACTTACAGCATGTGACAGCTTCTGTGGTATAAATATACCAGACCTGATTTTAAGCTACCAACATGATATCATCAAATACAGAGTTGGGAAGAGATGTGTATAATTGCCTCAGACTTCATGTAAACCCCACTTTTATGCATAAACTATACCTGGATGCCAAGTTGAGAAGGGATGGGGGAGGAAATAAGAGCCTGAAAGAACATTTATCTAAAGAGACTCAGATATATACTGTTAATGGCCAATTAATGTTCTTTCCATCCCTGCTCCTCCCAAGCTACTTAGTTGAGTGGAAGATTATAAAAAATAATAATATTGGAAAAAAATCTACATATTTTGCACATCAAAGTGTTAAATTTTTTAACACGCTCCATTATTTGAGCACAGAATGATTTTCTACCTCTGGGTTACCAATTTGTGAATCACTACTCTTAACTGCTCTGTCTTCATCAATCACTGATTTCTCTTCTTCCCATAAATTTGAGCTCAGTCTCAGGGAAGGGAGAGCCATTACTGATACTTAATGAAGGCGATGCATCAGAAGCAGTCCAGGAATCTGACTGCAGCTGGGGCCACCAGAGCCCATGCCCAGTCCCATGCCAAGCTCCTCTGCCAGCCCCGCTTGCTCTAGCACTGCTCTCCTGTGGAGCAAGGGGGCTAGTGCTGAAAGGGAGAAAGCACAGACTTAAAGGGAATGGAACCAGCTCAGACCTGACCCTCAGGGCTTCTGTTCCAGTAACCTGGACCTGCCTCTGCCCCCAGTAGGATGGTGCTGGTTACTGAGGAGAAGAGAAGCCCTGGCTCATACCTGAATCTGACCTAGCCACTCCATTTGCAACCCTAACTCCTGCCAAGGTGATAGCTGCCAGAAACCTGTGGGGGAAAGATGTGACTCATGCTCATGTCAGATCCACCTCTCCCACCAAAGCCACTAGGCACACATAGACTGTATAGGGACACTCCTACACAAGGACATCTCTTTAAGACCACAATATATAATTGTTTCACCAAATTTTATAGAGAAAGAGAAAGTTAAGCAAAATGAGAAGACAGAGAAATTTGTTTCAATTAAAAGAAGAAGAGAAAATCCCTGAAAAAACAACTAGTGAAACAGAAATAAAAATTTACCAGACAAAGAGTTCAAAGCATTAATGATAAAAATGCTACATGAATTAGGGAAAAGAATATGTGAACACAGTTAGAATTTTAACTAGGAACTAGAAAATATAAAAAATAAGCAGAACTGAAGAATACAAAATCGAAATAAAAACACAATGAAAGAAATTAATGACAGACTAAGTAATACAGAAGAATGCATAAGTGATCTGGAAAATAGATTAATGGGAAACACCAAATCAGAACAGCAAAAAGAAAAACAAACAAACAAAATAACCATTTAAGAGACCTCTGAGACAGCATCAAGTATACTAATATTTGCATTATAGGGGTCCCAGAAGGAGAAAAGAGAGAGAAAAGTGTTGAAAATGTATTTGATGAAATTATGGCTAAAAACATCTCAAACCTGGAAAAGGAAACAGGTATCCAGCCATAGGTAGTGGAGAGGGTCCCCCAAAAGATGAGCCCAAATGAACCCACAACCAGACGTATCATAATTAAAATGACAAAAGTTAAAAATAGAGAATTCTAAAAGCAGCAAGAGAAAAATAAATACTCATATACAAGGGAACCCCCATAAAGTTATCAGCTGATTTTTCAGCAGAGCCTTTGTAGGCCAAAAGGGAGTGACATGATATATTCAAAGTGATTAAAGGAAAAACCTTCAACCAGGATACTCTACCCAACAAGATTATTATTTAGAATTTAAAGATAGATAAAGAAACCTCTCAAAGAAGCAAAAAACTAAAGGAGTTCATCAATACTAAGCCTATCCTAAAAGACATGTTAAAGGGTCTTTTTCTAAGTGGAAGGAAAAGGTCATAACAAGAACTAAATATCTATAGGAAAGAAAAGATTCCACTAGTAAAAGAAAATATATAGTAAAGGCTGAGGATCAACCACTTGAACAGGCTGGTATGAAGATTAAAAGGCAATAAATTGCAAAACAACTATAACAACAATAATCAGTAAAGGGATAAATATGAAGATGCAAAATATGCCATCAAAAGCACAAAATGTGGGAGAGAGGAGTAAAAAATGTAAATCTTTTAGATGTTTGAACTTAAATGACTACCAGTTTAAAAAATGTAGATATAGGTCAACATATATGAACCTCATGGTAACTACAAATTAAAATCCTGCAATAGATACTCAAAAACCAGAGAGAAAGGAACCCAAGTATATTACCAAGAAAATCATCAATGTGCAAGGTAAGAAACTAACAGAAGAAAAGAACAGAGAAGAACTACAAAAACAACCAGAAAATACGTAACAAAACAGCAATACCTATCAATAATCACTTTAAATGTCGATGGACTAAATGCTCCATCAAAAGACATAGAGTGGTTGAATTAAAAAAAAAAGACCCATCTATATACTGCATACAAGAGACTCACTTCAGAGCTAAAAACACACGCACACGCTGAAAGTGAGGAGAGATTTCATGCAAATGGAAATGACAAGAAAGTGGGGATAGCAATATTCACAGACAAAATAAACTGTAAAACAAAGTCTATAACAAAAGATAAAGAAGGACATTATATAATAATAAAGGGATCAGTACAAGAAAGGGATAAAACACTCATTAACATATATGTGCCAATATAGCAGCACCTAAATATATAAGGCAAATATTAACAGACATAAAGGGATAAATTGACAGTAGTACAATAATAGTAGGGGACTTTAATTCCTCACTTAAATCAATGGACAAATCCCCAAGGCAGAAAAATCAATAAGGAAACAGTGGTCTTAAGTGACGCATTAGAGCAGTTGGACTTAATAGATATCTACAGGACTTTCCATCCCCAAACAGCAGAATACACATTTTTTTCAAGTGCACATGGAACATTCTCCAGAGTAGATCACAGCCTAGGCCAAAAAGCAAGTCTCAACAAATTTAAGACAATAGAAATTTTATCAAGCATCTTTTCCAACCAAATGGTATGAAACTAAAAATCAATTACAGAAACAAAAGTGGAAAAAACACCAACACACTGGAGACTAAAAACATGTTACTAAAAAATCAATGGATTAAAAAGAAATCAAAGAGGGAATCAGAAAATACCTAGCAAGAAATGAAAATAAAAACAGAACCTTCTAAAAGCTATGGGATGCTGCAAAAGTAGTTCTAAGAGAGAATTTTATCATGATACAGGCGTACCTCAAGAAACAAGAAAAGTCTCAAATAAACAACCTAACCTTCTGTCTAAAGGAATTAGAAAAAGAACAAAAAAAGCCCAAAGTCAGCAGAAGGAAGGAAATAATAGAGTGAAAATAAATAAAGACAAAAAAACAAGATAGAAAACATCAATGAAACCAAGAGCAGGTTTTTTGAAAAGATAAACAAAATTGATAAAGCTTTTGCCAGGTTCATCAAGAAAAAAGAGGATGTAAATGAGCAAAATAAGAAAAGAAAGAGGAGAAATAACAACAGATATTACAAAGATACAAAAAATCATGAGAATATTATGAACAGTTATATGCCAACAAATTGGACAACCTATAAGAAATTGACACATTTCTAGGAGCATACAACTTTCCAAGACTGAATCAGCAAGAAATAGGCAATCTGAACAGACCAATTACTAGTAGTGAAATTGAATTTGCAATTAAAAAAAAAAAAACTATCAGCAAATAAAAGTTCAGGACTGGACATCTTCCAAGGGGAATTCTACCAAAAATTTGAGGAAAGTTAGTACCTATCCTTTTCAAAATATACCAAAAAATTATAGAGGAGGGAACACCCAAATTCATTCTATGAGACCACCATTACCCTGATACCAAAACCAGACACAGACACTCCATAAAAGGAAATTATAGGCCAATATCTCTGATGAATATAAATGCACAAATTCTCAATAAGATATTAGCAAACCAAATTCAACAATATATAAAAAGGATCATACACCATGATCAAGTAGGATTTATTCCAGGATGCAAGGATGGTTCAACATTCAGAAATCAATCACCACACTAACAAAAGGCAGGATGAAAATCACATGCTCATCTCAATAGATGTAGAAAAAGCATTTGACAAAATTCAACATTGATTCATGGTGAAAACTCTCATCAAAGTTGGTATGAGGGATATATTTCAATATAGGAAAGGCCATTTGTGACAAACCCACAGCTAACATCATACTCAGTGGTGGAAAGCTGAAAGCCTTTCTCTAAAATCAGGAACAAGACTAGAATGCTCACTCTCACCACTTTTATTTAGCATAGTATTGAAAGTACTAGTCACAGCAATCAGACAAGAAAAAATATATAAAAGGCATCCAATGGGGAAGGAAGAAGTAAAACTGTCACTATTTGCAGATGACATGATATTACATATGGAAATCCCTAAAGTCTCCACCAAAAAAACTATTAAAACTAATAAATGAATTCAATGAAGTTGTAGTATACAGATTAATATACAGAAATCTGTTGTATTTCTATTTACTAATAACAAACTATCAGAAAGAGAAAGCAAGAAAACAATCCTATTTAAAATTATATCAAAAATAATAAAATACTTAGGAATAAACTTAACCAAGGAGGTGAAAGACCTATACTCTAAAAACTGTGAAACACTGATGAAGAAAATTGAAGGTGATACAAATAAATGAAAAGAGATTCGTGTTCATGGATTGGAAGAATTAATACTGTTAAAATGTGCATCTTACCAAAAGCAATCTACAGATTTAATGCTATCGTTATCAAAATACCAATGACATTTTTCACAGGTTTAGAACAAATATTCTTAAAATTTATAGGTAACCACAAAAGACCCTAAATAGCCAAAGCATTCTTGAGAAAAAGGAACAAAGCTGGATGTATTAATATCACACTCCCTGTCTTTAGACTGTACAACGAATTACAGTAATCAAAAAGAAGATGTGGTGTACACACATACACACACCAACACAATGGAATATTACTCAGCCATAAAAATGAAATTCTGCTACTTGCAACAATGTGAATGTGTATAGAGGTTATTATGCTTAGTGAAATAATTCAGACGGAGAAAGACACTCTATATTATCATTTATATGTGGAATCTATAAAATAAGACAAATGAATGAATATAATAAAACTGAAACAGACTCAAATGACATAGAGAACAAACTAGTGGTTACCAGTGGGGAGAGGAAAGAGAGATGGGCAAGACTGGGTAGGGGATTAAGAGATACAAACTACTTTGTATAAAATAAATAAGGGCAAAGATACATTGCACAGGAAAAACATAAATTAAATAAAATATTTTGGGCTCAGGCTCAAAAGTTGGTTTCATGACTCAGGTTTGCTTTCCTCTTGGTTCTCTACTATAATTCTTTATATATATACTGTATGTAATATATTAAAATATATATAACATATAAATATATAAAACTGTATACATATGTAAATTTGTGAGTCTCTATCTGCAGTGTGACACCATCTCTAATGCTCAGCCAAATCATGTCTTATTCGCTTCCCCTTGGTTCTCTGTCATCCCATCTAGCAATATATTCATAACCAAAGCTAGTATTTTCACTGCTCTCAAGTCAATCTCCACTTTCCCTACTTAATTTTCCAGTATTCTTGGAATCATCCTTTTTCCTTCTGTTTACACTCACTTCTAAGTAATGTGTCTTTCACTTTTTACTCTTATGTTCCCCTCTCATTGCCACAGCCCTAGTTCAAACATTCAAGACTTCACATCTAAATAATCAGAATAGTCTCTTTGTATAATGATTTTTGTTTTATTTTGAAGACATATCTTCTGTAAATATTTAAAATAGTTTATCATAAAATATAGTTAAACAAAAATAAACAAACAAGCTAAAAATAAGCCCCAAATTCCACTGCTCTATTTGTTAAATAGGATTTGTTTAATCCCATTTAACCAACACTATTTGTGAAGCCTTTTGGTCAGTCTTTTCCCAAGTATTGTGAACATGTGTGTGTGTGTGAGTGGGGGAGTGAGAGAGAGGTACTGTGCTAGGCACTTTATATATAGAATATCCTTAATTATTCAGAAAATTCCATGAGGTAAATACGATTATTCTCACCTTACAGATGAATAAACTGGGGCTTGGAGAGTCCTGCAAATTTATGGAGCTGGTTAAGTGGAGGAACAAAAGAAGTCGGATAAGGGGGGCTTCCCTGGTGGCGCAGTGGTTGAGAGTCCGCCTGCCAATACAGGGGATACGGGTTCGTGCCCCGGTCTGGGAAGATCCCACATGCCGCAGAGCAGCTAGGCCCGTGAGCCATGGCCGCTGAGCCTGCGTGTCCGGAGCCTGTGCTCCACAACGGGAGAGGCTACAACAGTGAGAGGCCCGCATACCATTAAAAAAAAAAAAAAAAAAAGAAGTCGGATAAATCCCCAAACCTGTGCCCTTATCACTATATTATAACACAACCATGAGAACACATTGTACACACAATAAATGTGACTATTTTTAATGCTAAATATGCATTTTATAAACATGGAATCATAGTATGCATATTACATCTAACCAACTTTTAAATTATATAATTTAAATTTTTATATCAAACATATATTTAAATTTTTAACAATATTCCATTGAATGGCTGTAACATACTTCATTTATCTCTCTCCATTGATAGATATTTCATTATTTCCCTTTTTGCACTATGAGAAAGAAATTTCAGTAAATATTTGTGAACATACATCTTTATGGTTGATGGAATTACAAGTATTTTTTATGTTTATGTGAAATTCTCAATATTGAACACATATATATAGTGTGGATTGGCACCAAAGGGGGCAAGAGAATGAGGGGAAGCCATCACCAGGGGCCAGGCCTGCTGCTGCTGTATTCTCATGGACCACAAAGGAGGGTGAAAGTTCTAGATTCAAACCTGGCCTTTTAGGTCCCCATGATGTAATAGTTTTAAAAGTTTCAAGAAAGCAGAAGAAGAAAGAAAACAATCTCAGCCTAGTGGTTGCCTAATCTGTGCTTGAACACTTGCAGAAGCAAGGAGCTTACTATTTTTCCACAACTCCCAATTCAGTTCTTGCCTGTCTTTAACATTTTGGGAGCCCAAGGCAAGAAACTCATATATTATGTGCCTAAATATTTAAAGTAAATCCTTCAAGCTAAAAAAAAAAGTTATGTGTTTTTTTTCTACTCTTGGCACCATCCCATACTATGAGGTACCTGGTCTGTATGTGTGTGGACATCTTGCCCACAAGTCTGAAGTCTGCATTTTCCCCCTTTGAAGCCCCCAGACTTGGATGCACACACAGGCTTGGGTGCATATATTAGAAAGGAAACTCTTAGAAAAGGCTTGGGAGTATGCATACGGATGAGATTATTTCCAACTGGTGGAATAGTTTCATGAAAGAAGGGCATTTAAGCTATGGACTCCCACAGGTGAAAATGGGAAAGAAGAGAGGAAGTATGTGTGAGGTGTAGGCAGAAGCAAAGGAGTGAGTGAATGCTGGTATGAGTGAGAAAGTGTGGTGAGGAAGCTGGTAGGGATTTTGTAAGACAAAGACCTATGATAGGTTAGGAGGACCTAAAATGATGTAAGGAGGTGGAACTTTATCCTATAGGTAGTGGCGAATCACTAAATTTGTGAGCATGGAAGTGACATAGTTGATTAGATCTGTATTTTAGGCCACCAACTTCAGTAGCGAAATTGAAGGTGAATTGTAGGTATAGATCAGTAGAGAAACTGAATTGTCCTTCAAATTTCCTGCCTCTGAATTTTTCCTCACAACGTTCCCACACAGTAATGGAATAAAAAGTATTACTTCCTAGGCAGTCAGTCATGAAGTGTGGAAAGACAAATGGTGAGTTTAATGTTGGTCCCTAGGTCTACCATCATGCAGCACATATAGCAGAGGACTAGTAACAGTATCCCAGCAGACACTTGCCTTCAGAAGGATGTCCAGTTCTGTTAGTGTAGAACCCATACAATGTCTTAAAAGATTTTGGTTTTCTGGAGTTTTGGCAATAGATTTGTTGGGTGTGTGTGTGTGTGTGTGGCATTAAATACACAAATGCTGAAGACCTGAACCCTATTTGCTATTTACAGTCTGGAGAGGGGCAGAGAACAATGGGTCTCCTGTATGTCTCTGTACTGAAGGAGCTGATAAAAAGCAGAGAGAGGAAAGATAAAGACAGTTACCTTTGGGATCTAATTTGGGAATCTGAAGAACATTGCAAAACAAAATCTGTGTACACACAGGGAAAGTAAAATATCTAGCAATTATACTCTGTTACTCTAGGCATAATTGTGGACTTTAAAAAGTACATGTTATTTATAAGGAACACTATAATTATAATCATTCCATGAAATACATTACTTCCTGGACTGCCTGTAATAGCTCCTTTGAGGCTGTCTGTGGAAGGCCAAATTATTGTTCTAATTTTGGTATGTTGGTTACGGCACAGAGGTGAGGGTTGGTGGCAGTCATCACTGGCTGTCAAATACGCACAATCACATGCTGTGAGGAAACGGGGTTTTTTAGGGTGAAGTTCAGATATTGTACATAAAGCTTCTCAATTTAAAAAAGGCGTGTGACTTGGGTTTGTTGTCTTACCTATTTACTTTGTGAAATTGAATGTAGAGCTGTTAAAGACTTAGGTATTGCCCTCCTCAATCTCTATTCTTATAGTTGATGACGTCAGTGACACCATTTCCTTTTTTCCTTGCTCTGATTATCCAGTCCTTCGTTCTGCCTCACAGCTTTTCCTGCTGACCTCTTCCTCTCTATCTTCTGTTTGTCATACTTCCTGACTGCTCAAAAAGGAAGATCAAAGAAAGCTGACCATCAAGACACTTGGGTTTTTATAATCTCAGCTCTGCCACTTAGTTAGTGGCATAACTTTGGGCAAATCCTATTTCCTTTCTTATCCTAAATTTCCTTCATCAATACAAAGTGGAGTAGGAAATAGATGACCTCCTAGGTACTCTTCAACTCTGACATTTGTGACTTTAACAAACCCAGGATGTAATTATTATAACAGTAGTAAGAGATATAACTAAAGAACAGCTGCTCAAAAATATGAAGTGCTTTTGTGGTAATACTACAGAGACATCATGAATGCTGCAAAACACTTCATGTGAATTAATTTTCTTATATTTTTATGAGGTTTTTTTCTCTCCCAACCCAAAAACTATTTGTCAATGGAGAAATTTACTCTGTTTTTTCCTTTAATCACCATGCAGTACTATATTCAAATTTAAGGATGCTCTGGCCACTAATAATATATGCTAACATTTCTTGTGGAAGAATATTCTGAGATCTAGCTGCTATTGCACTTACTAAATCCCGTGGATAAATGATTGGTTATATAACAGACTCTGTTCTACATCAAATAACGAATGAAGAACAGTTATCCAGAAATTAAACATTTTGCAGAGCATCAATTACTACAAAGGAACTGAGATTTGAAAGCCAAGACCTGAGTTTCAGTCCTGGACTCAACAATTCTTAGTTTGTACCCAAATCCAATTGGGTCCAAGTGACTCAAAATCTTAGCATTATATTTACTCTCGTCACAGAAATTATTCTTGAAAGACAATGTGATGTAATTTCTAGCCAGGAAATAGAGTAATAGCAGTATTCATGAAAAGCAAAAGGTATTTTAGAAAATAAAATACCTGTTTCTGTTATTAAGCAGAAATCACAGTTGGATTTGTGATCAAGGGAGTTATATGTGACAAATATAACTCCTGGTTAATGAGATTCAGGCCAGAATGATTGGGAGCAGAAATAAAGTCAGAAGCCATATGAGGGAGGGAAAAGAGGAGCAATGAGCATAGTATTAGAATATATAACTTCGAGGTGGTAGCAAAAGTTATTTGTGGACATGTCTGATAGGAAATTGAAAATAAAGCCTAGCGGTATATGTTGAGGTACTATTTGTGCAGAAATTATAATTGAAGCCTTATTAGTAGATCTCTGAGAGAGAGAGTATAGAGTACAGATTTTCAGACTTTAGTGGGAATAAGAATATCTTGGAGTTGGTGATTCTGACCACAGAGATTCTGATTCAGTGGGCTTAGGATGGGACAAAGAAATCCATATATTCCACTAGCACCCCAAGGATTTTGATGCAGGTAGTCTGTGCCCTATACTTTAGGGCAGTGGGTCTCAAACTTTAACATGCATCAGAATTACCTGGAGGGCTTGTTAAACCACAGATTGCTGGGCCTCACCCCTAAGGATTCTGATGCAGTAGACCATGCGGCCAGGCAAATTACCATTCTAACAAGGCAAATGCTTATGCTGCTGGTCTGGGGACCACATTTTGAGAATGCCTACCTTAGAATGATTTCACTGACATATAGATATTAAAAGAGATTCAAGAACAGACTTCTGGAAAATAATCACTTTCAGGGGGAGCAGAAAGAAGAAGAACTGGTGCACAGTTAAAAACCCAGAGATAAGCACCATAGGAGTAAGCTGGCTTGAAGATGCAAGTGAGTGAGGGACTAAAAAAGGGAGCAAGGGTCTGGAACAGTCTAAAAGGATGTGGCTA
Source organism: Monodon monoceros (assembly GCF_005190385.1). Lineage (NCBI taxonomy): Eukaryota > Metazoa > Chordata > Mammalia > Artiodactyla > Monodontidae > Monodon > Monodon monoceros. Next base: position 32,073,733 of record NW_021703784.1, read on the forward strand.
AGTCATAGGAAGAGTAAGCTTGCAAAATGAAGGCCATGTCACTTGGCAGGACATGGTGAAGTAGGAGGACTTTGAGCTCACCTCCCTCATGAACACATCAAAACTATAACTACACATAGAGCAACTCTTGCTGAAATTGACCTGAAGACTAGCAGACTGGCTCCTCTACAACCAAGGCTGTAAAGAAAGAATCACATTGGATTTGGTAGGAGGACAGGAAAAGTGATCTAGATGGGACCTTCACCCCTAGTGGGTGACCCAGAAGAGGCAGGTGATATCACAGGCTCATGGATCCTCCCTGGGGAGCGTGGGGTTCAAGCCACACATTAGGCATGCCAGCCCTGGAGTCTGACTCCAGGAAGACAAGCCCCTTTGTTGGTTTGAGAACCAGAGGGGCTTACGAGAGAGCTGTAAGGAACCCAGAATCTGTTCTTGGAGAGTGTGCACACAGTCTTTCTTACTCCTGGGAACACTGTGGAGGCTACAGATTGAAAAATGCCTGGTGTTCTGGCCTGCTTGCCAGGATCACCCAGTATGCCCTCCAGCCCACACTGGGTTCCTGCTCCTGCATCTCCTCTCTGGCACTGATCCCCACTAAGGTGGAGGCAGCCATTGCCAAGGAGAGTGTGCACACTTGGAGGGAACAGAACTGATCTGGGCCCTGACCCTGCCTCTGACCAGAGCAGAGGCAGATATTGCCAGAGCAGGAGTCTGTGTACAAACTTGGGAGGGAGTGGAACCAGCTCCAGGGTAGAGGTTGCCACTGCAGGTGTGTGCATCTGTGTGCAGACTTGGGAACATGTGGAAACAGCTGAGTAATATGACTCCAACCCTTTCAGTCCCGACCCAGTCTCTAACCAAGGTGGCATACCTGGGAAAAAGTAAAACCAGTGCAAAAGTGCAGCCCCAAGACCTCAGGCCCCAGTACCCTCAATCATCATAGAGATGGCTATTACATCTGGGAGAAACCCAACTCCCTCAGGGCTCCTGCTCTAGCCCCTTGGACCCTGACCCCACCCCCAACAGGACAGTGACTGCCATTGAGCCTAGAAGAAGCCCAGGCTCACACCTGGCTTTGGCTTCAGCCCCTCTGAATCCAGCCCTACCTCCCAGCAAGGTGGTGTGTGCCAGATCACCCAAGGGGAAGGCACAGCCTGTGCTCATTTCAGATCCCGATCTCCCCCAAAGCCACTGAGCACACATAGACTGCAAAGGGATGCTCCCACACAAGGATTTGCCTTCAAAGACTGGGATAGATAACTGTTTCACCTAATTTTGTAGAGACAGAGAAAGTTAAACAAAATGAGAAGATAGAAATATATGTTTCAAATAAAAGAACAAGAAAAAAAACCCTAATGAAAAAGAGATAAATAGTTTACCTGATAAAGAGTTGAAAGCAATAATAAGAAGAATGTGAAATGAGAAATGACTTTGGGAAAACAGTAGATGAACAAATGGTAATTTCAAAAGAGAACTAGAAAATATAAAAAAGAACAAAACAGAGCTGAAGGATATAATAATGGAACTGAAAAATACAGTAGAAGGAATTAACAGATTAGGTGATACAGAACACTTAAGCAATCTGGAAGACAGAATAGTGAAAATCACCCAATCAGAATAGCAAAAGAAAAACAAAAAACAAATAAACAAAAAAAGAGGATCATTTAAGGGACCTCTGGGACAACATCAAACATACTGACATTTGTATTATAAGGGTTCCAGAAGAAGAGAGAAAGAAAGGGGCAGGAAATGTATTTGATGAAATTATGGTTGAAAACTTCCTAAACCTGAAGAAGGAAACAGATATCAAGGTACAGGAAGCAAAGAGAATCCCAAACAAGATGAACCCAAAGAAACCCACAGCAAGATAAAGATAAAGATAAAGATAATGATAAAGATAAAGACTTTTAAAGGCAGCAAGAGAAAAACAAAGAGTCACATGCAAGGGAACCCCCATAAGGCTATCAACTGATTTTTCAACAAAAACTTTGCAAGCCAGAAAGGAGTGACATGATATATTCAAAGAGCTGAAAGGAAAAACCTGCAACCTAGGATACTCTACCCAGCAAGATTATCATTCAGAATTGAAGGAGACATAATGAGCTTCTCAGACAAGTAAAAACTACAAGAGTTCATCAATACTAAACCCATCTTGAGTCTTCTCTAAGTGGAAAAGAAAAGGCTACAACAAGAAATAAGAAATTATAGGAAGGGAAAAATCGCACAAGTAAGGGCAAGTATATGGTAAAGGAAGTGGTTCAACCACTTAAATAAGCTAGTACAAAGGTTAAAAGACAAAAATTATAAAATCAACTATAACTACAATGAACAGTTAAGGGATAGGCTTGAAGATGTAAAATGACATCAAAAACACAAAATGTGGGGAGAGGAGTAAAAATGTAGATCTTTTAGAGTATGTTTGAACTTAAATGACCTCCAGTTTAAAACAAGTAGATATAGTTATAGGTCAACATATATGAACCCATGGTAAACACAAATCAAAAACCTACAAAAGACACACAGAAACTAGAGAGAAAGGAGCACAAGCATACCACTAAAGAAAATCACCAAACCACAAGGAAAGAAATGAACAAAAGAAGAAAAGAACAGAGAACTATAAAAACAACCATAAAACAAATAACAAAATGGCACTAAGTACATTCCTATCAATAATGACTTTAAATGTCAATGGACTACATGCTCCAATCAAAAGACATAGGGTGGCTGATTGGATAGAAAAAACAAGACCCAAGACCCATCTATATGCCGCTTATAAGAGACTCACTTCAGAGCTAAAGACTCACGCATACTGAAAGTGAGGTAATGGAAAAAGATATTTCATGCAGATGGAAACAAATGGGATATATATATATATATATATATATATATATATATATGTACAATGGAAAATTATTCAGCCATAAAAAGATGAATTTTTGCCGTTTGCCAAAACATAGATGGACCTGGAGGGTATTATGCTTAGTGAAGTAAGTTGGACAGAGAAAGACAAATACTTCATGTTTCTACTTATATGTGGAATCTAAAAAATAAAGCAAATGGACAAATACAACAAAACAGAAACAGACTCCTGGATACAGAGAACAAACTAGTGGTTACCAGTGGGAAGAGGGGTTGGGGGAAGCCCAGGATTGAGGAAGGTGATTAAGAGGTACAAACTACTAGATATAAAATCAATAAGGTACAAGGATGTAATGTACAGCACAGAGAATATAGCCAGTATTTTATAATAATTTTAAATGGAGTATAACCTATAAAATATTGATCCATTATGTTATACACCTGAAATTAACATAAAATTGTAAATCAACTATACTTCAATTAAAAAATTTGAAAAATATGCTCAACATCACTAATTATTAGGAAAATGCTAATCAAACTAAAAATAAGATACTGGAACTTACCTAAAGTAGATCTTAAATTTAAAAAGTTAAAAACATCAAGCATTCACATGGAGGTGGATCATTTGGAGCTCTCATACATTGCTGGTGACAATGTAAGACAGCATAACCATTTTGGAAAGCTGTACTTCAGCTCCTTATAAAGTTAAACATGTACGTACTGTATGACCCACACAAAAACCTATACATGAATATTTACAGCAGCTTTGCTTATAATAGTTAAAAAATGGAAAACAGTAGCTATCATTCCACAAGTGCTTAGAAAATCAAACTAAGGCACATCCATACGATGGAATACTGTGCAGCAATAAGAAGAATGGACTTTAGATTCGTGCGTAAACATGGATGAATCTGAGACGCACTTTGCCAAATGAAAGAACTCAGACCTGAAAGGCTACATGGTGTATGATTCCAATTATATGACATTCTGCGAAAGGAAAACTATAGGGAGGAAAACAAATAAATGATGCCTGGAGCCATGGGGTGGGCAGAAGAGTTGTCTTTAAAGGAGTAGCACAGGGGAATTTGGGGTTGGGGTTTAGAACTCTTCCATATGGAACTGTGGTGGTAAATACATGACTCTATACACTTGCCAATCCTTTAGATGTATACACCACAAAAATAAACAACTATTTACTGCACATTAATAGAAAATCAACAAGGATGTGAATAAAGATGGAATATAGACTGTGCAGAAAAATGAAGGCCATAGCTACCTAACTGGATGTCAAAAAAGGATGTCAAGATCAGGAAAATAAAGAGAGGGGAGAAATCTTCAACTTCTTATTCCATTGAAAAGTCCTTGCTTTCTTTCATTTCTCTGGTGCACTTGTCCTGCAAAATACCATTACATGTTTGGTCAGCCCCCATATATGGCTATTGAGTGCCTCAAAGTAACTAAAACCTTTTCTGAATAAAGGTATTCAACCCCGTGTATTGTCTTATTTTTCTCAGCTAAGCTCTCTTTCACATTTCTCATATTCCCAAAACCCATTTTTGAAATTACCTAGCATTCCCACCATATCTCCTCAATACTCTCAGCAGATACTCTTTCAATGTCTTGAGCCTTGATCCTTTCCTTTTATTTGTTAGTGTACGGAATAATTAGTTGGTTCTCTATCATCCTCCAAAAGTGAGCACTGAGGTTGTTTTTAGTGTGATCCTGAACTCAGGGATTTAAAAATATTTTATTATGTTTTTATCCATTAAATTACTGTTTTTTTTGATACTCAAATTTTCTCAATTTTGGCCAGTAGGAAATACTTCAAACTGGACCCTTATCCTGCTGGTACAACCTCAGTAATCACCGATAGCTCTTTTGCTTTCCAGTATGACAAACTTTCCAGATCCGTATTGTATATACCTTGTCTGAGACTGGGATTCAGCCATTTGTTCAAGAAGCCTTTACTTATTTTAATTTTTAAAAAGTTTACCAGCTGGAAATTGCAGTGTGTTCAGAATTACAGGGTGTTTTCTATTCTCTTTTTGAAGCACTCTCCTTTTGTTTCTAATTTTTCTTTAACTTAACTGGATGATTCTTCTCAGTCTTTATAAGTATTGATTTCCCACACAATCTCAACATACACACACTCTCCAGGTGATCATATCCATTCCTCTAATCTACAAAAACTACACCCTTATGACAATATTTTTCAATCTAAGCTACCAGCAAGGGCCTCTCTTATAAACTCTCTATTCCTCATCACATTTCTTCATTCTTTTTTCTTTTTAAAAATCCCTCCCTTACACCTTACACCACCCTGTTTCCCCTCCATATCTGTTAATGTCACTCCACTACCACCCATGCAGATTTTCAAGCCAAAATCTAGGGGCCCTTGTGGAGTTCCCCTCTTTTTCTCATTTACCACTTGCAGCCCATTACTGAGACCTGTCAATATTAACCACTACCAGAGTGGACCACAACACCCTAACCTCCAGAAGTATTCAGCACCTCCTAATGGGTATTCTGCCTTGACTCTTGGACCCTCTTCAGTCTACTCTCAGCAGAGCACCTGGCAGAAGTTTAAAAAATGCTTAGACATGTTACTAATCTCAGCCTAAAACCCAAGGCTTACCATCACATTTAGAATAAAACCCAACCCTTTATCATGGCCTTCCAGGCCTCTGTTTACTTCTCAGCCCTGATCTCTCCCCTTATTCACACTTTGCCAGCCAAATGGCTGTGTCTATTCCTTAGACACACCAGGTTCATTCTTCTCGCTGAATCTTCACTCTTTCCAATAACTCTCCTGAGAATGTACTCCCCTATCACATCTCTTATTTCTAATAGCTCTCTTAGCAGTTTCCTTCATCCATCTGGAATTTATTGCAAATATTTATTAAATAATAGAATGAATAAGTGGATAAAGCTGAATAAATCAATATTTCTTTCTTCAATTTTGTTCTCCTTCAAAAATCTTCAATTTTGATGTCAGAATGAGATCAAGTACCAGGAGTAAAGGGAGAGGAAATATATAAGAACTTGAAGGTAGGAAATGCTTAGTATAGTTATTGTAGTTCAAGTACTGGAAAATTCAATGAAGAACATGTAGAAGTAACCTGGCATCTCTGTTGGAGTCTTATGTGAATATTAAACTTTAGATTGTTAACAATAACAAGGACACACGATATTTAGATCTATAGCTTAGGCAGTTTTAATTGATATGGAGACACGATACTGAAATGCCTTTGCCCCTAAGATTGTACCAAATTTTCACTTAGAGTTCTGTGATGTGAGACTTGAAAATTTGTGAAAAGAAATGAAAAAACCCACTATTTTCATATATGTGTTATATGGTTTTCCTTGGCTAACTATAAGAAACAATGTTTTTGGGAATTTTACAGCACTTAACAGTCTTGTTCTACGGTCTTTTGGCCTCCATTATTTCTGATGAGAAATTAGTAGACATTCAAATTGTTGTCCCCTAAATGTAATGTATAATTTTTCTCTAGATGCTTTCATGGTATTTTTACTTTTGATTAATTTTTTTTTAACAGTGTGACTATGATGTGCCTAAGCATATGGTTTTCATTGCACTTATTCTACTTGGGGTTCACTGAGCTTTTTGAATCCATAAATGTATCATTTACAAAATTTGAGAATTTTAAATCTATTATTTCTTCAAATATATTTTTCTGCCATATTCTCTCCTCTCCTTCTGGGATGTCAATTACACATATGTTCGATCCTTTGTTATATTCCTATAAATCCTGATCATTTGGTTTCATTCTTTTTTCCCTCTTACTCAGATTGGATGATTTCACTGATCTATCTTTAAGTTCACTGATCCTTTCTGCTATGTATTCATTCTGCTTTCAGCCCATCTACTGATTTATTTTTCACATTTCATGTGTTTTCATTTTAGAATGAAAAACGTGATTTTATTTTATAGCTTCTGTTTCTTTGCTGATATTTCCTCTCTTCTTATTCATCACAAGCATGTTTTCGCTTACTTCACTGAGCAGAGTTATAACAGCAGGCATAAAATCTTTGTCTACTAATTCTAACACAGAGGTTATCTTGGGATTAGTTTCTGTTGATTGTCTTTTCTATTGAGAATTGTTGATATTTTCTTGGTTCTTCGTTTGCAAAGTGATTTGGCATTATATTCTAGACATTCTGAATATTATGTGTGGTGGCTCCAAATTCTGTTACTTTCTTATGAGGAATGTTTATTTTTTGTTTCTTGGATGTTTGTTTGTTTCTCTAGACAGACAATAAACTTGTTTGGACTCAAACTGAAAACTCTTTCTCTCGGGTATAAGCTCCAATTTAAATTACACTCCCTTATCCTTAGCTAGGTGGCTTCTGGTTGCATGATTCAGGGGCTACCAGAGATTTGGGCACAGTTATATAGAGAAGCTGAGGGTCATTTCTATTTATCTCTCTTTTCCAGAATTTCCCCTTCACTATCCAGTTGCTGTAGTCTCTTAAATTCTTTCTTCTAGTTCTTCAGTCTACAAGGACTATCTATGGGTTTTAATAAATACTTTTAGTAATACTACTAGGCACTGACTACCTGCACTCTCAGGTTACAAGTCATAAAAACAGGAAGCTCACCATGGTAGTTTTCTTTCCCTTTGTCCACGTGCTGATTTCCCTCTTCCTTTTGGTCACTCTCCAGTAATTTCAGGTACATTTTTGTCTGTTTATTTGTTTTATTTTGTTTTGTTTTTGCACTGAGTTTGTAGTTAGTATCCTCAGGAGACTCAGTATGATAGAGGTGTATTTAGCTATCCTGGCAGTGGAGCTTTAAGGAACATTCTTTACTTAAAATTTAAAATAAAGTTTACTTAAAATTTTAGTATTTTTGATATCAAAATACTAAAATATATTTAAATGAGAGATAATAGTTAATGTCTATTATTATCCAAAATCAAAGTCTTTTTTTTTTCCCTTCAAGACTTTGCTTGGACTTTTAGAATGAAAGATTATAGAATAGTTTCATAGTTTATCCTTTTCTGTAACTTATTAAATGCAATTTTCATTACTTGGTTTTATTCAGTGACTATTTTGCATGGGCATGGTTTTTGGCCATGGATATACATTGAAGGGTAAATTAGAATATCTACCCTTAAGAAGCTCTATTTAATAGAGGAGACCAAATACATCAACAAGTATTGTAACAGAGGTATTAACTGCTATATCATAGGTAGTTCCAAAGTGCTTTGGGAACACATGGAAAGGTAAAATTAGCTTTGTTTGTAGCGTAGGTGTGGAGGGACAAGGAAAACACTGTAGGAAAAGATAAGATTTATAAACTGAGCCTTGAAAGTTTATATGAGCTCTCAGGTAGTTCAAACAGCGATATATATATATATATATATGTATATATGTACATACATGCATACTGAGGGTCAAAAGCCATGAATAGTTACCTTTTAATGATGCTATGCACACTATGTAGCTATAAATTTAATTAATTTGATACCATAATTGACATTTCAGGAGAGAATGTGATTTCATCAGGGAAGGCAATGATCTCTTTAATTCATTTTGAAAAAACTTTTAATTTTGAAATATCATAGATTTATAGGAAGTTGCAAAGATAGTACAAAGAGTTTCTGTGTATTCTTCACTCATCTCCCAATGGTCACATCACACATAATTATAGTACAATATAAAAACCAGGAATTTAATATTGGTATAATGTATGTGTATAGCTCTATGCCATTTTAACACAAGTATAGATTTGTGTAGCCACCACAGCATCAAGATAACAGAACAATTACGTCACCACAAAGACTTCCCTCATGCAACCCCTTTATTATCACATGCACTCGCCCCCTCCAACTATCCCTAACCTCTGAAATCCACTAATCTCTTTTCCATCTTTATAATTTTTTCATCTTGAGACTGTTATATAAGTAAAATCACCTTATGTGACCTTATGAGACTGGCTTTTTTCACTCAGCACAATGCCCTTGAGATCCAACCAAGTTGTTGCGAGTACCTTTATGTATTGCTGTATGTTTTTCTCTCAACATTACTCTAGCTGCATTCCTAAATGTTGATAAGTTGGGTTCTCATTTTCATTAAATTCAATATATAGTTTTGTGTCCCTTTAGACTTCTTTCTGAACCCATGGATTATTTTGATTCCAAGTGTTTGTAGGTTTTCCTGTAACCTTTCTATTACTGATACTGATTTAATTCCATTGTATTCAGAGAACATACTCCATATGATTCCAGTTCTTTTAAAATTTGTTGAGGTACCTTTTATGACTCAGGATAGGGTCTGTTTTGGTAGATGGTCCATGGGTGCTTGAAAAGAATATTTGTTCTTCTGTTGTTGGGTACAGTGTTCAATAAAGGTCTCTTAGCTCATGTTAGCTGATATCTTTGTTGAGTTCTTCTCTAGTCTTGTTGATTTCTGTCTAATTGTTCCATCAATTACTGAGGGAGGGGGTTTAAAGTCTCTAACTATAACTGTGACTTGTCTATATCTCCTTTCATATCTATCAGTTTTTTAAAAAAAATTTGAAGTGTAGGTGATTTACAGTGTTGTGTTAGTTTCAGGTGTACAGCAAAGTGATTCAGATATATGTATATATGTATATATATACATATATCTATGTATATATATTCTTTTTCAGATTCTTTTTCATTATAAGTGGGGAGGGGCATGCTGGGCAGGAACAGAATGGAGAGGAGGAGAGGACAGGAATAGATCTACAGATTTTCATACTAAGATGAAGGAAGTCAGACAGAGAAAAACAAACATCATATGACATTACTTATATGTGGAGTCTAAAAAAAATGATACAAATGAACTTATTTACAAAACAGAAACAGACTCACAGACATAGAAAACAAACTTATGGTTACCAAAGGGAAAAGTGGGGGTGGGGGGGGAATAAATTAAGTGTTTGGGGTTAACAGATACATACGACTATGTATAAAATAGATAAATAACAAAGGCCCACTGCATAGCACAGGAACTATAGTCAATATATTGTAATAACCTGTAATGGAAAATAATCTGAAAAAGAATAGATATAGATATAGTTAGATAGATATACAGAGAGAACTGAATCACTTTGCTGCACACCTGAACTAACACAACACTGTAAATCAACTATAGTTTAAAAAATACATATTAAAGAGAAGGTGGGAGAGAGGGACGGACATGGTAGTGTTGGACTAACCTATTGACACTATGCCATTGTAATATCATTTTACATTTGAGGGAAATGGGAGAAGGATGGGATAGAGCCCTGTGTAGGAAAACACTTCAAAGCCTATGGGCCTTAAAATAGAACTTTAGTTTCGTAGCATGTTGGGAACTTTAGTTAGCAGTATGTGGGATCTAGTTCCTTGACCAGGTATCCAACCAGACCCCCTACATTGGGAGCCTGAGCCTTAGCCACTGGACCACCAGGGAAGTCCCTCAGGACTAATTCCTAACAAGCACTTCCACCACCGAAGAGCGCCAAGGCCCTTGACTTCCCCAGGCATTTAGCTGCACCACAAAGCCTGTGGGCCTCCATCTGGGGGGTCGTTCTTGCTGTCTCTGGCCACGTTGCCGCATCCTTCAGGGACACATTCTTCACGTTGAAGCCCACGTTGTCACCGGGCAGGGCCTCAGGCAGGGGCTCGTGGTGCATCTCCACAGACTTGACCTCAGTGGTGACATTGCTGGAGGAAAGATGACCACCATGCGGGTTTCAGGAAGCCGGTCTCCACACGGCCCACGAGCACAGTGCCAATATCTGTGCAATAGGAGAAGGGCAGGCAGTCACAACAATTCTAGACACACCCAGTGAGAAATGGCTTCCTGGGAGGTCCCTTGGTTCTTGGGATCAAGGACCAAGGTCACCTGCAGCACTGGTAGGAAGCACTGAATCCGATGACTGGCTGTTTATGCTGTATATCAGATAAACTGGAAGTGCTGGGGCCTTTGGCACTTTATCCCAGCTCACAAGTCAGGATCTGAACCCTGGCAAATCACACACCGGAGCTCATTCAACTCCATCATTCCTATAGAAGCCCTGTCACCTCACCTCCAATCTTGTACAAGTCTTGCAGAGGCAGCCTCAGGGGCTTGTTGACCGGGCAAGTGGGAGGGAGGATGGAGTCCAGAGCTTCCAGCAGAGTCACCCTGGTGGCGCTGCCCTCCTTTTGCTCAACCTTCCAGCCCTTGAATCAAGGCATATGTGGAGATGGGGATGCAGAGCAAAGAGAGGTGAGCCTGGGGCGTGGCTACCTGGGCTCCCACCCCAGGACCAGGACCAGGACCCGCACCAGCTGCCCACCCGCCCGGCCGCCCACAGACCCAGCCCACACTCACGTTGGTGCTGGGCTCTAGCATGTCACTGTGCCAGCCCTAGATGGTCACAAAGACCGCTGAGGCCGATCTTCTTGATGTAGGCGCTCGCTTCCTTCGTGATCTCCTGGAAGCGCATGGAGCTGTAGGCGGGCTCGGTGGAGTCCATCTTGTTGTCGGGCACGATCAGCTGCTTCACGCCCAAGGTGAAGGCCAGCAGCCCATGCTTGAGGGTCTGCCCTTGCTTGGAGATGCCCGCCTGGAACTCGCCCAGCAGCCGGCCACGATGAGCACTGCGCAGTCAGCCTGCAGGACACAGACATCACGGGGTCAAGGGGTTAGTTAGAGGAGGGAGCGCCGGACAGGTTGGGAAGACGCTAGAGCTTCGGACAGCCCCAGGCCCCTTGGTAAAGCTCCGGGAACGTATGGAATGGCATGGGACCCTCTCCAGAAGTGGAAAAATTCGTGGGTCCCTTGGTTGCTGCTGTGCACAGAGGTCCCTCCTTCCAGTTAAACTCTCACCCAGTACCACACATGAGGTTTTAGCTCCTTCCTCCCGGACCCCAAGTGAACTACTTGTCTGGGTGTCAGAAAACCTGGTCCCTGCCCCAGCCTGAAAGGGGGACGGTGTCTGAGCCTCCTCATTAGAGTCTGTCCTCCTCCAGTTCTTTCAGAATTGATGATTGGTATGGGGTGAGGAAAACCTTCTAAGGCTTATGATACTGACCTTCCCCAAGTCCCAGAAATAAAGCCTAAGTTTCCTCCCCTTCCGAACCTCTCCTCCCTCCCTCCACCGCCCCTCCCCCCCCATAGGGAGGCCCCTGGGAACATGGGCTACTTTACCTGGGTGGTGACCGTGATCATGTTCTTGATGAAGTCCCTGTGGTCCGGGGCATCAATGATGGTGATGTAGTACTTGCTGGTCTCAGAATTCCACAGGGAGATGTCGATGGTGTTGCCACTGCTCTCTCTCTGCCTTCTCTGCCTTCAGTTTGTCCTGCACCCAGGTGTACTTGAAGGAGCACTTGCCCGTCTACAGAGCGACGGCAGTGAGTAGAGCATCATCGACGGTGAGCAGAGGAGTCTAGCCTGGCGACTTCAGCGGTGCCTTAGACCTGACAGCGCACCCTGCTGTCCATGCTCTGCCACCAGACCCACCCAGGAGCTGGACATCCTTCCTCCAGCTCCCCGCCAGTCCTAGACACAGACACCGCGGGTGCCTTACCTCCACTGCCTCCTGCTCAAACTTCTCGATGGTCCTCTTGTCGATCCCTCCACACTTGTAGATGAGATGCCCGGCGGTGGTGGTGGAGGTGCCAGAGTCCACATGGCTGATGATAGTGATATGGGTCTTCTCTTCGCCCATGGTGGCGGGTTCCTTCCTTCAGTCACTGTTAGACTGGAGCACAGGGTGGGTGAGGCCAAAGCATTCCAGGCAGACCCCCCTATCTCCTCTCCTCCCCTCCACCTTGCTTCTGCCAAGCACCCCCCTCCCCACTTCATGGCCTAGCCCAGAGCCTAGGACAGGGTAGTGTCAACTGAAAAGTAAAACCAACTTGCCAGGCTCACACCCCGGTAAGGGTCAGGGTCCCAGGGGCATAGCTGGTACTTCCAAGTACATAGTCCTGGCCCATCCATCTTTCTCCTGTGTGGGCCTTCCCCAGAACATGTGGGGGCTTAGCCATCCCCCATTCCTCCCATCCCCCCACCCCACCCCCACTCCTGACCCACTTTTTGCACAAGAAGCCCTGACATTCCATACTTTCAGCTTTTCCCCTGCCCCCTGCAAGTCCCTACCTCCAGGGAAGAACGAATGAAGTCGACCCAGCAAGAACTGAAGCAGTTACGATGATAGTTAACATCAAGATGTCTTGCTTCCTGCTTTTATAAACCTAGCACTGGACCCTCCTTCTGGCTCCACCCACATCTAACACCCAGAGCCAAAACTGATTTAGGAAATACCATTCTCTACCCTCAAGCCCAATTTCACAGACTTCTTCCTTGACAGATTGGATATTTGGATGAAGAGAGGGTGGGTGACCAACGTTGACAGCAGCACTATTTACAATAGCCAAGGATATGGAAGCAACCTAAACAGATGAATGGATAAAGAAGATGTGAGATGTATATAGTGATATATAGATAGATAGAGAGAGAGAGAGAGATTGAGATCTACACAATGGACTATTACTCAACCATAAAAAAAATGATATAATCTCATTGGCAACAACATGGATGGACCTAGAGATTATCATACTAATTGAAGTAAGGAAGACAGAGTAGGACAAAAATCATATGATATCACTTGTATATGGAATCTAAAAAGGTGATACAAATGAGCATATTTACAAAACAGAAACAGACTCACAGACATAGAAAACAAACTTATGGCTTCCAAAAGGGAAAGGGGATGGGGAGGAAGAGATAAATTAGGAGTTTGTGATTAAGAGATACACCATATTGCATATAAAATAGATAAACAACAAGGATTTACTGCATAGCACAGAGAATTAAAGTCAATATCTTGTAATAACTTACAATGGAAAAGAATCTGAAAAAGAATCACTTTGCTGCACACCTGAAACTAACACAACACTGTAAATCACCTATACTTCAATTAAAAAAAAAAACTTATAGATATGAAAGGAGATATAGACAAGTCACAGTTATAGTTAGAGACTTTAAACCCCCTACCTCAGTAATTGATGGAACAATTAGACAGAAATCAACAAGACTAGAGAAGAACTCAACAAAGATATCAGCTAACATGAGCTAAGAGACCTTTATTGAACACTGTACCCAACAACAGAAGAACAAATATTCTTTTCAAGCACCCATGGACCATCTACCAAAACAGACCCTATCCTGAGTCATAGAAGATACCTCAACAAATTTTAAAAGAATTGGAATCATACAGAGTATGTTCTCTGAATACAATGGAATTAAATCAATATCAGTAACAGAAAGGTTACAGGAAAACCTACAAACACTTGGAATCAAAATAATCCATGGGTTCAGAAAGAAGTCTAAAGGGACACAAAACTATATATTGAATTTAATGAAAATGAGAACCCAACTTATCAACATTTAGGAATGCAGCTAGAGTAATGTTGAGAGAAAAACATACAGCAATACATATAGGTACTCGCAACAACTTGGTTGGATCTCAAGGGCATTGTGCTGAGTGAAAAAAGCCAGTCTCATAAGGTCACATAAGGTGATTCTACTTATATAACAGTCTCAAGATGAAAAAATTATAAAGATGGAAAAGAGATTAGTGGATTTCAGAGGTTAGGGATAGTTGGAGGGGGCGAGTGCATGTGATAATAAAGGGGTTGCATGAGGGAAGTCTTTGTGGTGACGTAATTGTTCTGTTATCTTGATGCTGTGGTGGCTACACAAATCTATACTTGTGTTAAAATGGCATAGAGCTATACACATACATTATACCAATATTAAATTCCTGGTTTTTATATTGTACTATAATTATGTGTGATGTGACCATTGGCAGAAGATGAGTGAAGAATACATAGAAACTCTTTGTACTATCTTTGCAACTTCCTATAAATCTATAATATTTCAAAATTAAAAGTTTTTTCAAAATGAATTAAAGAGATCATTGCCTTCCCTGATGAAATCACATTCTCTCCTGAAATGTCAATTATGGTATCAAATTAATTAAATTTATAGCTACATAGTGTGCATAGCATCATTAAAAGGTAACTATTCATGGCTTTTGACCCTCAGTATGTATGCATGTGCATATATACATATATATATATATATATATATATATATATATATGTCTATCACGCTGTTTGAACTACCTGTGAGCTCTTATAAACTTTCAAGGCTCAGTTTATAAATCTTATCTTTTCCTACAGTGTTTTCCTTGGTCCCTCCACACCTACTCTACAAACAAAGCTAATTTTACCTTTCCATGTGTTCCCAAAGCACTTTGGAACTACCTATGATATAGCAGTTAATACCTCTGTTACAATACTTGTTGATGTATTTGGTCTCCTCTATTAAATAGAGCTGCTTCTTAAGGGTAGATATTCTAATTTACCCTTCAATGTATATCCATGGCCAAAAACCATGCCCATGCAAAATAGTCACTGAATAAAACCAAGTAATGAAAATTGCATTTAATAAGTTACAGAAAAGGATAAACTATGAAACTGTTCTATAATCTTTCATTCTAAAAGTCCAAGCAAAGTCTTGAAGGGAAAAAAAAAGACTTTGATTTTGGATAATAATAGACATTAACTATTATCTCTCATTTAAATATATTTTAGTATTTTGATATCAAAAATACTAAAATTTTAAGTAAACTTTATTTTAAATTTTAAGTAAAGAATGTTCCTTAAAGCTCCACTGCCAGGATAGCTAAATACACCTCTATCATACTGAGTTTCCTGAGGATACCAACTATAAACTCAGTGCAAAAACAAAACAAAATAAAACAAATAAACAGACAAAAATGTACCTGAAATTATTGGAGAGTGACCAAAAGGAAGAGAGAAATCAGCACGTGGACAAAGGCAAAGGAAACTACCATGGTGAGTTTCCTGATTTTATGACTTGTAACCTGGGGGTGCAGGCAGTGCCTAGTGTTGTTACTAAAAGTATTTATTAAAACCCATAGATAGTCCTTGTAGACTGAAGAACTAGCAGAAAGAATTTAAGAGACTACAGCAACTGGATAGTGAAGGGGGAATTCTAGAAAAGACAGATAATTAGAAGAGACCCCAATAGCCAAAGCAATCTTGAGAAAGATGAACAAGTTGGAAGTATCACATTTCTTGATTTCATACGATATTACAAAGTTATAGTTATCAAAACATTATAGTACTGGCATAAAAACAGACACTTAGATCAGTAGAACAACAGAGAGCCCAGAAATAAATCAGTAGTCATGCATGACTTTGAGCGGTTTAAGAATTCAGTTAAGGAAGTATCTGCAAATGTTGTAGAAATAAGAAGAGAACTAGAATTAGAATTGGAATCTAAAGGTGTGACTGTATGTATTCCTGCATTCTCATGTTACAACTTTAACGAATGTAGAGTTGCTTGTTATAGATGAGCAAAGAAATTGGTTTCTTGACACAGAATCTACTCCTGGTGAGATGCTGAAGATGGCTGAAATAACAACAAAGCATGTAGAATATAACATAAACTTAAGTTGATAAAGCAGTGGTTGAGAAAATTTACTCCATTTTTGAAAGAAGTACTACTGTGGGAAAAATGCTATCAAGCAGCACTGTATGCTCCAGAGACATTGATCGTGAAAGGAAGGGTCAATCAATGCAGCAAACTTCATTGCTGTCTTAGTTTTAGAAACTGCCACAGCCACTCTAGCCTTCAGCAAACACCACCGTGATCAGTCAGCAGCCCTCAGCATCAAGGAAAGACCCACCACCAGCAGAAAGATTACAATTTGCTGAAGGCTTAGCTGCTAGCATTTTTTAGCAATAAAGTTCGCTGTTAAATTAAGGTATGTACACTGTTTAGACAATGTTATTGCACACTTAATAGACTAAGTATAGTATAAATATAACTTTTATATTCACTGGGCAAAAAAATTGTGTGACTCACTTTATTGAAATATTTACTTTGTTGCTGTGGTCTGGAAACTGAACCCATAATATCTCCAAGGTATGCCTGTATTTTGCATATAATATCCAGAGTTTTTAGCTGTACTTAATGAAAGGGATAGCAAAATGTACATTTGCTCCATTTTTGTGGAAGATGAAGTCTAAGAATTTTCTAATCCACTTTTTTTGAATAGGTAGTCTATTAACATGACACAAACTCCAACAAAGTATAATAAATTATATCGTAAAATGTCTCTTTTTTCTTATTCTTCTTCTGCCATACTTCTACTCTTATCTCTGTCCATAGTTTCCTTTTTATCCCTTCAGAGTTCTTTATGCTTATATGAGGAAATGATAAATACAGATTATTTTTATCCCACCTTTTTTACATAAAAGGTGGTCTAATATATACACTGTACTGATCCCTTTCCTCCCCTCTCCATTTAGCTACATATTTCAGAGACCATTTTATATCAAGGACATAAAGAGCTTTCTTGTTCTTTTTTTTTAAAAAAATAATTAATTAATTAACTTATGTATTTTTGTCTGCGTTGGGTCTTCATTGCTGCATGCAGGCTTTCTCTAGTTTTGGTGATCAGGGGCTGCTCTTCGCTGTGGTACGTAGGCTTCTCATTGCAGTGGCTTCTCTTGTTGCGGAGCATGGGCTCTAGGTGCATGGGCTTCAGTAATTGCAATGTGCGGGCTCAGTACTGGTGGCTCGCGGGCTCTAGAGCACAGGCTCAGTAGTTGTGGCGCACAGGCTTAGTTGCTCCGCAGCATGTGGGATCTTCCCAGACCAGGGCTACTCAAACCCATCCGGGAAGCAGATTCTTAACCACTGTGCCATCAGGGAAGTCCTCTTGTTCTTTTTTATAGTTCCAGAGATTTCTACTGTATTAGTAGAAGACATTGTTTTAATGGTATTTTCTAAATTATGTTGGTAAATTGTGAATTTCCTCAGAAGTATTAATATCTTTATATAATGCATAATCTACCAGTGTTTATTCTTTGTTAAACTGTCAGATGTTTGGAAAAGTTGGGGCCAGCTTGTGTGTTTTTCCTTCTAGAATTGCTTACATGTAATATGTTTATTTTGAAGATTAAAACATTTGTCATACATATATTTTTTTGTATACTGTGTTTTCCAGATGATCTCAGGGATTCCATGATTCTGACATCTTAGGAGAAAAAGAAAAACGCCAAGTCTAATTATGGGAGTTACAGAACTGTTTAGTGTTTCTAATTGCAAGAAAGCGGTATGCAAGATTTGGATGTTTTCTTTCTACTTTCCGAAGAATGCCAGTAGATGTAGGCTTTCCCTAGGCTCTCTTCCCTGTTCCAAAGTCATGTCTCATGGAGCCTACAGTCAAGTGCTGTCCATCTAAACCAACGTTGTGATTTGTATGAGGTCTTTGGCAAAAACTGTTTTACAAGATTTGCCAGCTCGCATGAATTAGTCCAACCTAACCACCTGGTAAGAAATTAGAAGCTTCTGATTGAAACATAGAAAAAGCAGTTCACTTGCCACAGATAGGGAAACTGCAAAGAAGGAAACTAAAAGAGGTTTCGAGAGTTTTTCTTCAGAGGAGAGTTCTCTTTTTAGGTTTCTTGGCATCATTCTCATAGGTTTTACTGTGCTTGCTGCCTGTGAGACTTACCCCCACCCCTGATGGGAGAAAGGAAAGAATCAAGATTGTAACTTTTCCTCCTATTTCTACAATTACCATAAGGAGTTAATGGTATAACTGGAGGTAGCTGAATCAGAGTATAAGGATTTGGTTTATTTTAATGCAGTCATATTGGTAAGTCAAATGGTTAGTAGAGAGTATGGTACAAGGTAGCCATCAATAAGCATTACTAAATAAATAATGTCAAGGAAATTAAGCAAGCTGCTTTGAAAGTATCAACTTAGATCTTAATCGGCTCAAGACACTTGTAGCTGACATACAATCTTTTTTCACTTTTTGTTTTTATTAATGAAATCAAGACTTTTGCTGAGGGAAGGTGATCCTAGCCCCAACTCAGTGATAAATCCTAAATAGCCCAAGCCAGTCACTTGCCAGTGTTTGTCCTAGCAATAGGCATGTGATATAATTTTGACCAGTGAAATATAAAAGGGAGTGTTATTGGTTTTATTTTGTTGTTGTTGTTGTTTTTTGTTGTTGTAGTTCATGTTTTGCAAAAGGTTTCCTTACATAAAAAGAAGTCCTTAGGAAGAAACAGGCTTTCCTATTCCTGGAAATGTGTCAGCTATTTTGTCTGATCTTGACTGAAGACAAAGCCAGTTCTCCGAGGATGGCCTAGTGACAAATGGAAAGAATTCAAGACCTTGATAATATTATCAAGCCTAGAACTTACCAACTCTGGAGCCTTGTTATATTCCATTTATGTGACATAATGAATTCTCTATATTTTTAAAATTATTGTAATTTGCGTTTTCTTTTATTTACAAACAAAAGCATACTAACTGATAAACTATCTTAATGTGCTACATCTGAACAAAAGAGCAGTGATAATACATTTGTGAAAGTGCATGTATTCAAACACACATTGGTCATGCAGATTTGCACAAATGACAGTTGACTAAGTTTCCATTTGTTCTCTCCTGAAGAAACATGGATTTTGAACTAATGTACAATTATTTGATAAATATAATGTTACAAGTTCAGAAGTTACTTACAGATTTTGAAGAATGAAAGACATGCTATTACATTATTTTGCAATCCTCTGGATATTTCTGAATTACCAAACAGTATAACTTACTTTCAAGAAAATCTGAAAGAGTTGAAGGAGATCTCTGTTCATCAAGAAAACATAGTTTTCATAAACTTTTCAGACCAAGTTTATGAATCCTTGGGTTACACTGGAGTTTCTGACTATGTGATAAAACCCTGAGATATGTTTGAACCAATTTGCTCTCTGAAAGTATATTTTCTTATGAATTTACAGAACTCAAAATTGAGTGCTATTGATGTAAATCTGAAACCAGAATTGAGTTCTGACCCATGAACATTTCTGTAGTTTCCCAGAAGAGTTCAGTTCAGTCTGTTAAATATCACCATTCTTAATGATTAACCATGGCTGATCAATGACTTTTGAGGGTGGCAACAGTCTTTTCTAAGAAGTCTTCCTTGTTGAAATTACAGCATATTACTTTTAAGTCAGTATACCTTTTCAGCAGCCTTGGAAATTTCACAGCCATTAAATCAAGGTATGATTTAATTCTATAGGGGATTATACTGAAAAGTTGAAATTGAGGAAGCAGCAATCAAGGTGACCATGATATTAGATAGACAATAAACATTTGCATAGAGAGCCAGAGATAGGAAAAATGCCTTTAGTCATATTATTCATTACAAAAAGCAAAGAAATAACAAGCATCTTATTGACATTGTAGAGGAGAAGTTTATAAAATTTCCAGGTGAGGAGGAGGGTCAAGATGGCAGAGTAGAAGGACGTGCTCTCACTCCCTCTTGTGAGAACACCGGAATCAAAACTAAGTGCTGAACCATCATTGACAGGAAGACACTGGAACTCACCAAAAAAGATACCCCACATCCAAAGACAAAGGAGAAACCACAATGCGACGGTAGAAGGGGTGCAATCGCAATAAAATCAAATCCCATAACTGCTGGGTGGGTGAATCACAAACTGGAGAACACTTATACCACAGAAGCCCACCCACTGGAGTGAAGGTTCTGTGCCCCACGTCAGACTTTCCAACCTGGGGGTCTGGCAATGGGAGGAGGAATTCCTAGAGAATCAGATTTCGTTAGTGGGAAGTGGGATTTGATTGCAGGACTTCAACAGGACTGGAGAAAACAGAGATTCCATTCTTGGAGGACACACACAAACTAGTGTGAGCATCGGAACCCAGGGGAGGGAGCAGTGACCCCATAGGAGACTGAACCAGACCTACCTGCTAGTGTTGGAGGGTTTTCTGCAGGGGGGGGGAATGGCTGTGTCTCACCGTGTGAACAAGGACACTGGGGGTAGAGATTCTGGGAAGTACTCCTTGGCGTGAGCCCTCCCAGAGTCCTCCATTAGCCCCACCAAAGAACCTCAGGTAGGCTCCAGTGTTGGGTTCCCTCAGGCCAAACAACCAACAGGGACGAACCCAGTCCCACCCATCAGCAGACAAGTGGAATAAAGTTTTACTGAGCTCTGCCCACCAGAGCAACAGCCAGCTCTACCCACCACCAGTCCCTCCCATCAGGAAACTTGCACAAGTCTCTTAGCCTCATCCACCAGAGGGCAGACAGCAGAAACAAGAAGTACTACAATCCTGCAGCCTGTGGAACAAAAACCGCATTCACAGAAAGATAGACAAGATGAAAAGGCATAGAGCTATGTACCAGATGAAGGAACAAGATAAAACCCCAGAAAAACAATTAAATGAAGTGGAGATAGGCAACCTTCCAGAAAAAGAATTCAAAACAATGATAATGAAGATGATCCAGGACCTTGGAAAAAGAATGGAGGCAAAGATCGAGAAGATGCAAGAAATGTTTAACAAAGATCTAGACGAATTAAAAAACAAACAAACAGAGATGAACAATACAATAACTGAAATGAAAACTACACTAGAAGGAATCAATAGCAGAATAACTGAGGCAGAAGAACGGATAAGTGACCTGGAAGACAGAATGGTGGAACTCACTGCTGTGGAACAGAATAAAGAAAAAAGAATGAAAAGAAATGAAGACAGCCTAAGAGACCTCTGGGACAACATTAAATGCAACAACATTCTCATTATGGGGTCCCAGAAGGAGAAGAGAGAGAGAAAGGACCTGAGAAAATATTTGAAGAGATTGTAGTTGAAAACTTCCCTAACATGGGAAAGGAAACAGGCACCCAAGTCCAGGAGTGCAGAGAGTCCCATACAGGATAAACCCAAGAAGAGTCACACTGAGACACATAGTAATCAAATTGGCAAAAATTAAAGACAAAGAAAAATTATTGAAAGCAGCAAGAGAAAAATGACAAGTAACATAAAAGGGAACTCTCATAAAGTTAACAGCTGATTTCTCAACAGAAACTCTACAAGCCAAAAGGGAGTGGCATGACATATTTAAAGTGATGAAAGGGAAGAACCTACAACCAAGATTACTCTACCCAGAAAGGATCTCATTCAGATTTGATGGAGAAATCAAAAGCTTTACAGACAAGCGAAAGCTAAGAGAATTCAGCACCACCAAACCAGCTCTACAACAAAAGCTAAAGGAACTTCTCTAAGTGGGAAACACAAGAGAAGAAAAAGACCTACAAAAACAAACCCAAACAATTAATAAAATGGTAATAGAAACATACATATTGATAATTACCTTAAACATGAATGGATTAAATATTCCAACCAAAAGACACAGGCTTGCTGAATGGATACAAATACAAGACCCATATATATGCTGTCTACAAGAGACCCACTTCAGATCTAGGGACACATACAGACTGAAAGTGAGGGGATGGAAAAAAATATTCCATGCAAATGGAGATCAAAAGAAAGCTAGAGTAGCAATATTCATATCAGATAAAATAGACTTTAAAATAAAGAATGTTACAAGAGACAAGGAAAGACAGTACATAATGATCAAGGGATTGATCCAGGAAGATTATAAATTATAAATATATATACAGTTATATTGTATATATATATATTATATATACAATTATAAATATATATACAATTATATTGTATATATAAATTATATATACAATTATAAATATATATTAACCCAACATAGAAACATCTCAATACATAAGGCAACTGCTAACAGCTATAAAAGAGGAAATTGACAGTAACACAATAATAGTGGGGGACTTTATCAGCTCACTTACACCAATGAACAGATCATCCAAACAGAAAATTAATAAGGAAACACAAGCTTTAAATGACACAATAGACCAGACAGATTTAATTGATATTTATAAGACATTCCATCCAAAAACAGCAGATTACACTTTCTTCTCAAGTGTGCACGGAACATTCTCCAGGGTAGATCACATCTTGGGTCACAAATCAAGCCTCAGTAAATTTAAGAAAATTGAAATCATATCAAGCATCTTTTCTGACCACAATGCTATGAGATTAGAAATCAGCTACAGGGAAAAAAATGTAAAAAACACAAACATATGGAGGCTAAACAATATGGAGGTTAAACAATATGGTACTAATTAACCAAGAGATCACTGAAGAAATCAAAGAGGAAATCAGAAAATACCTAGAGACAAATGACAATGAAAACACGATGATCCAAAACCTATGGGATTCAGCAAAAGCACTTCTAAGAGGGAAGTTTATAGCTAAACAAGCCTACCTCGGGAAACAACAAACATCTCAAATAAATAATCTAACCTTACACCTAAAAGAACTAGAGAAAGAAGAACAAACAAAACCCAAAGTTAGCATGAGGAAAGAAATCATAAAGATCAGAACAGAAATAAATGAAATAGAAACAAAAAAACAATAGCAAAGATCAATAAAACTAAAAGCTGGTTCTTTGAGAAGATAAACAAAATTGATAAACCATTAGCCAGACTCATCAAGAAAATGAGGGAGAGGACTCAAATCAATAAAATTAGAAATGAAAAAGGAGAAGTTACAACAGACACTACAGAAATACAAAGCATCCTAAGAGACTACTACAAGCAACTCTATGCCAAAAAAATGGACAACCTGGAAGAAATGGACAAATTCTTAGAAAGATATAACCTTCCAAGACTGAACCAGGAAAAATAGAAAGTATGAACAGACCAATCACAAGTAATGAAATTAAAACTTGATAAAAAAATCTTCCAACAAACAGAAGTCCAGGACCAGATGGCTTCACAGGTGAATTCTATCAAACATTTAGAGAAGAGCTAACACCCATCCTTCTCAAACTCTTCCAAAAAATTGCAGAGGAAGGAACACTCCCAACCTCATTCTATGAGGCCACCATCACCCTAATACCAAAACCAGACAAAGATACTACAAAAAAGGGAAAATTACAGACCAACATCACTGATGAATATAGATGCAAACATCCTCACCAGAATACTAGCAAACAGAATACAGCAACACATTAAAAGGATCATACACCAAGATCAAGTGGGATTTATCCCAGGGGTGCAAGGATTCTTCAATATATGCAAATCAATCAATGTGATACACCACATTAACAAGTTGAAGAATAAAAACCGTATGATCATCTCAATAGATGCAGAAAGAGCTTTTGACAAAATTCAACACCCTTTATGATAAAAACTCTCCAGAAAGTGGGCATAGAGGGAACCTACCTCAACATAATAAAGGCCATATACGAGAAACCCACAGCAAACATAATTCTCAATGCTGAAAAACTGAAAGCATTGCCTCTAAGATCAGGAACAAGACAAGGATGTTCACTCTCACCACTATTACTCAACATAGTTTGGAAGTCCTAGCCATGGCAATCAGTGAAGAAAAAGAAATAAAAGGAATACAAATTGGAGAAGAAGAAGTAAAACTGTCACTGTTTGCAGATGACATGATACTATACATAAAGAATCCTAAAGATGCCACCAGAAAACTACTAGAGCTAATCACTGAATTTGGTAAAGTTGCAGGATACAAAATTAGTGCACAGAAATCCCTTGCATTCCTATACACTAATGATGAAAAATCTGAAAGAGAAATTAAGGAAACACTCCCACTTACTATTGCAACAAAAAGAATAAAATACCTAGGAATAAACCTACCTAGGGAGACAAAAGACCTGTATGCAGAAAACTGTAAGACACTGATGAAATAAACTAAAGATGATACCAACAGATGGAGAGATATACCATGTTCTTGGATTGGAAGAATCAATATTGTGAAAATGACTGTACTACCCAAAGCAATCTACAGATTCAATGCAATCCCTATCAAATTACCAATGGCATTTTTTACAGAACTAGAACAAATAATCTTAAAATTTGTATGGAGACACAAAAGACCCAGAATAGCCAAAGCAGTCTTGAGGGAAAAAGACGGAGCTGGAGGAATCAGACTCCCTGACTTCAGACTATACTACAAAGCTACAGTAATCAAGATAATATGGTACTGGCACAAAAACAGAAACATAGATCAATGGAACAAGATAGAAAGCCCAGAGATAAACCCACACACCTATGGTCAACTAATCTATGACAAAGGAGGCAAGGATACACAATGGAGAAAAGACAGTCTCTTCAATAAGTGGTGCTGGGAAAACTGGACAGCTACGTGTAAAAGAATGAAATTAGAACACTCTCTAACACCATACACAAAAATAAACTCAAAATGGATTAGAGACCAAAATGTAAGACCAGACACTATAACATTCTCAGAGGAATACATAGGAAGAACACTCTTTGACATAAATCACAGGAAGATCTTTCTTGATTCACCTCCTAGAGTAATGGAAATAAAAACAAAGATAAACAAATGGGATCTAATGAAACTTAAAAGCTTTTGCACAGCAAAGGAAACCATAAACAAGATGAAAAGACACCCCTCAGAATGGGAGAAAATATTTTCAAATGAATCAATGGACAAAAGATTAATCTCCAAATTATATGAACAGCTCATGCAGCTTAATAGTAAAAAAACAAACAACACAATCAAAAAAATGGGCAGAAGACTTAAATCGACATTTCTCCAAAGAAGACATACAGATGGCCAAGAAGCACATGAAAAGTTGCTCAACATCACTAATTATTAGAGAAATGCAGATCAAAACTACCATGAGGTATCACCTCACACCAGTTAGAATGGGCATCATCAGAAAATCTAAAAACAACAAATGCTGGAGAGGGTGTAGAGAAAAGGAAACCCTCTTGCACTGTTGGTGGGAATGTAAATTGATACAGCCACTATGGAGAACAGTATGGATGTTCCTTAAAAAACTAAAAATAGAATTACCATATGACTCAGCAATGCCACTACTGGGCATATACCCAGAGAAAACCATAATTCAAATAGACACATGCACCCCAATGTTCATTGCAGCACTATTTACAATAGCCAGGTCATGGAAGCAAACTAAATGCCCATCAACAGATGAATGCATAAAGAAGATGTGGTATATATATACAATGGAATATTGCTCAGCCCTATAAAGGAACAAAATTTGGTCATTTGTAGAGATGTGGACGGATCTAGAGACTGTCATACACAGTGAAGTAAATCAGAAAGAGAAAAACAAATGTCATATATTAATGCATATATGTGGAACCTAGAAAAATGGTAAAGATGAACCAGTTTGCAGGGCAGAAATTGAGACACAGATGTAGAGAACAAACGTATGGACACCAAGGTAGGAAAGCGGCCGGGGGCGGTGGTGTGATGAATTGGGCGATTGGGATTGACATGTATACACTGATGTGTATAAAATTGATGACTAATAAGAACCTGCTGTATAAAAAAAATAAAATTAACTTTAGAATTCAAAAAAAAATTTCCTTGTAACAGTGAAATGATAGATAATAATTACTTTTGATGTTTCCATTGTTAGTAATTTGTTATATAAAATAGTGTAATTGATTTTTTTATTCAATGTGTAGTCTATATTAATTTATTTGAATAAATTTTATCATTTTTGTATGTCTATAAATCATTTTAACAAAAACAGTTGTGATTTTGTTTCTTTAACCCTGTTTTCCATCATCTTTTGTCTTCTTCAACCTTGAGGTTTTCAGGAATCTAACTTTTTTAATTTGGAAATGTCTGCTGTATATTTACTTTTTAGGGGGTACAGTTCTCATATTACTGCTAAAAAATCCATTTCTTTGAATAGCTTTAAAAAATAAAAATTTTCATGGAGAATGTATGTATACATATGTTCCACTTTCGGAAAAATTGGACTTTGCATATAATCTTTTAGCAAATGCCACCTGAGATATTGTGATATAATAAATACATACTTGGTTTCTGTCCCTAGCTCCTGGCACAGAACTCCTAAAACACTTGACATTTCCTGAATGATAGAGATGAGAGGAGCATGTTTGTTATTTAATAATAAGCCCCTTTTAACCATACCTGAGTTTATGCTAATGAGGTGATAAAAGATGGAGCTTCGTTGCCAGAGGAACCAGCCATGTGACTGGAAGATTAGAACTTTCAGTCCCATCCCCTGAGTTAGTCACCAACAGCCAGTGATTTAATCAATCATGCCTACGTAATAGAAACTCCATAAAAACCCTAAACAGAGGAGTTTGGAGAGCTCCCACGTGCCAGGAGAGTGGTGCACCCCAAAGTCCATGGGGACAGAAACTCCTGTACTCAGGACCCTTCTGGACCTTACCCTATACACCTTTTCATATGACTGTTCATTTGAATCCTTTATTATAAACCAGTAATAGTAAATAAATAGTAAATAAACTGGTAATAAGTAAAGTGTTTCCCTGAGTTTTTTGAGCTATTATAGTAAATTACTGAACCTGAGGAGGGGGTCATGGGGACCCCCAATTAGTAGCCAAGCCAGATAGAAGTGTGGTTAACCTGGGGAACCTAGTACGTGCCATTGGTGTTTGAAGTGGGGGGCAGTCTTGTGAGACTGAGCCCTTAACCTGTCTGCACTAAGTCTGGGGAGTTTCAGAATGAATTAAATTGTAGGCCATCTAGTTGGTGTCCTTAGAGAACTGGAGAATCACTTGGTGTGGAAAACCCACATTTGGCATCAGCAGTGTTGTGAGTAGAAAAACAGCTATATATACATATATATTATACATATATAAAATAAAAATATACATATTTTTAACCTTTACCTGGATATCCTATTGGAACCACAAATATAATATTCCTACAGCCAAAGCTCATCATTTGTGTTCCTGAAAACCACTACCCTGCCTGATATTTCTATCTCTTCAACATTCTTTTCATGGTGATCCAGATTTAAAACCTGAGGCATTTTTGTTTTCCCTTTGCCTCCAGTGATAATCTGCTTCCAAAATGTATTTTCTGCTTCAGGTGGTATTTTAAGTCAATCAAACACCAGACATTTATTAAGCCCCTCCTTATATTCATTACCATGCTAGCTATATTGGGGAACACAAAAGAAACATTAAATTTGTTGCAACAAAAGCAACAGAAGGTCACACCCGGGTGGTCTCACCAATTTCCTTATCTGCTGGAATAAGAATAAGTTTTAACTTGTCCAGCCAGTAGTCACCATGTGCATAGATATGACACCATTTCTATTCAGTGGTGCTTAGGAATTAGATGCCTAATTTGTCAGAGGAATTTGTTGCAAGAATCTCAGCACTTTGAAAATGGGCTCAAAGTGTAACAAGAAATCACAGCTCAAAATAACCCACATAGGATCATCCATTATTACATGAAGTATATACTCATTTCATAGAGTCTAGATGTTAGATTAGGAACCTTCTTTGCTCCACCTGAGAAGACAGTAGAGAGTATGGATACGAATATTATCACTCCCCCAGCCATGCCTCTTCCCCAAGAAAGCTCACATTGGGTACATGGAATGCCTTAATTTTTGTATCCAGTATCTGTTATGGACCATTATTTCAAAACTATCACTCACCAAATCTCTTTTCAAATGAATTTGTGGTATTCTTACCAATTACAATACTTATGCCATTAACTCCAGCCTTTACAGGTGATCAGAATTCAGGGTGATGATTACCAGGATAGAGACAATGGGTGAGATTCATGGGATTACATAGGACTGGCACCTTCTGTTTGAGGCTGGGACAGAGCAGAGTGGGGATCAAGTTAGATGTTGTAGAGGAGATAACATCTGAACTGACTCTTATGAAACAAGTGTGAATCCCACTCATTTGAAAGAGATTAGAAAGAGCAATTTAGGCAGAGAGTGTAGAACGTGTAAACGCTTGAAGATATGAGCGAGCATGACACTTTCAGAGAACTGTAAATTAAGATATGGAGTATGGTATACAAAGTGGGGGAGGGGAGTATAAATGAGGCTGGACTGAACTGGGTGTCACAGGCCAGAGCATGATATGCCATGTTTAAGAGTTCATGAAGGCCATAGGTAATCCGTAAATGATTTAATGAAGGGATGTGACATCATTATATCTATATCTACCTTATAGATATCTATCTATATCTATATTTGCAGTAGACTTTAAAATAATGGATTGTTAGAGGCCAAGACAAGAAACAGAGAGTGCAAGAGTGCAATTAGGAGGCAGCTGCAACAAACCAAGCAAGAAGTAATGAGTATTAAATAACTGCAGTGTCATTGAAAATGGAGAGAATGGAGGATTCAAGAGGATGGTGGTTCAAGGAGCACAGGAAATGAGAGATTTCGGTTTCTGTCTTAGGCAATGAGAAAACAGTGCTGTAACTTAGGGTATAAATAGCTGATGTAAGGGCCCTGCCCAATTTATGATGACTAGATTTTCAGAGGGGCACTTAAGGAAATTGAAGAGGTAAGGCCCATGGATTTGATTGCTACTGGAGAATTTCAAGAGAGTGACCTAAGTGAAGTAAGGGGGGAATGTAAGCCAAATTATAAGAGCTTCAAGGAGTGAGTAGGAGTGAGGAGGTGGAAAATCTGGTTTAGACCAGTTTTATTTTTAGACTTTTGGCAGAGAGAGGACAGTGAAACATGATGGCTGATAGAAGGAATAACAGGGTAAAGGGAAGTTTTGTAATTAATTTAAAAAATTATAAATGAGATCTAAGCATATTTTTAGACTGAGAGGAAGTAGGGAGAGATTGGAGACCAAAGAAGAATTAGAACAATTAAAGAAAGAAGGGTCCAGAAGAGCTAGAAAAAAAATGGAGACAATAATAAAAATGGTGGGTTTGGTTTTGGGAACAATGACTGTGAATGAATCCTTTTCTCTAAGACAGGAGAGAAGGAAAAGTTGATGTGAGAAAGATAAAAGGAGTTTTATATGGAAAGGAGAGTGTAAGTACGGAAGAATTTAGGGGGGAGTGACAAGAAGTCCCAGCAGCTCATGTGAACAGTGGCTAACTCCTGGGGATGCACTTCATGCTCATGGAAATGGTTTGGTATAGCAGTTGAGGGGATAAGACTCGGAGTCAGTGAGTGATGACTGACAGCAATGCAAGCATGAGCAAGCGCTCATTTGGTATCATTTAGCATGAATTCATAGAAAGCCTCTTAGTATGATTTCAAAAACCCTTTTCAGGGTTCAGTTGGCTGTTAGGGAAAGAAATACAAGGGGAAGACCAAGAGGGCGATTTGACAGTAGCCTCCTTCCTTTTCATTTCTCATGTCCTGCATCCACTTTACATAATGTGTTTCTTAACTCATTCATGTTTTCCAAGTTTATCACTAGCTTTGTCTCGACAGTTAGTCACAGAGCTCACCAGTAGAATGCATTTGTGATGGGCATGGAGAAGCACAGGGTGGTAGGTAAGACAGATAGTGCTGGACAAGGAATCTTCTACATCCCAGCCACATCAATGGGCTTACTCTTTCCCGGATGGAAAACATTTGCTTTTTCCTGCCTCTACACCTTTGCTCTGCCTCTCTCCCAGAGTTTCCTTCTTTTTACCATCTGAACATAGTTAAGATCTACCTCAAATGCTCCCTTTAGAAGTCTTCTCTGGTCACTTCACCGAGAACAGATCTCTCATTTCTGAATGTATTATGCACAACTTTCATGGACTTCATCAGGTTTTATATTATTTCATTTATTGTTTGCATGTGTACCATCCTCATTTAGTTTGTGTGATCCTCAGGCAGAGCAGCCATGTTTTAAATTTTTTTGTATCTTAAACCAGAGACTATCACAGAATAATTGCTCAATAATATTTATTTAAAAAAATACAAAATAAACAAAGGAGAACTACCAAATGATATCTTTGAGTTGCAACGGTATAGTGAAAAGACCATGAGTTTAAAGTTAGGCAGCCTTAAATTTAAACACTGTTTGTAATCAGATTAGTAGCTCTGTGATCTCAGACTAGCTACTTAACCTCTCTGAATTTAACTATAAAGCGAGGATAATAACTGTTTTTACTGACTCGTTAGGAAAATTAGAAATGATGTAATCATCTGGCAAAAACTTGGTAGGTAGTAAATGCTCAGTAAAGAGGTAGCTAACATTGCTATTATTTGCTTTATCTTTTTATTCCTTTTTTTTTTTTTTTCGGCACGCGGGCCCACCACCGCCGCGGCGTCTCCCGTCGTGGAGCACAGGCTCCGGACGCGCAGGCTCAGTGGCCACGGCCCGTGGGCCCAGCCGCTACCGTGGCATGAGGGATCCTCCTGGACCGGGTCACGAACCCGCGCCCCTCGTATCGGCAGGCGGACTCCCAACCACTGCGCCACCAGGGAAGCCCTGCTCTTTTATTCTTAAAACTTAAGTAACAGAGTTGCAAAGACCCACATATACACTCTATAGCTTAAATAGTAACAAGAGGAAGCCAGAAACAAACTATTGACATGCTTTAAACTGAACTGGAAGAAACCCAGGACATTCTGTTTATACTCTGGCCTTGGATCTAGTTAGCAACTGACCACAGCTGCTGGATGGATGCACTATACGAACGCCAGGTGCTCCCAACCTCACTGCTCGGTGCAAGTGCTTATCCAGGGGTCCATACTAACAACTCAAAAATGGCTTCATGCACAGATGGTCTGGGCTTCACTTCATTTAGTTTGTATAGTTGACCACAGCCAATCTGTCACAGGGAATAATCCTACCCTAACCAGATGGAGGGATCAATTCACCAAGTATTGTCTCTTTCTCGTCTCTAACAACTATAACACGATGAAGTAATCTTTCTATTCAGCAAACATCTTTTACACTAACAATAAATCTCATGGTTACTCTGGAGGAATTCTTTGCTCAGGAGCTCTGGAATTAGTACATGTGCTGTTGGATGAGCAGCAGGGAACTGAAGTCTGCCACCCAAAGTGAAAACAGGCCACAGTGCAAGAGCAACCGCTGGGGTAAATGGATGCGTGCATTCAGGGAACCACAAGGTTGCCAAGGAGAAATGCACTGTGAGGGGTTATTTAGAATAGAGCAAGTATTTTAGGAAGAGTAAAAAGTATCCAATTCTATTTTTCCAGACATCTTTTGTAAATATCTTTCCATCCAGGGATGAAAGATTATATGCAAACAAGTACGCCAATAACTCTTCAACAAACGCTTCTCTAAACTTGGCTAAGAAACTTAACATTGCCAAGGAATTTGTTGCAAATGGTGTGCTTCTCTTTGCTAATATCAAACAGTCCTGAGCTGGCTAAACCATGCTCTGCTCAGAGTCACATTCTGGGAAGGTGTATGTGTAGTGCTGTGGGTGCAGCAAGCTCTGTGACTAGATTACTGGAGCTAGTAGTAATAATCTGGGTGGCAGGTTCTGATGGTGCTTTAGGCGTTTCCAAAAGGTCATCCTCTGGGCTCCCTCCTTCCCAGGCTCATGTCCTGACACTCTTTTGCATATTCTCTGCTTCAGTTATTCTCAGCTCCTTGCAGTATCTACAGAAGGCTATGCTCCTACTTTCGCCTCCAGCTCCTCTCTGTATGCTGTTTCCTGTGCCTGGACACACCTGCTGTATTTTTCCTCCTGGGTCATTCTTACTTTTCCTTCAGGTCTCAGAAATGCACTGTGATGGGATGTCAAATCCCTCCCTTTAGAAAGTTTTCCCAGAATACATCCTAAGATACCTGTCCTCTGTTCTTCTCTACCACCTGGTATTTCTCCAAACATAGCACAAGTCTCATTACATATGATGGCTATCTGCTTATTTGTCTATCTCCCCATCAGTCTAAAACTCGTTAGAGGCAGATGCTGGATCTCGTTCATAGTTAAATTCTCAGCGCCCAGCAAGTTACTTGGGACGTGATGGGTGATCAGTAATTGTTTGTTTAACAAATGAATGAATAAATAAATAATTGTACTCCCCAAGAATACCAAAAGTTGAAATGATGTGTTGGCATAATGCTAAAGAAATCAGCCATGAAGGAGGTGAAACAAAAGATTTGGTGGAAATGTTTTACTTTTAAAAAATAGTTCACTTTAAAAGAAGCTTAATTTACAGAAATAATTCAAGAACAATACAAAGAACTTTTATGTACTGACCCATTTGAGAGTGAATTGTTGATTGGTTGCCTCATCATCTCCAAATACTGTATTGTGTGTTTTTTTAAAAAGGGGCATTTTCCAACTTAAAACACAATACAGATAATCAAAAAATTAACTTGATAAATAAGCTACCAGGATATATTGCCCAGCACAGGGAATGTAGTCAGTATTTTATAATAACTTTAAATGGGGTATAATCTATAAAAACTTTGAATCACTATATTGCACACCTGAAACTAATACAATACTGAAAACCAACTGTACTTCAATAAAAAAAAATAAAATAGAAAGCTAAGTTGGATTACCATCTAATCCTCAGGTCCCCTTCTAGTGCCACAAATTATCCAAAAGTCCAGTCTAGTCCAGAATCACAGGTTACATTTAGTCATTACGTCTCCTTAGTCTCCTTCAGTCTGGAGCAGCCCTTCAGTCTTTTCTTGACTTCCATGACCTTGACATTTCTAAAGATTTACAGGTCACTTTTTTAAATCAAATTAAATTTATTTAAAAAATAATATCTTCCATTCTGGATATGGCAGACATTTTTCATGATTAAGTTAAGATTAGATTGGCAGGAATATCACAGAAATGATGTTGAATTACTATCTTTGCATTTTATCAGATGGCACATGATTTTGACTTGTCCCATTATTGGTGATGTTCATTACTTGAGCAAGGTGATGTCTGCTAGGCTTCTCTACTGTAAATTTACTCCCCCCTGCCCTGCCCCCCAGCATGCCCTCTCACCCCCCCTTCCTTGAAATTAATAAGAACTTCTTGGAGAGTTACTTTGAAACAATGTAATATCTTGTTTCTCAACAAACTTTCTATGTCTGCCTGTCTGTCAGTATAGTTTTCGATCTTCTTTTGTAGACTAAAATTCGTTGCTATCATTTATTTGGATGCAAAAAGAGACCCATATTTGGCCAATGGGAGCACTTTAAAGCTGACTTTTGTATACTTTTGACATATCCACATCACTCTTGGAGCATTTCTTTACTTTCTGGCATAAGAAGATATCCAGGCTCATCTTATACTTTCCTTGCTGCAGTCCTGGAATCAGTCATTTCTCCATGGAGCCCTGTTTCATTTTAAAGGTTTATGGTGTTTATGATATGATAGCCTTTATTCTAGGGGTATTATTTATGCTACGTGTGCTCATTGCCATTGGGTCCTGCTGCTCCTGTACTCTCTCAGTGGACAGATCTAAGGAATCTATAAAAATTCCATTTATATTACGTCTACATTTATTTACATATCTATATTATTGTAAACAATGAGTTCACAGTGATATCTCCAATTTCAATCTAACACCATAGCATTCTGTCTCATTCTCTTCTTTTCCATATTTGTAACTCACTTTTACAACACTGAGAATCCTGGCTCCCATTGTCCTAAATATGCTTACTTAATTGATCCTTATCCCCTGTAGGTAACAATCTCCCATCTCTGATGCCACATTCCTCCTGTACAGACACCTTCTTTATCCTTCTTGAGCTCTGACGTCCCTTGGGTCACTACTGTTGCTATCTCCTCCCATGTTGTAGCAGGACTTGTCAGTATAACCAATAGAATATGTGACAAGTGATGGTATGCCATTAAAAAACAATTTCTTGGCTTCTGCCTCTCTCTTTTGGATCATTTGCTCTGGGGAGAGGCCCACATAGTGAGGAACTGTGGTCTCCAGCCAACAGTCATAGTAGTGAGCCATCTTCAGAGTAAATCCTTCTGCTCCAGTTGAGCCTTCAGATGGCTGCAGTGCTGGTCCTCAACTTGACAATAATATCATGAGAAACTCAGAGCCAGAACCACCTAGGTAAGCTGCTCCTAAATTCCTAACCCTCAGAAACTGAGAGATAAATAAATATCCATTGTTTTAAGCCACTAAGTTTTGGGTAATTTGTTATGCAGCAGTTGGTAACAAATACAACATGTTAATAGGGTGACTAAATCTCCTGCTTTGCCTTTAATGTTCCTGACTTTAGCACTGAAAGTCCTGTGTCTTGGGAAATCTCTCAGTCCTGGGCAAATCAAGACAGTTGATCATTTTACACGTTAGCCACAATATAAAGTACATTCACACTGTAATAATTCGTCATGACACAGAGTCATGAGTTAATGTGCGTGACAGATAACAATAGCTTAATCACCAGTGTAGTTAATATCATCTTTAAAATGAAATAAGTAAAGCAGATGTATCCTAAATCCCTTCCCAGCCCAAAATTAATCCTGTGACTTAAGTTTTTGAGTGGTGGCTGTAAAAATGATTCTAAAAACTGGTAAGCTGAGGGTAGTCAGTAAATTTTAATACTAAAACTTCATCACTGAAATAAAGGGAATGTCTTGCATCAATTCATGGCCCACAGAAGAGTCTCTGAAACCATGGGATTTTTAATCTAACTCTTGCCTGACTGAAAAATATTTAAGTCCCTTTTTTTCTCTGTAGTCTATGTGGGATTTTCCAAAAACACAAATTAACAGTCACAATCACCTGTCACTTAAACAAAAGAAGATTTATTACTTTTATCCAAAGAGCAAATTATTACCTAGCCCAGCAGAAGTTTTGTGTGAAACTGCCCTTTTGTATGTGTGTGTGTGTGTGTGTGTGTGTGTGTGTGTGTGTGTGTGAGAGAGAGAGAGAGAGAGAGAGAGAGAGAGAGAGACTCCTTACACACTTTACTGTTGAAAAGGAATCTTATTTTCCCCTAGAAATCCCAGGAACTTCAAAAATAGATAGCATCTGAGGGTTCCATGGGGGAGCAAAGGGCACTTGTACAATCTGAGGAATCTGAGCACGGGCACAGTGGGCCTTCCTGGAGGAGAAATACTGGATGAGGGACAAAGAGGATGAGGAAGCTTAAGAGAGGCCCACCGGGTCATAATTAACACAGAGAGTGGGGAGGTAGCCATCACTTTCTCTGAAGACGGCTGTGTGGAGACCTGGGACAATGAGATGGTGCTGTTCATGGCTGAGTAGTTCCAGTCTAACATTCAACAGAGGTTCTGCAAAGCCTTGGAGAGCAGAGATAACCATCATAGCAGCCAAGGAGATGCCAGAATTCTTGTCAGTTTGCACTAGACCTTTCCTGAATTTCATGTTTATATTGTGTCCTTTGGGGGTACTATGTGGTACAGAGGACAAGGGCAAGCACAAGAGGATAAAAATGGATCTTCTGATATGGTTGTTTTAAAATATGTTAATAAATTCTCCAAGCGTATGGGCCTCTCATAAGCTTCCTCGTCCTCTTTGTCCCTCATCCAATATTTCTCCTCCAGAAAGGTCCACTCCATGCAAAATGTGGAACCCAATCCCAAGAGGATTTGCTTCTCATGAATAGACTGGTGGAAATGAAGATGCACGACTTTTGAGACTATATTGTAATAGGCATTGTGGACTTCTTCTTGCTCTCTCTTGGACCACAAGCTCTTTGAGTCATAAGGACACTCAAGCAACCTTACAGAGAAGTCCATATGGTGAGGAATTGAGCCTACCTGCCAACAATCAGCAAGGAACTAGACTGAGCATCCTGCTAACAGCCATGTGAATGAGCCACCTTGAAGCAGATCCTCTAGCTCCAGTCAAGCCGTCAGATGACCACAGCTCTGACCAGCATCTCGATTGCAACCTCATAAGAGGCCCTGAGGCAGAATCATGCAGCTAAGCAACTCTCAGATTCCTGGTCCAGAGAAGCTGTGAAACAATACATGTTCATAATTCTTAAAAATCACTAAATTTTAGAGGAATTTGTTATGTGGCAATAGTTAACTAGTGTATCTGCCAATCTAGAGATTGAATCTTAGGCTTGTTTTAATAAAGTTTGGTGCAATAAAGGAATATGACTCTACTTACCCTCTGAGTAGAATATCATGTGGACCCAGTATAACAGGGATTTTAAACATAATGGGAAATGGTAATATACACTTCAGCTTGTGGGCTGTGTAGGCTATCAGGGCCTTTCTAAGCATTTCCTCTTCTGCCGTGCTCCCTGGTTGATGGGAGTCTGGTCTCTGGAGACTGGTATTCTGAAGGTGGTAAACTCTGGAATCATCATGTCGTTTCAGGACCTATGACTATATTCAGTTATGACAAGCCAATATAAAAAACTGGTCTGTGGAGACAAGAAGAAAAAATGGAGCTGAGATTATTTGCCTCCTCAGAGAGGGGAGAAGTATCTACATGAGGACCTTAGTTTTCAGGGGGACCCACTATATTTTCTGCATTTGAGTTCTATGAGATTCCACTCTATCCTTTCAATTGCTCTATTTATAAATATTTGAGCTAGTTTGAATAGTTTCATCTTCCTTGCAACCAAATGATCTCTGTAAGAGAGCATTCCAGGGTCTTGTTGCTGATCCCTTGATTTTACTCTATAATAGCATCTGGGGAACAGAAGCAATTGCCCTTGGGGTCATATTTTCCGCAAGGCTAGTTCTTATAACACAAGATTGGACAACATATATGGAGCTATTCTTATAGAAAGAACTATTTTTATAGCAAGCTAACACCTAACAAGCAAGCCATTCTTGGAGGGTTTCAGGGTATAAGTCCAAGGTAAAGAACAGTCATTTCATAGCTGAGTTTAAAGACAATAGAAATATGCTCTTTTCTTGAGTCAAATGTGTTCTAAGCAATCTTAAATTCTGGTGAACATGAATTATTTCAACCAAAAATGATTTAAAAACCATATAAGATATTTCCAAATAATCAAAATGTCTCTAGATTTTCTCATCTAAATTTCAACAAATATTTGAGACATGATAATATGAAGTACCTATAACAATTTCAGGAACTTATTACAATTAAAAATAAATAAGAAAACAAAAAAGAATATCAACTGTTTTAGCCCCAGAATAAAAAGCCTGTGAATAGTTTCCCCAGGAACTGAAAGCCCTCTGAGCTGTGCCACATTTATTCTTCATTGTTAGGTGAGCAAATGTCATTTTGCAAAGGCAGAGTGCATTAGACAGACATTTACTGGCAATCTTCCAGAAAAAAATACCCCTTATGGGTGGAAATTCAACATAGCTAAGGTTGCTGTTTAAAAACAGAGGCATTTGCAGGGTGAAAAGACTTGCCTGTACCACCCACATTCCAAATACAAGCTAGTGATTTCTCAAAGGTTTTGTTTACTGGTTCAATCATGACCTGATTCAGGCCCCTGGGAATTCCCCATTGGCAGCTTCAGTTGCAAAATTTAATTTTAGTTCAGAGATGATTTAAATAAAAACTGATTGTTCAGGTTGTCAACACTATGAACATATAGAAAGAGAAGCACACACACACACACACACACACACACACACACACAATTCCAATAGGAAGATATTGTTACACTTCTGGTAAAATTTAGTTAAAATTAATTCTTCTGCTCAAAAATGCCCTTTGCTAAAGACTAAAAATAATTTCACAGTACACTTATTGGACAATTTTGAAAAAATCTTAGGTGGAGATTTTAGAGGTCAGAGCATGGATGGGAAGAAAAAGATCGTTCAATCAAATAATTTCTTTCTAAAAATGTTAAGGAATCTCATCAGAGGCTCTAAATGAAGCAGTTTGGTTTCTTACCAAAATGCCCGTGCTCATTTAGAATGCTGAGTAGATGTATTAGCTTTGCACTTTTGGAGATCTGGGTGGGATGGAAGAACACAGTGGCATTTGGGGTTTGGCAAAACCTCTGAAATTATTTTTCAAACACTTTAGGTTTGGCAAAGGCAGATTGGATTTTGCCAAATGCCTTTTTCCTCACTTTGGAACTCAAGTGTACTTCAAGGAAAATTTAATCCATATGCTTCTGATTTACTTATTCTTAAGTCATCAAATTATTGTCTTGAAACAATGGATTAATGCTCAAGAAAGTCTTTTGAACAATTTCATGAAATTGTTGTAAATCTCCCTGCACTCCATTCCAATTACTTTGCCCTGAATGTCAGTGCATGTGATGTCAGCATTAAATCAAGCCACAATTTTGGAAACTTTACATTTGTTTCCTAGTTAGAACCCTGCGAATATGAGGTGTGTTGACCTAAAATTAAAAGATTACCAGTTATTTCTCCAGCCAAAAATGGTTTTCTTTGGGATCAGCAAAGAATTGCAATTTGGGGTCTGCAAACATGGCAAGCCATGTGCAAGCCCCCATATGGCAAGGGAAGGAGAATGCTTTTATAGAGGGGAAAAGGAAGCTGGGGAGGGCTGTAGTAAGCAGAGAGTCCATGGCTTTTCATTGGTTGAGTCCTTGTCAGCAAAGAGGAATCTTTCTTCTTCCTGTTGGGCTCTGGGAGAGCTCCCCCTTCTAGTCTCCCAACTGTTTTTAATTGAGGCTTCTGTTTATTTTTTACAGGTGGTTCTAAGATAAGCCAAAAATACAGCTTATTGTTACTGGATAATATGATTACAGAATTATACAACTTTTGAGGTCAATCTTTACCTCTGCAAGATTACGTTTTGCATCCTTCTGAGCCAACAATCACCCACCCTCCGTAGCAACCCACAGCAGGAAATGGTCCCTTCTAGCATTGGATAACTCTAAATGCAGGGTTTTTTTTTCTTAATTCATGACTAAAGTTCACAGTAGGTGAAGTGGTTATTATCCAGGGAGATTATGCCATGGTGACCTGGGAAATGTCAGCTGTCCTTGGCATAATTTCTCGAGGCTTTGGCTAGACTCTTTGCTTGTGTGGTTGTTCTAAAGACACTGAAAATCCCAAATGTTGTGAACTGATCTAATTTCTATATCCAAACCTACTTTTTATTCCTATCTTTTCTGGCTCAGAGAATGGTTCCAGACTCTCTCCTCTGAGCCTTCTTCAGGCAAAGCCTACCCTTCACCTTGTCTAGCAAGGGGACTCAATCGACAAGCATTTATTGAGTGCTACTTTGGTTAGCAAATGAAAAGGGCTGAAGCCAAAAAGAGAAAGGTCAAATGGATATTGAATACATACGCCAAGTTCTGTTCTGTTCTGAGTTTAAATGGCAAAGTGAGACTGGTCAGAACTTTGAGGTAGAAGTGCTTTCTGGTAATGTCTAGCCAAGCAGAGGCAGGGGACGGCCATAGTTCTAAACAATTTGATAAGATCAGTATCGAGATTATGATGACGGCATGTCCTCAATTGACCCAGAGGCGTCCAGAGGTTTTTTTCATTAAACACTTTTTTCAGTGGGCCTCAAATTCTGTGACAGATTTTTGGTCATGTTGTTGCCATTAAAAAGTACTGATTTTAAAAACTAATAACTTAAAACTGTCACACACAAAACAAATGACTCACAAAACATTCTCCTTTCCTTCTAAAGGTTTTACATGCATTGTTATCACTAACCAGTTTTCACTATTAAACTTAAATGGCCAATCAGACAAACTGAGACTGTTCTTCCACCACTGATCAAGACTGGGGTGGCAGGTATTGGGGATAATATTCATTTAGCTTTCTGAGCTTTCTGGGCAGACTTGGTGACCTTGCCTGCTCCAGCTGCCTTCTTGTCCACTGACTTGATGACATCCACAGTAACTGTCTCGTCATGAATAGCATAAATTCCTTGGGCTATATGACTATTACCTTACTCACTGGAAAGTGACTTTTGTGTAGGAGAACAAAAAATTGTAGGGGGATTGACTTGGATGGGGACAATGGCCTAATTTAGGGGATGGCACAAGGTGGGGATGAATGGACTACCTGGGTTAAGAGGACCAGGCCATGAGGCTGGTTCATCTCCTGGCTGTGAGGGGTCTTGCAATGAGCACACAGCATGCAGTTCTCAAATAAACCTTTCCTCCTGCTTGTAGTCAAGAGAGTCTATCATTCCCTGTAGTACACAGATGTCTGGCCAAACACTATGCTATGTGTTCTTGGTGCTAAGAAGTATGTGCCAGGTATGCATATCTTTATAATTTTCTTTAGAACATACAAGAAAGCAAATGATATAATAATAAGTATGTGACAGGACAGAGTATAATGGGTGCTTCTAGCAGAGGCAACTGTGATTAGAATGATGAGGAAAGGTTTACCAGGGGACGTGGCTGATGATTTGAGTCTGGAAAGACAGCTAGGAGTAATCCCAGTAAGAAACTGAAGGGGGACACATAGAAGGATATTCCTGGCACAGGTATAGTTCAGAAGACAGACATGCAGGTCAGGAATTTTTACCATATGGGTGGCTTTTGCACTCAGAGAAGAAAATGTCCTCTTTCTGGAAGAATATATATGGTGGAAAGAGAGCTAAAGACAGTCCAGTGGCAGAGTTTTCTGCCCGGTGTAATATAGCACTGATTTTCCATGAGATACTGATCCCCTCACATTAGGGAAGCTGAGTGGGATTAACAGTATTCAGAGTCCCTGGGCAGGTTGCCTCTAGATGTGGCAGCCATTTTTGGGGATCCTCAGTGGGATGCTTGAACATAGCATTCTTGTAACTTATGTTGCAGTCTTGAAGTTTTCTAGCATGATGACGGTTTTCTGTAACTTTCATTGCTGCAAAAATCAGAATATTGTCAAGGATATAATCTACCACCTCAATATCTATTTTAGAGTGGAGGTAGCCAACTAGGGCATTTCTGGAGGAATTGATGGTCTAGGTACCCAAGAAGCCCTAAATGTGGACAACTGAGCAAGATGGAAGATAGGAGGGTGTTGGTGGTAGGAAGGCTAGACAGAGTGGTAGGTGCAGCTCCAGGTGTTGGCCCCAAATCTCTGACTTCACGTACAATGGATAGGTCTGTTAGTTTGTGGCCAGGGTGGTACCCAAAGTATCTGTAATACTGCAAGTACTTCAGATAAGGACGTCACCATTTTGAAATCCTTGATATGAAAAAGTTCAGTCAATCAGATTAGAAATTTGCTCATATTTTCACAAGAAATTTCAACATTACATTTGTCAAGGAAATAAATGGAAGAACTATTAGATTCTGGAAATATGATGTCAACTGTTGTAAACACTTGAATAGTTATCAAAATTAAGAAAATATTTTTATCACCTACTTGAGTGAACAAAGTTTCTTGTTGATGGTAACTTACCAAGAGAATGAAGAAATTACCACTTTAAAGCCTTGAAAAGAAATTGTGAGTAGCCATTTCAAGAATAAAAAATTAAAAAAAAAATTGGAATTTCAAACAAATTCAGTATTTAATATCTTTTCTAATTCTTTTTTCTTATTAAAAATTATACAATATAAAGAGAAGACAATTACTTTTTTCATCAATACCATTTAGATACTTCCATATAGTGCCCAATTTATCCCAGAATATTGTAGAAATAGTTTCATTATCCATGTACATTATGAGGTAGCAAAGGTTGGAAGGTACTGACTTGGGAATGCCAACATTTAAGGCATAAGTAAAAAAATAGTCCATGAAGGAAGTCGAGAAAGACTGGCCAAAGAATGGGTATCGAATAAAGAGAGAGTGATATCAAGGAAGCCAAGGAAGTAAGTGAGTGTGGTTCACAGTGTCATAACACATAGAGAAGTTAGATGAGATGAGAAAACCCCTCTCTACTTAGCAATGAGGAGATAATTGATGATCTCAATGAGAACAGTGTCAGTGTGGTTACCGGGCCCGATGTGGTTTTTAACAGGTTAAGGAGTGAAGGGAAGTTAGGATGTAGAGGTGATAAAATATTCATCACTCTTTCAGGAAGCTCTATTTGGAAAACATGGAAAGGATGGCAGCTAGAGGGAGAACCATAAGAACCAATAAGAACCATAGAACCAATAAGAATTGTGAGGTTTTCCCTCACAGAACTGGAAAAGAGAATACAGTCATGAGTTGACATAAAAGCCAATTGAAAGAGAGTGGTTATAGCTATAGGCAAGGGAGAGGGTGGTGGGGATAAGTAATGGAACAGTCTCTGAGGAGTAAGAGATCAGAGTACAGGGAAGAGAGTTAGCTTCCAGCACAAGGGGCATGCCTTTCTTGGAACTTGTAGGAGTAGAGGTTAATGAGATGTTCTCACGATGTGGCTACAAATATTTGAGGGCATACAAAACACATAGTTTTGATTTTTCTTAGTGTATTAGGAGGTTAATTTAAACTAGGAGAAGAAAACTTGAGAAGAGTGGTTAAGTTTGAAGAAACTATGGCTGGAGACTTGTTTGCATAATGGTGCTAACCTGAACAGTTGGGTGATTTTCTCCAGCCATATTCAGCAGATGTAATAGTAGAGAAGACAGATGGTAGGGCTGATCCAAGATTGAGAGTTTGCAGAGTGGCCACAGTGGATAAGCTAGGTGGCTGGAACGATGAATGTGCTGGAAGGATGGTTGAAAAGGCAAACCACAGCGTTTGGGCAACAAAGGGAGGAAGTGAAGCAACTTGAAATCTCCAGGGTAGTAGTGGGACTAGGCATAAACCAGGCTTCACAGTATTCAAAGAATGAAGGGAGAGAAGACACCTTGTGCATTGTTTGAGGGGGCTTAGAGGCTTTTATTTCCAATGAAATGAAGATTCTGCAGACACAGGGGAAAGCCTTGGGGAGGGCTAAAGAGCAATGGAAAGAAAAACAAGAGTGAGGAAGCACAAGGCAGGCAGTAAGAGGAAAGAAGAGAGGATGCGGGAGGTTTGTGTTTT
The DNA here is from genome assembly GCF_005190385.1 of Monodon monoceros. Lineage (NCBI taxonomy): Eukaryota > Metazoa > Chordata > Mammalia > Artiodactyla > Monodontidae > Monodon > Monodon monoceros. The sequence goes on from NW_021703784.1 coordinate 32,117,107, forward strand.
AGGTGGAGTTGTAGGAGGTCTAGGATCGCAGGCATGGGAGGGATCAGTCTAGATGTCCAGGGGGAAAGAAGGATGAACTGCAGACCAAAGGGCCCCAGGAGGCTGCTGTGGCCTTCCCTCGGGTCCTAAACCGAATATGGTAAGGAAATATTTGTTCCCTCAAGAGGTGGAACTGGAGAGGGCGACAGTGATGAGAATTCAGCCTGAGGGGCCACCTGCTCAGGGGGTCACTCATCCTTTAAGCCTTATCTCAAAGCTCGACTCCTCCACGGCGCTCTCTCTCCTGCTCAGGTAGTGAGCAAACATGTGGCCAGGAAGGACATGGGGCAAAGAAATAGGATGCAGCAATGTGCTGGAGCAGGAAGCAGCTCTACCTTGGTGGTGTCTCAGTTTCACCTTCCAGGAAGTGTTCTGGACAAAAGGATCCTGAATCACAGTCAGCAGGTCCAGCTAGAGCACCCCATGACACTGGGAACACTGCCACGTGCAAACCCAGTGAAACTCCCAGAGTCTAGCCTCTCGCCTGTAGGCCAGTCCAACTAAAACACTGCTTTGGCTCAAAAGAAAAAGGCATGTTACCATCCAACTTTGCCACTTGAAATGAAACTAGAAAAACATCCTCAGAATAGAGGTAAGTCTTGATTCACCCTTTTTTTCCTGAAGGAGTTAAGGTTTTAATTACTATATTATTTCTGTCCTAAATCTGATCCAATAATGGAATTATATGATTTTTGATTATTTACAGGTTTGATGCTGTATGTAGCATTCATTTTGCCATAATTGTGTGAGTTGATCTGATGAAGAGGAAGTGCTCATTTTGGGGGAAATGCTATTTAGAATATCTTTTTCAGAAATAGGATAACCCATAATGGCATTACGAACCTTATTTTTAAAAGCTGTGAGACATAAGTATAACACATGTTTTTAATTATAGGCCTTTAAAATATTTTTTATATAAAAATGGAATTTTGTTTTCATCAGATGCTTTACTTAATTTTCTTTAAAACAGTTGACAGCACTGAGAAAATGATGGGGAGAAGAAGGGGAAAGAAGTAGATTGCCTATTCGTAGTTTGATATTATGTATTTAAATAATGACTCTGCCGTACATTTCATTCCATCTCTTGACCCTGCCCAGTATCCTGCTCATCACTATTCTGGTTCCCTTCCTTGTACTCCAGAGGGCAAGGAACATATCTGGTATTTTGTGGTAACCTTTTCCTACACACTATGAAAGATATAGGCCTTCTGCCCAGAAAAATGGGTATAGGCACTCATGGGCACATACACACACACACAATTTCAGGAGACGCAGGCATTCTGCATCCACTCTACCCCCTCAAATCCCATCCTTAGGCTCCCAGATTAAGTCCCCCTACTCTATAAAGGGACATTCAGTACAGAACGCCAGTCAATGCCAGGGGCTGCCTCTATTATCTCTGTATCCCTGAGGTGCTTAATGCCTTCCCTGGCATGGAGAAGGCATTCAATCATGTTTGATGAGCTACACTACAAGAAAGTCATGCTATTTCAACTAAGAGTGTGTAGGGAAGAAGGCAGGAGTCTTGAGCCTTGGGTTGTTAGGTGAGCACTGGGGCACAGGGAGGGCTCTTGGAACAAAGGTAGGATGACTGTTTATTGAAGTTTAGCACTTGTTTTCTCTTGAATCTCAGCCAGCCAATTAGATAGACTGGTAAAGAAGCATTCTTTGGTTAAAGAAAGGAATCCTAAATTTCTGAAGCTGCACTGTGTTGATCGTAGGAAAAAGTTGGATAAACTCAGAAACCAGACTAACTTCTAAAGAAAGATGTGGGTAAAAGAAATATTTAAAGGAGTGTTGAGACAGAGTAAACCACAGAGGTGCCAGCATGATGGCTACTACTGTCAACATTTTATAGGTGAAACTTTGCCCCCTTGCTTTTATAGAGCAAAGCAAGGCTCCCGAAGCAGTGGGTTTAGGACACAGCCGCTGCCTATATTGTTCCCTCCTAGACAGTGGCACGAGGTCACTTATTCCATGGTATTCTCCTATATCTCCTGGAGGACCAGAAATCATGCTGCATTTGTGTGGCATTTCCACCCAGAGAGGTTGAATCACTGTCACAGTCAGAGAAAGCTCTGGACTGCTTTCTCTGCAGCCTGTTTCAGCTGGAGCTGGTGTGCTCAACTCTTGCCAGAAATGAATTCCTGATGTAGAGGACTAAAATAAAACTGCCTGTGAAAAGCTAGTTTATGCATTGAGACAGAGACATAGCTCTAGCTGCAATTGTATTTACAGGGAAAAAAAATAAACAACAGAATAGATCATCAAATAACACTCTCTCCTTCTTTCTTCCCAACCCAGCTTTCGTTCTCTTTTGTGCTCAACCAGGATCTCTTTGTGGGTAGTTTATTTTATCAAAGAAGCTGTTTGGTCAACTTGGAATATATCAGCTGAAAACAAATCTATTTGATCTGGAGAAGAGTGTCAAGAATGCTTTGTCTTTAATCTGAAAAAATGGCTGCTGAGATGATAGTTACCGTGGGGACAGAGGAAAGACATCATAATTTCGGTGTCTTCTATCACTTTTCACTTGGATTCTACTTAAAACAAGGTCAGCTTCTCATCCACACAGCAGTTGAAGGTCAAAAATCACTCCAGATTTTTTCTTTTTTGCTGCTTCCCCAATACAGCCCTGATGTGTCAGTTTAGGACAAAAGAAGGTGAGACCTTCCTGTAGGTTCTTTCCCTCTAGGAGATTCTGAGGGAGGAATCTGTTTTGTGACTCTCCTGGTAGGCAGGGTACACATGATACTGATCTACTAAAGCAGACCATTTTACAGCTGAGAGGAAAATAGCTATAAACTCTCCACCTCAGTTTGCTGGATTATTTCATCCTCTGTCATGATACAAATATCGATGATGTTAGAGAGAGAAGTTTGGTCCGAGATATTATACCCTTATCAAAATATGTATTCATTATTGTTAAATCACAGATTGATAAAATATGATCTAAATCGTTGTTAATAATCAGGATTTGGTTTTCCTTTGGCTTAGCTTTTCCCATCTGGTTTTGGTTTTGTGGTTGCCTTTCCAGTTCTGAGTAAATGTAATAAAAAAAGATTAAGAAAATAAAAACACAATATGATTTGTGAATCTCATCCAGTTCAACCCTCTAAATAAATAGATTGTTTAGGAAATCAAAACTGAGTATGATATTATGCTTGAGACTAATGTATTAAATACCCAAACGAGTATGCAGACAAAATGAACATATTTCATTCTTTTTTTTTTTAAAAAAAACATCCTTGCTTTTTTTTTTTTTTTAAATTTTATTTATTTATTTATTTATTTTTGGCTGTGTTGGGTCTTCGTTTCTGTGCGAGGGCTTTCTCTAGTTGCGGCGAGCGGGGGCCACTCTTCATTGCGGTGTGCGGGCCTTTCACTGTCGTGGCCTCTCTTGTTGCGGAGCACAAGCTCCAGACGCGCAGGCTCAGTAGTTGTGGCTCACGGGCCTAGTTGCTCGGCGGCATGTGGGATCTTCCCAGACCAGGGCTCGAACCCGTGTCCCCTGCCTTGGCAGGCAGATTCTCAACAACTGCGCCACCAGGGAAACCCCATATTTCATTCTTGAATGCCATGTTCAACAGAAAGAAGTGATTATTGCACCCCACGCTGATACTCTGTAACAATGACAATAACAGAAAAAAAGAAGGAAAGAAAGAAAGAAAAGAGAAAGAAAGATAGAAAGAAAGAAGGGAGAGAGAGAGGGAGGGAGGGAGGAAGGAAGGAAAGAAGGAAGGAAGGAAGGAAGGGAGGAAGGAAGGAAAGGAGGAAGGAAGGAAGCAAGCAAGAAACTCAGCCATGAGGGGAAAAGAACAAAAATATATTGGTTAGAGTGGCCAAGAGCTTGGAGCCTAGTTCTTGTGTGTAACCATCAACCCTCCTCTTGATCCAGAGGATCCTAATATTCTCCTCCACCAGATTTCATCTATCATGACACAGTGAAAGCAAGTGCTCTCTGTGTCATATTGGTCACCCCCAACTTGGGACTATGGAGTCTGTTCTAAGTCTATTGGTCATAACGTGAAAGTAATAATAGTAATAATGATAGTTCAGAAAAATTGTGTGCCAACTGTGGTATCAAGTAATGTATCAAGTACATTATAGGCATTATCTTTGGTCCTCCCAGCAGTCCTCTATGGTAGGCTGTGTCAGTATTACTACTGCGTTATTGAGGGAAAAATCAGAGCTTGGAGAGCTTGGGTCATAGAGTTAGTAAGAGTGTGGAACAGGATTTGAAACCACACTTGCATGTCAGCCCTTATCCTTTAGCCTAGATCTCTGTAGTGTGAGCTAGGCACCAACCAGGAAAAGACAACTACCTGGAAGGGCTGGAGCTGTCTCTCTTTAGTCTGTTTGTGCTGTACATGTCCTATCAGCACACTGATTATTACAGTTCATCTCCTCATCTGTCTACTTGTCTATCTCTTCTACTAGACAAGCTCCTTGACAGTGAATCCAGAACACTGACAATGCCTGACCCACAGTAGGTACTTAAAACATTGGGTGAAATATGCTAAAAATGATTACATGCTGGGGATTTATAATAATAATTGAGACCAGTCTTGCATAGCTAATTCTGCATTCTTTTCCAGATATTCAATTGTTTGTTTATAACTGGGTACCAACTTTTAAAATGTAGGCAGGTGTAGTTGAAAATACAATTTGATGCATTATTGCCATTATTATACTTGGTATTTGCAAATTTAATTCTAATTACAGAATTATCTGTTGCATTGTATTGAAAAGAAAAGGAAGTGTTTTAATTTAACATTTTAGTAGGAAGTGTATGCATATTTACTAACTTTATTATAAAACTATCATCAAACAATTTTTGAATATCTAGGCCAAGAAAAAACATTTAGCTTTTTTTGATGGAAGATGTAGTCTTATTTTAATAGAGGCTTGTTTTACTCACAGCATTGTGTTGTACTTAGCTTGGTTCTCAGATGCCCTCTAGTGGTGATAAATAGTAAGTAAATAATAAAGTAGTTGAAAATAAAATGAATTTATCTGGTAATGGCTACTTTACAATCAGTAACCACATCTGTTTTGACACATTATATAGATCAAATATAACAAAAAAGATAGAATATTTGCTTTGTTTTACCAGGTTAAAGTAACAGCTTTTAAAAATATCTCATAGTATTAAAAAATACTAGTAAAAGAATACACACACAATGAATAAATAGGTATAGAGAATAATGAAACAAATGTGTGTGTACCTAGGACCTGGCTTAAGAAATAGAAAAGAAGAACACTCAGTATTTGTTTGATTTAAAAGGCCATTGTCATTCCATGATGTCATACTACATTCAGCCCTCCCTATCTGCAAGTTCCCCATCCATGGATTTTGAGCTGCGGTTGTTTGAACTTGCAGATATGGAGAGTCAACTGTCCTATGTCATTTTATATAAGGGACTTGATTTTGGTATCCGTGGGGGAAGGGCGTGTGTGTGTGTGTGTGTGTGTGCACCCTGGAATCAATCCTTCTCACCAAGGGTCGACTGTATTTCCCAAGAAGCAAAACAAGAAAACTCATGCCCATGTGAATAATATCAACCCTCAGCCACATTAACAAACATGCTGTAGCCAGCTGATCAAAGCAGTAGGTTTTAGGAGGAAAAAGAAAGTAAGCATTCATAATGCCTTGTACATAGTTAGCACTCAATAAATAATTATTTATTTGTTTTGTACTTAGTAATCCATCTTCTGCTAATAAGCCTTGATTTTTGGAATCTTTTAAAAGATATCCGGGGGGGCCAAGGATTTTATCATGCAGAAAATTTAATACTATCTATCTGCTTTTAAATTATTTTAAGTCATTCCCAGAGGAAACTGTTTCATTTACATTCTAAAAACAGAAACAAGATAACTGTTTTAAATGTCTACTGGTATAAAACTCATGCAGTATTACTATCAGGATCACATCTCATGACTCTATCAATTTAGACTACTTATGATTCAGAAATAATTTATTATTTTTCAACATATTGGAAATGGATATGAAACTCTGTTATCTTAAATTTGTATAGCACTAAACTATATTTCAGTGGTCAACATCTCAAATGGAGTCTGATGACAATGTCTACTTCATAAAGAGAAAAAGTAGTTTTGAAACATTCAGAAACGTACAGATGCAACTCAGCATGCTTTTCCCACAAGATGTCACTATGGTACCAGTGAAATATAATCATAGATGTATATATCTGTCTGTTACTTTGTTTTTAAAAAACAAACAGAAAAGATCTGTCCATAAACATATGATACTCAAATTGAGCACACACAGGAAATAAGTGAATTCATAGATATCCAATATCTAATATATATGTATATACACATATACATACATACATATATATATATATATATATATATACATATGTATATATATGTGTATGTGAAAGCAAACATATTTGTTTGGATACATACTGAAACATTAACTGTATGCATCCAAAGAGTAGTATAAAACTGATAATACAAAACAAGGGCCGTATTCAAGATTATTCATTCTCTGACAAATACTCTAAAAGTACCTAGCGTGTCACTCATACCATGACTCTTCTCACCAAGTATGTGATACACTCATGGCTGCTTACAGATTGAGTTTACATCTTTATGTGCATGTGTGATGGTTAAAAGATGAGGGAGGGTGGGAGGAAGATGCAAGGGGGAGGAGATTTGGGGATATATGTATATGTATAGCTGATTCACTTTGTTATAAAGCAGAAACTAACACACCATTCTAAAGCAGTTATACTCCAATAAAGATGTTAAAAAAAATGAATGATTTCTGAAGATGAACAACTGGCAAATTTACACCTGTCCTTTGTTTCTGATTTAAGTGAGCTAGAGTTTAAGAGCCAAGAAGTCAGATAGAGCAGAGTTCAAAATCTAGCTCAGTCAACCGTATATCCTCTGCCCAGTTAATTCACCTCCTGAGTCTGCTTTCTTATTTATAAAATGGGTATAGTTATCTCTATCTCATTAAGGTTGCTATGACAGTAAACTGAGACAATGCATGTAATACACCTAGCACAGAAGGGATTACTTAATAAATAATAGCAGTGATTATTAATTTCAAGAGGGAAATGTTAATCAGAATCACATTTTATTCTTTGATCACAGGTCGTAGCATATGAAAGGCCTGAGTTTTAGTCACAGATGTGAAATGCTTATGTAATAAAATTCAAGCAGATCTATAAAAATTTAAACACTTGTAATAACTGATATTCCATAATGGTCTCTAATAACAGTTTTGTTTGCTAAACCCAACTATTTGTTTGAAGAGTAAATAGAGGTCTGGTCTTGCTTTTTGGAATGACTCCCTTCTGCTGGTGACAGTAATTGAAATTTGCCTTAACTTTGGCAGCTGCACATAGTTAAACATCATTTGGCCAATTGTTAGGCAACCTGTGGGGTTTCTTATCCTCTTGTGTTAGTCCGCCTGTGTAGCATTGTATTATTCTCCTATTTTTAAGCCTTCCCTAGCTCCCCAAGGCTCTGAGGACAAAGTACAAACAGGCAGTCATCTACAGCTTGCCCAGCTGGTTGAGTCAGCCTCAGATGTCCTAGGCTAGATATTCTCATAAGCAGCTCATCAGCCATACTTTATAAATGAGGAGTCTGGATGCTGGAGGCTGAAATGACTTTCCCAAAGGAATACTGCTCCTAAATGGATGAGCTAAGACTAGAAACCAAATGTCTCATTGGCCCCATCTCTGGCTGAGGAGGACTCCTAGTCCCAGAAGAGCAAGGATTATCTTCTTCAGCTAAGTGCTGTTAAAGACCTAGGCCAGGCTGGGACGGTGGAGAACCGCAGGGTACTTGCTTTTCCAAAGCAGTCAACTTTTACCAAATGGTGAGAAGGTGTTTCAAGGGCCATAAGAAAGACATCTTTTTGTTTGATATCTCTTATTTATTTCTAACTTTATTTTCCTCTAAAATTTAAAATTTAACTAGGTAAAATAAATAATAGTATATTGCTAATCATTTCTGCCAGGCTAACTGGCCTGTGGGCCACTCTGAGGTCCAGTCTTACCCTGCCAAGTGGGGACTCTGGGCTTCATTAGAAGTACTTATAGCAGTTATAGCAGTATTGACAGTAGACCTTTGCTACTCAAAAGCATGGTCTGCTGGTCAGCAGCACCCATATCACCTGAAAGCTTGTTGGAAATGCAGAATCCCAGGCCCATCCAGATCTTTTTAATTGAAATCTGCATTTTAACCAGGTTGCCAAACGACTGGTGTATATATCCAAGTTTGAGGAGCACCATCTTTAGCGCTATATGAAACAGTATTCCTCATGGAAACTATTCTCTTTAGAGTCCTTCCTGATGATCTGGCTTGGTCGCCCAAGGGAAAAACTGGTGAAGTCCTTGGCATAATTATTGATACTTCTTTGAAATTCCACAAATGATACTTTCCTTCTCCTTTCTTAGAATTTTATTGACTCTAGTTTGTCTGACAAGGAGTTAGTTTTTAAAAAATGGACAGATTGTTTGGCTTCCTCTTTTAATTGTAAAAGAGACATTTTTTTCTTTAGAGGTAATTTGGATGACACATTTTGAAAGAAGAAAATAAACCATCGACTCAACCATCTCGGTATATTGTCTTCCATATGTATATACACACATATATGTATTTAATATTTTGAATAAGTAATGCAGTCATACGGTTCAAAAAGTATGAAAAGATATATAATAAAATCATTTGCCCATTTAGGTATTGGGTTGGCCAAAAAGTTCCTTCAGTTTTTAAGTAAAAATAGAAGACACAGTTTTCATTTTCACCAAGAGCTTTATTGAAAAACATATCCATCGTTTTGTTGCACTACCTTCTGCCATTTTTCAGGCAACTTCATAATTCCACCTTCCCAAAACTTTTTATCATTTTGAGCAAAGAACTGTTCCAGGTGCCTTTTACAATCTTCCAAGGAATTGAAATTTTTTTCCATTAAGAGAATTTTGTAAAGACCTAAATAAATGGAAATCTGAAGGTGTAATGTCTGGTGAATATGACGGATGAATCAGAACTTCCCAGCCAAGCTGTAAAATTTTTTGCTTGGTCATCAAAGAAACATGCAGTCTTGTGTTATCCTGATGGAAGATTATGCATTTTCTGTTGACTAATTCCGGATGCTTTTCATCAAGTGCTGCTTTCAGTTGGTCTAATTGGGAGCAGTACTTGTTGGAATTGTTTGGTTTTCCGGAAGAAGCTCATAATAGAGGACTCCCTTCCAATCCCACCATATATACAACATCACCTTCTCTGGATGAAGACTGGCCTTTGGTGTGGTTGGTGGTGGTTCATTTTGCTTGCACCACGATCTCTTCCATTTTACATTATGGTACAGTATCCACTTTTCATTGCCCGTCACAGTTTGTTTAAAAAACAGAATGTTGGGCTTCCCTGGTGGCGCAGTGGTTGAGAGTCCGCCTGCCAGTGCAGGGGACGCGGGTTCGTGCCCCGGTCCGGTAAGATCCCACATGCCGCGGAGCGGCTGGGCCCGTGAGCCATGGCCGCTGAGCCTGCGCGCCCGGAGTCTGTGATCCGCAACGGGAGAGGCCACAACAGTGAGAGGCCCGCGTACCGAAAAAAAAAAAAAAAATTAAAAAAAAAAAAAAATAAAAAACAGAATGTTTTTGTTACATTTAAGTAGAGAATCACATGGGGATATACGGTCAAGAAGGATTTTTTTCGCTTAACTTATGTGGAACCCAAACATCAAAGCGATGAACATAACCAAGCTGGTGCAAATGATTTTCAGTGCTTGATTTGAATATTTTGAGCATGTCGGCTATGGCTATCTCTCGCATGGTATAATGCTGATTGTTCTCAATGTCTCAATTTCATTGCTATCAACTTCAACTGCTCTACCCGACTGTGGAGCATCGTCCAGCGAGAAATCTCCAGCATGAAACTTCGCAAACCACTTTTGACACATTCGATCAGTCACAGCACCTTCTCTATACACTGCACAAATCTTTTATTTTGCATTTCTGTTGCATTTTTACCTTTCTTGAAATAATAAAGCATAATATACAGAAAATGTTGCTTTTTTTCTTCCATCTTAAATATTAAAATGGCTACACAAAAATTCACCAATTTTGATACTTTTTTTTAAAATGCACGCTGTTATGACAGCTGTCACAAAGTTGTTTCGAATGAAGTTAAAGACAACTAAACGCCACTAGAGCCATCTTATGGGAAAACTGAACGAAGCTTTTGGCCAACCCTTTACTATATTTGCTCAGTTCCACCCCTAAACCCAATCGATAACTACTCATTATTTTTTTGTGTATCCTTCAACAGATATTTTTAAATATAGTCACAAAAATATTATGTGTATACATTCTCTATTTTATTACAAATGATAGCTTTATTACACAGTTCTGCACCTTATGCATATGTTTATACATTTTGTAAATTGCATTTCACTTTATAGTTTACAATCAGCATTTCCCAAGTTTTTACAAAGTTTTCATAAATATCACTGAAAATGGTCACACAGAAGTTCGCTGTTGTGTATTTGCAATAATTTACTTAAACAGTAGGGGTTACTGTTGCACAGTTTGGTCCTTTCCTCTCCCCCCTCTTCTATTGAAGATAACTTTATGATAAAAATCTCTGTGCATAGTTACTACCACCTAATGAGTACTGGGGGAGCTTGGGTAGATACACCCAACGACTGCTGCTGAGAGCCCAGAGCAGCCCATATTCTTTCCCTTCCTCAGTCTTGTAGTTCAATTCCTTTTCAATTTTAGGGATTACTCTGTAGCCTACTAATATAATCTCTCCTTTCTCTTAATATATAAAGAGGCATTTATAGCTTGCAACAAATAAAGCTTAACTAATACATAAAACAATGGGAAAGAGAGAGAAGATGACTCTTCCATCTGTCAATGTGTTAATTCCATATTTGATAGTAAAGGAATGGGATTACCTAATGAGGCAAGTAGAAATGAAAAACAGACAAAAAGGAACCCAAACTCACCTAACACTGAGGAAATGACAAAGGAACATCATGGGAAATGAACATCATAGAGGAGTTAGTTCTTGCTACAGGAGGGAAAAAGATTGGAAAAAGAGAAGTCTTTCATTGAAAAGTTTCCTTGAACGTCTGGGGAACTCAAACAGCTGAGGAAACACAGGTTGTCAGGGAGGAGTGCGTGGTCTACCTTCCGTCTCTGAAGCAACAGGCTAGGAAAGTATCAAACAGAAGAAAGTTCTTGTCAGAAATTTTTTGAGACTGATTCACTAACCAGAGCAAACTCCTAGTGCCGAAGTTTATCTCCAGGCAAATTCTAGAGCAGGAGGCAGCCAACCACTGCAGTGTAAAGAGACAAGAAAGGATTGGGAAATACATAGAGAAAAACACGATTCTGGGACTGTTGGGGAATGTCCATTCTTATGGTGGGATAGGTGAGGATAGCAAGAGCCAGTTAACTCTATCTGGGGTGGTGGGGGGGTGAGGGGTGGAGTTACTGTCTTCCAATCCAACCCAATTCCATCCAATCCAATCCAATCCAATCCTATCCAATATTAATTTCAGCCTCAGAGAGTCAGTCAACCAGGGGTTAGAGGAAGTTTGAAGCCTCAATTATTTGTGATGGATTCCAAAAGGAAAGAGGTCTTAGAAAAGACCTGAGGACTGGAGCGATGCAATCTTTTTTTAAAAACATCTTTATTGAAGTATAAGTGCTTTACAATGTTGTGTTAGTTTCTGCTGTATAACAAAGTGAATCAGCTATACATCTACTTATACCCCCATATTCCCTCCCTCTTGCGTCCCCTCCCTCCCACCCTCCCTATCCCACCCCTCTAGGTGGTCACAAAGCACTGAGCTGATCTCCCTGTGCTATGCAGCTGCTTCCCACTAGCTATCTGTTTTACATTTGGTAGTGCATATATGTCCATGCCACTCTCTCACTTCATCCCAGTTTACCCTTCCCCCTCCCCGTGTCCTCAAGTCCATTCTCTACATCTGTGTCTTTATTCCTGTCCTGCCTCTAGGTTCTCCAGAACCTTTTTTTTTTTTTTCTTTTTAAGCTATCACTGTGCTCTCTCATTCTCTTACATGGTCCATAGGAAATCTGCAACTTTGATGCTTCGTAAATGGGAGTTCACTTACTCTTAAAATGTTTCCAGAGACTCCACTGCTATAGGTCAACCCAACTAGCATCTAACTCCTTGGATTCCTCAGTCATGAGTAGGATACCAATACCATGTTTACCAAACTCATAGCAGACATATTTAATTCTAGAAGCCATTCTTCACTGGGTTTCAGGGAAAGGAGAACTCCATTCTTTCAATAGGTAGGGAAAGTTCTCACAAAATCTTTTCTTACCTCTTACTCCAACTCTTGATAGGCTGAAGGTGTGTAATTAGCTAAGGGCTATAAATCTGACCACTTGTTTTGTAATTCATAGTTTGGTGGTCTTGCACCAACAGTTTTATATATGGTGTGATTAAAATAGTTAACTTTTAGTCATTTTTCATAATTGATAGGCACACACATATGTAACTAGTTCATGTTCAAATTCACATCAGTTTTAGAGTTGCTTTGTAATATTCTGAGAAACTAGTGTGATATGTTATTCTACGAACAGCACAGCCTAGAAGGGTGTTGAATTTTCTTGAATTTCATTTTTATGTCAAAGGGATTGCATAGTATTGAAGATTTAAACTTTCAGGTTGGAAGTGTATTTTATTTTCCTGGGAAAGTTCAATACTATTTTCTAGAGGAATAAGGAAATGAAATGCCACAAGTGAGGAAACAATTTAGGTTGGGGATTGTGTATGTATGCGTAAGCTGCTGGATGTCTATGAAACAAATCTGTGTGGGAAAATGTCATTTTGGGATTATATTTTTATGTTGTGGGAAGGAGAGAGATGAATAATTGACCCTTGCCATTTTAGTTTCCACTGGTTTCTCCTGCAAGTAGAGAAAATGCATAAATACTAAATGCACACATAAAACTGCTCCTTGGCAGATGTGGATTAGATTCTAAAGGGACACATTTAAAGAACATCACCCAAGTCTCTTATTTATTCTGCAGCCCCTAAGCATGTCTCAGGGCAGGTCTACAGTATTATCAGGTACAGTTTTACACAGCTCTCTGTAATTGCTCTTTTGCTATTTTAACCCTGAGTGAACCTCGCTTTGAGCAAACCTCCTATACAATTCAGCTCGAGCAGGTTTTTAAATTGTGGTTGGAATATTATTTTTTTAATACTGAACAACTTTTCAGTTTATAAGTGTCACTATAAATTTTTTCTAATATTAAATCTTCTTCAGTGTAGTTTTAAAAATTAAATTTATACCAGTTGGTCTAAACAACATAATTTTAGTAGCCTGGAGTTTCCTCAGAGGACACTAAGGGCATACACAGTATAGAGGTGCCCCCAGCATCTGATGGACAGTGGAAGACACTAGACAGGGAGAATGGATGCAGACTTATTCCTGAATACACCTGAGGCCAGCCCTGCCTTTGAGGGCTGTGGAAGTAGCTGGGGGGACATTAGGGATCCTGTGTAGACAGGTAGGGGATGTGATTCAAAAATATTTGCTTATTAATGTTAATATCCTCTCACTTGTTCTCACAGACAAAAGGTGAGTGTGGAGGAGGAACTGGGGAGATTTAGGACATGTGTCTTAAGGAGTTTCTATTCCTCTGGGCCTTGTTTCTCGAACAGGATCACTTACCTTTAAAAACAGGTCCAGATTTGGCAGCTTGGTCAGGATCTAATGGCAGCACATAAATAAATAGCAAGATGAGTCTGGCACAGGGAGCCCCAGAAGAGCAAGCCATGTCTTGTTCTAGCATGAAAAGTGGGCAAAAAAGTAAATGTTCACGTGGACTTCTTGAAGATGGGGACAATGTCCTCAAGAGTGGCCATTCAATAAATGTTGCTTAATAAAAGAAGGACTGAATCAAAGGACAGACAGCAGAGAGTCTGCTAAGATGTCAGCCCCAACTCTGATGTAGAGCATCAATTTCTCAGAACATGAGTCTTGGAGGGCAGAGCTCACCTGTGTGGCTTTTAGCCTCTCCCTCCCCTCCCTGCCTCCCTCCTACCTGAAAGTACCGAGGAAGGATTGTATATCCACTCCCAGCCTAGTAAATGATTGTCTGGGATGATCAGATTAGAGTCATTATAAATGTCTGAGAAATATGGCTGGTACCATTTTACTTTTGAATATTAAGAATTACATGAGACATATATGTGCAATTTATAAAGAGTGGAAAATAGATAAGTTAAAAAGAAGAAAATAAATCACTATGGCACTAATTAGCAATAGCAAGATAGATAACTGTACAAAAATGGGATCACACTGTACATATTGTTTGTGTCCTGTTTTTTTCCCTATGTAACAAACTATGAACATCTTTTATTGTGGTGTGATTTTAGAAGTTCTCTATTAATGTAATGCCTATCTCTTATGCTCTACTCTAACCAAGATTAATCAGCTACAGATTTTTTTAAACTAAACTTGGTAGCTTCCTCCCTGCTTCTAATGAATCGCTATCATTCATTAGAAGATCCACCAAACTGTGTCAGTTCTGCATGTGATACAGTAAAGAAATGGGCTCATCTAAAGAGGGAAGTTAAGTTTAAAAATCCAGCTAACAGTACACAAAAGTGTGGCAAAACCTCAAGGAAAAGCTGAGCTTCAGCAGCAAGAGAGTGAGGCATCGTGGAGAACATGGCGCAGCCACAAACCTCCCCTCCCTTTCAAGCACTGGTTCAGGTGCAGGGAGATACCAGGAGTGGGGAAGAAGCAGCTCCTTGGAACAGAGACACTCATTCATAGAGATTATTTGGGTTTCAATAAATTTGTGACAGCGGTCCTAATCCTAAACTCAAATTCAGAACCACCCTGGTGTAAAATCTATGAGATAAGAGCGGGGTGCCTGGGAGAGAGCTGGACCCTGTCCGGTGCTGTAGACCTGGAGATGGGGACACTCCTCAGAGATTCCAAGCTGTGGACTTTGCTTTCTCCCTTCAACCCCAGTGAGGATGTGACCTCACTGGTTGGACTTTAGTTCAATAAACAGAGAACCTAATTTTTTTAATGTGTACATTTCAGTGGGTTTTAGTGTGTTCACAAGGTTGTGCAACCACCTCCACGATCTAATTTCAGAACATTTTCATCACTTCAGAAAGGAGCACTCTACCTAATAGCAGTCACAGTCCATGCCCCTCTCCCCCAACCCTGGCAACCTAATCTCCTTTCCATCTCTGTGGATTTGCCTCTTCTGGACCTTTCATATACATGGAATCATGTAAAATGTTGTCTTCTGTGTCTGGTTTCTTTCAGTTAGCATGATGTTTCCAACACTTATACATGTGGTAGCATGTATCAAAACTTTATCCTTTTATGGCTGAATAATGTTCCATTTTATGGATATACCATCTTTTGTTCTTCCATTCATCAATCGACAGATGTTTGGGTTGTTTCCACTTTTTGGCTTTAATGAATCATGCTGCTACGCACCTTTTTATGTGAACATATAGTTTCAATTCTCTTGCAGAAGCCGATGTGCTTGAATATTTCTTTAAACAAAAATGCAAGGATTGGGGAACAATTTGTTTTCAATTTTTCTGTAAACCTAAGACTGTGTTATAAACAAAGTCTGCTAATTAATTTTAAAAATACATGGATCATTACTTTTTAGTGTGAATAGTGATTTATGCCTGTGTGTGAAAGGCAGTAGCACACCAAGAATTTGGCTGTTTTCTCCCCCCTGCCCCCAGCTTTATGGAGGTATGGTTGACAAATAAAAGTGTATATGGTTGACTCTTGAACAACAAGGGTTTGAACTGAACACAGGTCCATTTATACATGGATTTTTTCAATAAATACATAGTCTGGCACACAGTTCTGCATCCTTGAATATGGAGGCCCACTGTGGGACTTGAGCATACCCAGGTTTTGGTATCACTGGCAGGTCTTGAAACCAGTTCCCCTGGGGATACTGAGGAACAATTGTATATTTAAAGTGTGCAAAGTGATGATCTGATATATGTATGCACTGTGAAATGATCATGTCAATCAAGCTAGTTAAGATATCCATTGCCTCAATAGTTACCCCCCTCCCCCCACTTTTTTTTTTCTGGTGAGAATGCTTACAATCTGGTCTCCTAGCAAATTTCAGGTATACAATATTATTAACTATAACCACATGTGGTACGTTAAATCCTCAAAACTTATTCATCATATAACTGAAAGCTTATACCCTTCAATCAACATCTCCCCATTCCAACCACCTCTCCAGACCTTGGCAATCACCATTCTACTCTCTGTTTTCATGGGTTCCACAATTTTTTTTTTCTTCCAGATTCCACTTGTAAGTGGTACTATACAGTATATGTTTTTACGCATGACTTATTTCGCTTAACATAATGCTCTTCAATTTTATCCCAAATTTGTTGTCACAAATGGCAGAATTTCTTTCTTTTTTAATGACTGAAATCTTTATCTGTTTATATCTTTAACTATTCATGCATTGACAGACACTTAGGTTTTCTTTCATATCTTGGCTATTGTGAATAATACTGCAATGAACATGGGAGTGCTTTTGATTTCTTTGAATATGTACCCAGAAGTGAGATTTCTGGACCATATGGTAAGTTCTATTTTTGGTCTTTTGAGGAACATCCATATTGTTTTCCATAGTACCTATATCAATTTAAACTCCTATCAACAGTGTACAAGGGTTTTCTTTTCTTCACATCCTCGCCAAAATTTGTTATCTCTTCTCTTCTTCATAATAAAAACTTGGCTATTTCTCAATGCTGATCAGAGTGACCAACAGTCCCACAGAGAAGCCAGGCCTGAGGAAAAAGCCAGGGCAGGAATTACTGCATTTTTGCCAGCTCTGTGCAGCTGCCTGTTTTCCGTTAAATTCATTTGTTGCCTAAATAAAATGGAGCACACAGTAAGAATAGGAGAATATGTGGTCTCCTCCCCATATGGTACTCTGGAATGCTGCAGGTAATATTCTTTCCTTTAATATATTAAAAATTATAAAATAGTTCAATTTGGCTTGAAGAAGTTAGGAAACAGAGATGAGCATAAAGAAGAACATAATTCATTTCCACATAAATTAGATAGTATTGTTAATATTTCCTTTTACAAAACATGAAATCACTTTTTTGATGACTGTAGTTTGTGTTCTGCTTTTTCCTCTAATCAATGAACTATGAATGAATTTCAAAGCATCTGGTTAGCATTATCTACTAATGTGGTACTGTTTTTCCTTTATGTTCTGCTGTAAACAAATTTAATCATATTAAGACTTTTTTCCTTGAAGAAAACATAGGGTGAGCAATTCTCTTTCTAGTACAAAGCAGGCACTTCCATTTGTTTTATCCTAGGATCAAACAGTGCTGACTTTACATGAGGCAGACAGCACTGGGTCTCAGCTAAAGGGACACACAGACATTTAAAAATTATAGTGGATCTGTCTGGAAATGGTAGAAGAAACTCAGGAGAAAACGGAAAACCAGGAAGAGAGAGTTTGGTTATGTTATAGGATGAGAAGATATAGAAAAAGGAAGTCTGGAGTTTCACTGTGGTGGCAGGGGTTACTTGACCTGGAAATTTTGAAAGCCAAGGAAAGGGAAGTCTAGAAGAGCTTAGGACTTGGAATTCCCAGACCCCACTGCCAGACACCCAGGTTGTGCCAGCAATCTGAGGTTAACAAATGCTTGCTGGTGATGATCTATTCAACAGACAATTTATTTGTGATTATTATCAAAAGCAGATGTGATGTGTTCTGTTTCAGAGGTAATATTTCACCATTAAAGTGTTAAAATCATCTGTAATATATGTTTATTTGAGGATAACTAGAAAATATAGGTAATAAAAATGAAATAAATTTATTCATTATGTCTCTTCACTTAAGGAGGTATGAAAGTATCTCTTTTTCTAAATGGCATGATACATTTTTTTTGAACAACATCTTTATTTTTTTTAATACAGCAGATTCTTATTAGTTATCTATTTCATACATATTAGTGTATATACGTCAATCCCAATGTCCCAATTCACCCCATCACCACAACCCCTCCCCGTTTTCACCCCTTGGTGTCCATACATTTGCCATGATACATTCTTGCTATTGGTATCCTGGCTTTTCCCATATGAATCATCTATAAAAATATTTTCAGTAGCATAGCTTTTGGGAAATGTATTGTTGATTTGGTGATTTCTCTCCTTACCTTCAATTCTAACATCAGATAATGAAAGTAAGACATTTTCTGTATAGAGCAAGCAGGCATGCTTCCCCTTCACACTTCTGGTCAGTCACTGCCATACGATGTACCTTCAGAATCCAATAAGGAACATTGGTTCCGCATAGTTAGAGAAAGAATGGGACCATGTAAAGGGGCATGTAGAAGCTAGAAAAAGAAAGAAAGAAAGAAAGAAAGAAAGAAAGAAAGAAAGAAAGAAA